>NW_006399807.1:5929738-5939534 GCF_000299155.1 Elephantulus edwardii
CCTCCTCCTCCTCTTCCTCTCAGGTTTGGTTAAATGGCAGCTCATTTAATCTTTGCAGCAATCCTAGAAGGTGGGAACAAAGCTACTTACATGTCAGGAAGATGGACCACCGGGTCCACCTCAGGTTCCTTGGTTACAGCCTGATATCTAACTTCAACAGGGCTGTCTTTAATACTCCTGAACTGAGCTGAATTGGAATTAGCAGGTATTTTGGCAAAATTAACCCAAGCAGAGGAGATGCCATATAGTAAACAGCCTCAATTACTGTCTCCAAGTGCAGGAACACATCCTTCTTTTCAAAGAAAAAGTACTGAGAACCACTTGCTCCCGTTGTCTTAGGAGGAGCTTGACCTCACTCACCTTTATAAGTGCTTTTCACCCCTAGGCAAAGCCAAACACTAGTGCTGACTTCCAAGAAGCAAGGGAAAAGGGCAGAGAGTTTAATACTTTACATTTGTATGTTGCTTTGTACTTTTCAAGACACTCTCACATACTTGATTTTGCTTGATCTTTACAACAAACTTGTAAGGTAGGCAGAACAAATAGTTTTATCCATTGTTTAAGATGAATCTTGGGGGCTTAGAACAGCTAGGAGATTTGTCCAATGTTGCCTAGCTGGCTGGTGGCATGTCTCTTGATACATGCTCTTTGTCCTTTATGACACCCCAAGTATATCAGGATGTGAAAGACAATATGAAATACAAGTATTCTTAAGATAATTCATAAAATAAAAGCTAGGCAAGGGGAAAATACAGAATAGCTCAAACATAACCATACTGAATATTTTTCCATGCCCAGGTGATTTTTTAACTCTCTATAAGAATTGAATTCATAAAATAAGTTTAACAAATAGTAAAAGTGTTCTTTTCAGAGAAGAGTCTTAAAGAGGATGGATTGTTATTTGATGTGGGGCCAGGAAGGCAGCCTGATGAGTGCAGGGTAGACAATTTTGAATGGGAATTTCTCCTCTCAGCTGGTCCTTAGGCACCTTCAGGATAAAGATCAGTCTAAGAATCCCATGAGTCCTGAAGGCACAATGATTACATATTCAGCTGCGACTGAAAGGTTGGAGGTTTAAACCCACGTAGAGACTCTTCAAGAAAAAAAATAAAAAGACTTGGTGATTTGCTCTTATCTTCTAGATAATGATCTAGAAGATTTTATGGAGAAGCTCTCTTCTCATGTGGGGTCTCTGTAGATCTAAATCAACTCGATGGCACTTAAGAACACTACTACCACACTTTGTACAGGGTCATGCACTGAGCTGTGATTAAAAGATACTAGTGGGGCCAGTCTTTGCAAAAGGACATCACGCTTGGAAGAGTGGAGGGTCAGCCCAGAAAAGGAAGACCCTGGATGCTATGGATTGACTCTGTGACTCTGGCAAAGGGGTCAGGTGTGTCAGAGATGGTGAAGTTGGCTCAGGTTATGGCAAGGTTTAGAGACGTTGTTTATAGAATCACTATGAGTCGTAGTCAATTCGACAGCACCTAACATTACCTTGATAAATGGATGAACACACTGCAGAAAGAAAGGCATCTGGGTCTGGAATCAAGAGCTCCATTTCCTTCCCAGCCTTGCCTCTGGGTTACCCCATGCTGTCAGCTCACTCTCCTTGAAATGAAGGAGCACTCTGCCTGCTTAAAGATCACAAATTTGGAAAGCCCATGGGGCAGTTTTGCTCTTCACTGTGGGGTCAAAATCCACAAGAGTGGATCTGGTTTTTGGTTTTAACCTTCAGTTTAAAGTTTGTGAAATTTAGAGATCAGCTGTAAAGAGCATGGTGGAAATAAAATCAACAGGTCCTTAACATATTCTTTGCAATATTTGTTTAGGTATAAACGTAGATGTAAGGAAAGTATCCAAACCCGTAGAGTGACAGCTTGTTTATTTGGAGTTTTGGCTTTTATGAAAGATTTCTCCCAATGAATTGAGAAAATTCCATTGCATTCCAATATCATCCCAGTGTTTGACCTTAGCCAGCTCGGGGACAGATGATCAACCTGACCCATCATCCTGATAATTCCTAGTGGTTTTCCTTTCTTGGATGGATTGCCTTTCCAGTGAAAGATGTCCCAGAGCTTCAGGCCAGAAGTCCTTTACAACAAATAAAAGCAGTCTTTTCTTTAGAGACCTCCAGTGGCTCAGTGGAAAGGAGTTGCATTGCCAATCTGAAGGCATAAGGTTCAAACCCACCAGTTGTTTTGTGGGAGAAAGATGAGCGATTTTACTGCCCCTGAAAATCTGATGGAGGGTCAGCTATGAGTCACTTCTCACTCAACCATACACAACAACTTTCGTCAGGAATAGTACTTCCCTTTAAAAATCTGCATGTGAGGTAAACAGGTAAGTGATTTCGGAAAACATGCCCCAAATTATAGAATTTTAGAGTTAGAAGTAACCTGATACATCATGTAGTCCAACTATCTAGTTAATACTGAGTCACAATTCATTTCCTTAATACTTTCACCCATTGACCCAAGGACTCTTCAGGACCAGCCATTCTGAATGTCACATCCCACTTGCAGGACCTTTGAGATGTTAGATCGAGCTGCCCTTCCCATACTATTCACTTTCCTCTGAACCTGCTTCAGTTTTTCTCTCTCTGCCAAAAAAAACAGTGGCCCCAGACCTACTGCAGCGGCCCAGCATTGGTGTACCAAGGCCTTCCTTTCTCTAGTAAACACACCCATTCACCTGGCTGGCTCGTGTGTGAGCATTTCCAGTGGCTACTGCTAATTGACACTAAATGTGCTATTAACAAAACCTTCTCAGTCCTTCTCTATATGGCCATATCTTTCCCAAACAGAATTTGTTCAATTTGGGACATGGATTCAGGTATGTAAGCTTACTCTTCCCTCTGCAAAGAGATAGGCAGTTATTTCAAGCATCAGGAATCTTGCTACTTCAAGTATGTTTCAAGGAGATCCAGGAGCTAGCAACATACCTTATGCCTCGTACTCTCCTTGGGTGAGGAATGTGGAGACGGGTGCCAGATTGACTTGGAAGTTGCCATGATTAGGGGAAGAGAAGCAAAGGGCCAAGACCCAGAGTATAAGGAGGGTGTGCAGGGACCTGGTAAACTAGGGCTCCTCCTGCCCCTTACCCCATCATGCATCTGCAGCCAAACAGCAATTTGTGGACAATGAGGGTTAGACACGCAGACCAGCTGTGGGACTACCCCTTTCTACAGCAGAACACATTAAAACAAAAATACCAGACTCATGAATCTTTGTGGCCAAGTTTCGTGGAGAGGAGTGAGGATGGAGAAGGCAAAGATGGATGCTTGGTGGGAGGGGGCGCCTGGGGCGGGCTGCTATAGAGTGGAGATGACAGCAACATGTTTTTTTACTTTCCTTTTCTTCCTCTCATTTCTGTGTTTTATTAAGGGAAACACAAAGGGAAAATTGTGTTATTTGTTAAAAAATGTCAAAGTGCATTTCAAGCGAGGGGAAAAGAAGCAGAAACATTACTGGCGAGACAGGGACAGCGGCGCTATAATGAGCAGACTGAGACCAGCGTGGTGGGGTGCCCCCACCCTTCCTGGCGTTGGAAGGGTACCCCAAACCAGCTGTGGGGATAAGACAGAAGCCCAGTAATGCCAATGGGGCACCCTCAAGATAAGCTGGGTCCCGACGGTGTGGCAGGGGCTGCCTTGCGTGTCCAGGAGACACGCTCAGCTGACACACCAAAAAAGCAGCACTCATCAAGCAAGATGACTTCCATTCCTGGTGACCATTCTGTGTGTGAGAATGGACTGTGCACCACAGAGACATGTTAATATGGATGTGTGTCTTTTAGTGTTTTAATTGTTTATTATTGTGCTTTTAGGACCCCTAGTGGCACAGTGGATTAAGTAATGTGTTGCTAACTATAAGGTTAACCAGTTGGCCCTATAAGCTGCTCTGGTGGAATCCCCTCCCATTAACATTTGTGGCCTTGAAAACCCTATGCGACCATCATACTCTGCCCTACAGGGTTGCTATGAACTGGCATCAACTCCACAGCAGTGAGTTTTCATCACAGTTTACACAGGCACTTAGGTTGCCATTTGAAAGTTTCCATGCAAATTGTTTCACTTCCCATAATGTGCCCGTGTTTTCCGTAACTGTGTTCTACTCATTCCGTTTCCAGTACTCTAGTTTCCCGGCCCCCTTGGCTTCTCATCTTTCCTCTAGAGAAAATACTGACCTCTGATATCACACAGATGGTTTTCAGTGGAGCACAGAGCTTACAGACTGTTTTGTTCATTACCGCTGAAGTGAGACTGACTCATAGCTGACCTTCCAGGGGGTCTTCGGAGGCTGTAAATCACACAGGAGGAGATAGTCCATCTTTTTCCCTCACAGCAGCTGGTGCATTTAAGTCACTTGCCTCTGAGTTAGTAGCACAACTCTTTACCCACGAGGCCACCAGAGCCTCCTGATCTTATAGATGCTATTCCCCATTTTGCATGTTACTCGTCAATTTTGTTTGCTAAAAGGTGATTTCAGGGTAGTTTTAGGTCAAGGTTTTACAGGTGTCCAGGGAGATTGCACAAAGTTTTCAATTGCTGATGTTTCAGAAGATTACCAGGACTTTTTTCCTAGGTACTGCTCACTGGACTCAAACTTCCAAAGCCTCACTTTGTAACTGAGCATGCTAACCATTCGCATCACTCAGAAACTCTCCAGCTAACAAAGATACCAGTTAAAGCACTGCACACTTTGGAACACGTAGCAGAACTATTTACATACCTGTTTTATCTCCCCAGTGGCCTGTGAGTTTCTTAAGCGTCCACAGCCAATTCAATCGTGTTTCTCCTCTGCCCAAGCAGAATGCTTCACATGCCAGTGACACAATGAGTATCTGTTGACTAAAGAGAATGTTCCCTAAAGATGTCATCTTCACCCACAAGGTGGACTGGGAGAGTGTAAAAGGGGCTTTGAAACAGCGAGGCCGGAACTGAAGTCTAGATTGCATAGCTGCAAGTTTCCTAACCTTAAACTGCACACCTCTGCGTGCTCTGAAGGGAGCAGGGAGCTCTGGTGGCGTGGGCTGTAGGGAGCTGTGCCGCTCGGCCAAAGGAAATCCACCTCAGGAGAAAAAGGAACAGTCTTCTCCCAAGCAGTTTACAGCCTCTTGACGGTGAGCTAGGAGTCTGTTCTGATTCTATGGCAATGTGGGGAGGAGTCAGGAGAGAGGAGAGAGAGAATGCTCCAATGTACTTGTCTGTACAGGACAGAAGTTTGACATGCCTTGAAAACTGTTGTGAATATTAATAGCAAGGATGCATGTGAGTGCTCAGCCTAGTCAATCTGCTGTTCAAAGACCTGATAAGCTTTCCTGTAGCCTCATTATGAATAAGGAGATAGGACACCTGACAGAAAGTCACCTCAGCTTTGTCCTGTTCCTGAGAGCAAATACGCCTGGAGTCTATGGGTCTAATGATAGTGCTAAGTGAGGGCTTTCTGTGCCCTGGAAGGGCTGGGCTATGCAACGTTGCAAAATGATTAAGAGAATGATCTCTGAAGTCAGACAGACTGAGATTGCTTGTAAACTCTGCTCCTTATGATGGCTTTAGGCAAGTTCTTTAATCTCCACAAGCCCCCCACCCATTGAAAACTGAGAAAGTAATGATATGCTATAAGAGTTAAATGAAATAAAATCAAGCCCAAATCCATTGCCATTGAGCCAATTTTGACTCCTGGTGAGGCCAAGCAAGAGAAAATAGAGCTGCTTTTGCAGGGTGTGTGTAGATGTAATCTTGACAGAAGCAGATTACCAAGTTCTTCTTCTGTGGTACTGATGGGTGGGACCTGAACTGTCAACCTTTAGTCAAGTTGTTTTGTTGTGTTGAATGCCACTGAGTGAGAATCAACCCGTAACTGATTTTCTAGCATGATTTCAGAGGCAATAAATCACAAAGGAGGTGATTGTTCAAACTTCTCCTGTGGAGCAGCTGGTGAATTTGAACCACGAGCCTTTGGGATCACAGCACAACATTTTACCATTATCATTCATGGCTTCGTAGCCAGTGCAAACTTACAGGGATGTAGTTTGTGCCATGTACAAAAATTACCTAACAGAGTGATAGGCAAATACGAAAAATGGAATTTTAGCTGCTAATTTTATTATGATCAAGAACTACAGCCTTATGTACGGATTACATTTCAACATCAAGAAAACAAAAATCCTCACCACTGTTACAAAAGGCAATATAATGATAAATGGAGAAAAGATAGAAATTGTCAATGAGTTTATATTACTTGGATCCACAATCAACAACCTTGGCACTAGCATTCAGGAAATCAAAAGATGTGCTGCCTGTTGCAAGAACATGGAAACTGCCCAAATGTCTTATCACATTAAAATTGTTTGACAAATTGTGATGCATTCACATGTTGAAATACTACACAGCACTCAGGAGCAACAATTTCCAAAATTACTATATAACTTGGGAGGGACTAGAGAGCATTATGCTGAGTGAACTAACTCAGTCTTATAAGGACAAATACTGCAGAAGACCTTTATTGTAGAACTAGAAAGATAACTAGTAAAATGTGTTTGAAGATCTAAGGTGGGGAGGGAGAGGGCAGAGGGGTAAGGATGGGCAGGAGGAAAATCATAGGGTCATACAATTTGTTGGGTGAGGGGAGGGGAATGAAAGAAATGGGAAAGATCTGGAAATACAGGTGGTCATTGTTAATTGGTGATTAATTTTAAAAACATAATTAATAGAAATTATTATATGAAACACAATGTATACAAACTTTGTAAGCAAACAAATATAAAATAAAAGTAATTTTTAAAAAAAGTGTTTCACTGACAAAATCTGAAGTCAGGGATTTCCCAAAATGCTGAAAAGCAAGGATGTCAGTTTGAAAAGTAGGGTGCATCTGATCCAAACCATGATCTTTTCAATTACTTGCTATGAATTTGAGAGTAGCACAGTGAATAAAGACAACAGAAGAACAATTGATGCTTTTGAGTTAAGATGCTGGAAAAGAGCACTAAATATTTCATGGAAGAGAATGAATAAATATATTTTGCAGAGAATGAAGCTTGGATGCTTCTTAGGATGATAGTGAAATTTTGTCTCATATTCTTTGGGCATGCTGCTTGTGGAGGAAGTAAGAACTGTTAGTCTTGGAAAAGACATCACACTAGTAAAAGGAGAGTTGGTGGACAAAGATAGGGAAGACCCTCAATGAGATGGACTGACACAGTGTAACAAAGGGCTCTAGCGTGGCAGAGATGAGAACGGCACAGGACTGGGCAGGTTTCAGACATGATGCTCACAGGGTCACTGTGAGTTATACTTGACTTGATGGCACCTAACAATATCATTAATAGCACATACAAGCAAAATACTACTGAGGATCATTAAAAACATGGCTACAAAGGTGCATAGATAGGCAACTGCCAGAAGTTCAAGCAGGATTTAGAGATGCTGTGACACCAGGGATGTTGTAGTTGATGTCAGATGGATCCTAGCTGAAAATACCAGAGAAATGTCTATTGGTGCTTTATTAACTATGCAAGTGTTTGACTGTGTGGATCATGACAAGTTGTGGCTGATATTGAGAAGAAGGGAATCCCAGAGCACTTAATTGTGCTCATGCGAAACCTATACCTGGAGCCGGAGGCTGTTGTGAGAACAGAGCAGGGAAACACTGCATGCTTTAAAATTGAGAAAGGAGTGCATCAGGGTTGTATTCTTTCTCCATAACTATTCAATCTGCATGCTGAGCAAATTATTCAAGAAGCTGGACTCTATGAAGAGGAATATGGCATCGCGATAGGAGGGAGACTCATCAATAAACTGTGTAATATACATGACACAACCTTGCTTGCTGAAAGTGAGGGGGACTTGAAGCACTTGTTGCACAAGATCAAGGAGTTACAGTACTGGTTTGTCCATTTGCTCTAAGGAGGTAACTCGTGGTTGCTGTGATGCTAAACACTGGAACACTGATGTGTCAAATGTGATAATGGTTACCCATGGTGGACAGTGTTTGGGGGAACTTCCTGATTAAAACAAGCTTGGAAGCAGGAGTGGCATCCACTTCTGAAATAGCTTGCCTCTGGACACTCTATGAACGTGGAGAAACTATGAAAGTTATACAGGTGTTCAGGTCTTTCATTCATATGGTCATCTACTACTTGATGACCCTTAACATCAACAACAACATTGCACTGGGACAGTCTGTAGTTAGGGATCTCTCCAAATTACTAAGAAGTAATGATGCCAGTTTGCAGACTGAAGTGTATCCAATTCAGGCCATGGTTTTTCTGATTACTTGTTATGCGTCTGAGAGCTGGACAATGAAGAGGGATGACACAAGAAGAATTGATGCCACTGAGTTGTGGTGTTGGAGAATACTGAATATCCCATGGATAGCCAACAAAACAAATAGATATGTCTTGGAAAGGATGCAGGCAAAGTGCTCTTTGGAGGCAAGAATGAAGAGGTTTTGCCTCACATACTTCGGACATGAGAAGGGTCATGATTCTGGGAAGGTTGGAGGGTCAGCGAAGAAGAGGAAGGCCTTCATCCATGTGGATTTACAAGGTGGCTGCTGCAATGGGCTCTAGTATGTCCCGAAGTGTGAAATGGCACAGAACAGTATGGGGTTCAGATCTGCTGTTCATAGAGTCGCTATGAGTTGTACTCGACTCGATGGCACCTAACAACAACAACAACTTTTATTATAAGACAATAAGCCCCTCTTATTGTTATTAGGGGCTTGTGAAATCTATCATATTGTCAAATCTATTATGACTCATAGCGACCTTATGAACAAATAGATGGAAACTAATCCCATACTCCCAATTTCTAATATACTTGAGCCAATTCTTACAGCCTTTCCATCAATTGATCTCATTGAGAGTCCTCTCTTTCACTTACTCTCTACCTTTACCAATATAATGTCTTTTTCCAAGCACTTGTCCCTCCTGACAACATGCTCAAAGTATGGGGGAGGAAGTTTCATCATCTTTGTCAGTAAGGATTGACTCAGTTTTACTTCTTCCAAGGCATATTTGTTTGTTCTTTTGTCAGTTCATAGTTTTTAATTAATCTGGTAGCCCAAGAAAGTAGCCCTGTTGGCATGATGGGTTTAATGTTGATTGGGTTTGTTGTTTGTTTTGTGTTTCTTTTTAAAAAGGGCAGTAGTTCAAACCCAACAGCTGCTCCACAAAAATAAAAGATGAGACAATCTACTTTCTTAAAGACTTACAGCTCAGAAAGCCTTCAGGACAGAGCTAACTAAGATTAGACTAGCAGATAGGATATTGGAGGCTGAGCCTTCATATTGGGAATTACAAAGGAGGAGGAACAGTTGCAAACAGACACTAAAGACTGAAACATGGAATGTGAGAAATATGAATGTAGGAAATTGGAAATTGTTAAGGAAGAAATGGAATGCATAAGTGTTTACATGTAGGCATTGGTGAAATGAAATGAATTGGCATGGGATATTTTGAATCAGACAATCATATGAACTATATGCCAGAGATGACAAGGTGAGGAAAAATGGTTTCACATTCATAGTTAAAAAGACCATTTCTAGATCCATCCTGAAATACAATGTTGTGAGTGACAGGAAAATATCCAAACACATACAAGGAAGACCTGTTAAAACCATTATCATTCAAATTTATGCACCAACAAGCAGAGCCAAATAGGGTGACTTCTACCAACTGTTGCAATTGAAAATCAATCAAACATGCAACTAAGATGCGTAAATCGATCGAACATGTAACCAAGATAAATAACCAAGTAATAATGTGTCTCTAGAATGCAAAAGTTGTG
>NW_006399807.1:5940584-5942832 GCF_000299155.1 Elephantulus edwardii
AATAAATTCTACAAAATCAATAATTTATTCATGGCAAATATATTTTCTAAGAAATACACACAGTGTTCACATGGACCTCACCTGATGGTCTACACAGGAATCAGATTAATTACATCTGTGGGGAAAATCATTGGGAGAAACTCAGTATCAGCTGTGAAAACTAGGCCAATTGCTGATTGTGGAAGGGATCAACTACTCATATATAAGTTAAAACTGAAACTAAAGAAAATCAAATCAATTCCACAAGAACCAAAGTTTGACCTTGAGTCTATCCCTCCTGAATTTAAATAAAGACTATCTCAGGAAGAGGTTTAAGCCCTTTATTACTAATGAGCAAAAACCAGATGAGCTGTGGAAGAACATCAAGAATATCAGCCATAACTTTGTAGAGGAAACGGCCAGGTACACCCCAAGCCATGTGATTATAGTGCCTCTGGTGTGCTCTTATGTGGCTGGTAAGAGAAAACTGAATGTACAGTTATATCTCTTCAGTCTGAAATAAAAAGGGAAACATCCAAAATTCATTAAAAGTACATTGTAATTCCTCATTGTTCCATCACCATATTCAGAGATAAGCTCATAACTGACGTAGCAAGTAATACCACTTCATGATAAGTAAGTTGTTTTGCAAGCCATAAAAAAAAGAATATCCACCATGAAGAATGCAGAAGGTCATTACAAAGGCGGAGGAAGAAGAAAAGACCAAGATGGATGTCAGAAGAGACTCTGAATATTGCACTAGAGAGCTGAGAAACCAAAGCAAATGGAAGAAAGCAGAAAGTTAAGGATCTGAACAGAAAATTTCAAAGGAGAGCTTAGGAAGACAAAGCAAAGTACTCTAATGAAAAGGACAAACTCGCTTGGCATTTCTGAAGCTGAAAGAACTGAAGAGCAAATATAAAGCCTCGAGTTTCAAGACTTAAATATACCATGGGCAGAATGCTGAATGACCCAGGAAGCATCAAAGAAAGATAGAAGGAGTACACAGAGTATACCAGATAGAACTGCTGCCCCAGAAGAATTTAATGAAACAACATATGATCAAGAGGCAATGGTGATGAAGGAGGAAGTTCAAGCTGCTCTGAAGGACTTGGCAAAAAAAAAAAAAAAACCAAGGCCACAAACAGATGAAGCTTTGGATGCACTTACTCACTAGGTTGTGCCAAGAAATCTGGATGACAACCACCTGGCCAATTGATTAGAAGAGATCAATCTTTATCTCCTTTTCAAAATAAGATGATCTGACAGAGCATGGAAATTATCAAACAGTATCATTAATATCACATGCAAGCAAGATCCTGCTGAAGATTATCAAAAGATGATTTAAACAATACACCAACAGAAAACTGCCAGATGTGCAGTCTGGGTTTAGAAGAGGCTTTGGCACCAGGGACATTATAGCTTTAGCTGAAAGCAGAGATCTTAGCTGAAAGCAGAGAGAGGAATGTCTATTTGTGTTTCATTGACAATCCAAAGGCTTTTTTGACTGTGTGGATCACAACAAATTGTGCCTCACCTTCAGAGGCATGGGAACACTTGATTGTGCTCATGTGAAACCTATACCTGGACCAGGAGACAGTTGTCAGAACAGAGGGGAGAAGCACTTTATGGTCCAAAACCAGGAAAGGTAGACACCAGGGATGCACACTATATCCAAACCTTTTCAATTTATATGTGGAACAGACCATCTGGGAGGCTGGAATTTAAGAAGAGGAATGTGGCATCAGAATGGAGGAAGAATCATCAAGAATCTATATTATGCAGATGACACAACCTTGCTTGCTGAAACTGAGGAGGATCTGAGATGTTTGTTCCAGAAGGTCAAGGGTATGTCTTCAATATGGATTGAGGCTCAACATCAAAAAAAGAAAAAATTCTCACCACTGGATCAATTGGCAGCATCATGATAGATGGAGAAGAGATTGGGATTGTTAACAATTTCAGCTAGCTTGGCCTCACAACCAACACTCTTGACACTAGTAGTCAGGAAATCAAAAACTAATTGCATTAGGGAAACCAGCTGTCAGGGACCTCTCCAAAGCACTAAAAAGCAATTATATCAATCTAGAGATTAAGGAATGCCTGATTCAGGTTACAGTCTTCACAATAACTTGCTATGCACCAGCGAGCTGGACAATGACTAAGGATGACAGAAGAATTATTGATGTCTTAGGGCTGTGGTGCTAGAGAAGAGTATTGAATATTCCTTGGACTGCCAAGAGAACAAACAAATCTGTCCTGGAGAAGG
>NW_006399807.1:5943838-5961427 GCF_000299155.1 Elephantulus edwardii
CCTCTCTTTGAAAGTCAAAAGAAAAATTTTCTGTAAAAAGCCACCAGACCACAGGTTTCCTGGTAAGCCCTTCCCACTGGGTCTCAGGCAAACCTTATCATTGTCACCTGCATGTGATACTTCACACCAAATAGCAGGAGAGGAGCAACTCCCCAGACACCAAAACCCACAGAGGAGAGCCTGCCATGAGGTCTGTCACGTTCTGTGACACCAAGCCCACGTCACTGCACAGAGAGCCTGCGAATGGATGAAGCAGACGACCCTGGACACACAAAGCCCACTAGGACTTTTGGAGGTCTGACTGAAGCCTTTTAATACACAGGGGTGCTCATTACTGGGGTGCAGCAGCTTTGACCTGAGAGGAAATGCCCAGGGCAGAGGCAACTGGCTAAAAGGATAGTGCTGTCCACCTCCACCAATCCCATGAACCCCATCACCAGCCCCTCGTAGATGTTATAAGAAGGAAGTGACCTCACTTACGAAGGACACCAAGCAGGGCAAATTGCTGAGGGAACAGAGATGCCCCCAGACCTCCCAACCCTGGAACACTCACACTCTCGTCCCTCCTTCTGGTATATCCTGTTCAGTCAACTGCTGGTTGATTTCTATATCACACTTAATTTATCACGAGGATGTAAGGTATGTATTCTTTTCTTAAGGAGCCTGAGTGTTGCAATAGCTAACAGCTTGGCTGTTATGAAAAGGTCAGTGACTCAAATCCACGATCCAAACCATGGGATAAAGCTGTGGCAGTCTGCTTCTAGAATACTCCATAAGAACTCCCTACCAGGAGTTCTGCTGTGTCCTACAGGGTTGCTATGAGTCAGGTTCAACTTAACAGCTGGCTTTAGGAGGAAGTCTATTTAAAAAGGGCAGAAAATATACCACTCATGACAATAAAGGTCAAATCTGTATCTAATACTCACAATGCTTGAACATTTTTACTTTTATAAATTGACTATTTCTCACCTCATCTGAACAGAATTTTACTTACCCCTTCTTTCCCTGTTCCCTTGAAGTTGTGCAGTAGCAGAGGCCCACACGGTCAAGATGTGCCCCACCTGTAACCTCCTGCTGTGGCCAAGGCAAGCTTCACTGCTGCAGGCATAAAGAACATTTACAAAGGTTCTGAAAACTGCCCTTAGGAGCTAACACGAGGAATTCTTGGCACTATCAAAGCCTTAGACAAACACGAAGTCCATCTTCTGTACTTGTGTCCAGCTTGGATGAGCCTGTGTATATCAAGTCATTCGAGGCCATTTGTGCTGAACTGTCACATCAGCCTCATAAAGGTGGGTAACAGCAAGAAACGGGGGGAGTGGGGAGATCTGCAATATTAACAGAAAGGAGAAATCCCATGAAGTGATCGACTGTAGTTGTATGATTGTTAAGTACTATGGCAAACAAGCTCAGGCCAAAGAAGTCGTCAAATAATGTTTTACATTCAAGTAATTAAATTTTTCAAAACCTTGGTTCTAAAAAAAGATATTTTACTTAACATAAAACTAAACAGATGTACAACAAAGGAATTAACATAGAACTACAAAAATAGAAATAGATAAAACATAATGTAGGCATTATTACTACAAAGGGTTTATAGTTATCTGGTTGAGGACAGATTACGTAGAGCAGGGTTTAGAGCTGTTGTACATAGGGTTGTTATGAGTCGCAAGTAACTTGACAACACATAACAACACAGCAACAACAATGTGGAAAGGTTGGAATAATTTTAAAGTGCCTTAAAATAAAAGCCTTGATGAGACTGTTGGTAGAATTATAGACTCAACGGTGATTCTGAAGTAAGGAGAACTATAGAGAACATATTATCTTAGAGAACATATATAGCACTAGCAACAGAATATTGCTAGAATATAGATATTAAATGTAGTTGTTTAGAAGAAAATGATGAACATGTGATTGTGCAAAGAAGAAAAGGTATTCTTTTACCATAATGGTAAAGAATGGCAAAGAATTTGTCGATTATGTTCAAATGTTTGGTGGTTGTTATTGTTTGTTGTTGTTGCTGTTAGGTACAATCAGGTCAGAATCAACTGATAGCTGACCTTCCAGTGGTTTTCAGAGGCAACAAAGAGCATGGGAGAAGATGGTACATCATGGATGTTTAGCTACAGAGATTTCTAATAAGATTTGGAAGAGGACTTGTGGTTTCTCCTGTGGTTTAGAATCTGTTCAGTATAGGTGGGTCATGGCTGAGGAAGCAACACTGGAATGAACTGAAAAGTTTTAAATGTGGGGAACTAGAATACTAACAAGGAAAATTATTCAGTAAAGTCCTGCTAAAAACATAATATCCTTCTTAGAAAACAAGAACAGCAGGTATGTTTCACAGCAACCAAATTTCTGAACAGCAGAGTAGGAAACAGCGGTGCTTGGCTCAAAGATGGTGACTGACTGTCCTAGCAATAATCCAGTGCCATGCATCTGGCTTCTGACGGAGCTCACTGCAGCTCTTTTGAGTCTCTCATTCCAGGGTGCGATCTTTATTTTCCCCATTCTCATTAGCATTCTGGATCATCAAATTAAAAAATTTGGGGCTTTTTCTTAGTTTTGCTTCCTTGGTCATAACTGAACCAGTTCGTGGCCCTGGTTTCATCACATCACTTATAGTAAAATGTGAAAGCAAAGAGAAGGATTTAAAACTGAACTGTGCAAAATGAAAACAGAACTTTAAGATTTAGAAAACTCAGCTGAATAAACTAAGGACATGTGTCCTAGAATGTTCACCAAGGACGTGGCTACACAATATTTTGTTAAAGAGATTAAGCTTGTGACGGATGGATCTAACCAAGAACCACATCAGAAAACACATCAACTTAGATTGAAGGGGACAGAGAAGGAATGAAAGGAAAGAATGTTGTCTGCTTCTTGGAATTCTACAGAGTACAGGCCAAAAGAACTAGATCTACTTTTCTCCAAGAAAGAAAAGGCCCATCCCTGAAGTAGCTGGGAGATCAGCTGGGCTGTTAAAAGCAGCACAGGAAGCAGGGCCCTTCCTGTTCAAAGGGTGGGGCCCCAGTCTCCTGAATCTCCAGAACACAACCTCTTAGGTTTCAAAGACTTGAATATTCTACAACTGAGTTCCACAGTGTCGGATTGCCATTAAGGTGAGCCAAAGGGAGCACTGGCTGCTGCTCAAAGCTTAGGAGGCAGAGCCGCCATACCCACGGGGAAGGGAGCAAGGCCTGCCTGGCCTGAAAGAGTTCAGGTCTCTGTGGAGATGAACTAGATGCATGGGAGAATGGGGTGACCCAAAGCCAAGGGAACACAGTTGCTATCCCAGTGGGTGGGACGCAGAGCTGTGGCCCAGACACTAGGACCAGTGCCTCTGCCTAGGAGGCTGTGACCCACACCCAGAGCCTGCAAGGTGGGGCCATTGCTCAGATGGCCTTTGAGAATAAAGGATCCATTTCAAGCCTTCAGAGCTAATGTGATTTGTTCTGCTGAGGTTTAGACTTGCTTGGTGCCTATTGTCCTTTCTTTACCCCCAATCTCTTCCATTCATAAAGGAAATATCTATTTTGTACCTTTTCCACCACTATATTCTGAAAATAGAGAATCTGTAAACTAGATTCCACTCATGAAGTGGAATTGTGCCTGATGAGGGACTATACCTAAAACCTCACCAATATTATGGGTGGTTTGCATGTGGCAAGATCATGAAGTTTTGATGATCGAAGGATAGAATGCTATCAATTTAATTAGGTTTCCCCCAAAATAGGTCCTACATCCTAACTCTATGGCTGTGGTTATAATCTCATTTGGAAATGGCTCACCACTGTAGTCAAAAAGGCAGGATCAGCGTAGGGTGTATCTAAAACCAAAGTCTTTTGAGATATCACAGAGATTAAACAAGGGAGAAGAAGCAGAGATGGGAGGAGAGAGATACCTAGTTACTTGAAGACCACCCAGGAGCAGAAGCTAAGAGACAAGGACCTTTCTCCAGAACCTTCCCTGGAGCTGATACTTAGAATTCAGGCTTCTAGCGTCCTATACTGTGATCTTTAGGGAGCTCTGGTGGCTTAGAGGTAAGGAATTGTGCTGCCAACACAAAGATATGTGGTTCACATCCACAGAAGAAAGATAGGCAATCTTGCCCTGTACAATTAACTGCCTCTGAAAACTCTCTGGGGTTAGCTGTCAGTCAATTCCAACTGGACGGTATACAACAATAATAACCTGTGAAAAAAGAAAAATCCGTTTGTTAAAGTCACTGACTTTTGGTGTTTCTGTTATAGCAGCACTAGATAATTAAGACAATTTGGTGGTGGTGGTGGTGTTAGGTGCTATTGAGTCACGTACAGCCCCTAACGACCCTATGAACAACAGATCTGAATGTTATCCTCTTCTCTGTCATCCTCTGTTGTTGTTATGTGCTATCGAGTCAACCGTGACTCATAGTGACCCTATGTACTACAGCTCTGAACCCTGTCCTGTTCTGAGCCAGTATCACTGACTTCGTCACACCTACCCCCATTGTCCCATGATCCTCTAGGGGTCTCTGTATTTGTGTGGTCTCTATATTTGTGTGAGGAGAAAGGAAGGCAAGAAAGGAATCCAAGCAGCTGAGGAGCAGTGGGAAGGAGTAGGAAATCCAAACTGGGGTGCGACGAGATGTTTGGTGACTTTTCATAATGTTCTCACATGTATTATCTCATTGATTTCATACGCAAGTGAAGCCAGATCCGCCCTGAATGTCAGCCTGCAAAATGCTCTGCCCCTGTTCACAGCTGCCAATTTCCAAAGGCCTTTGGAAATCTTTGGGCAGCACTTGCAGGTAGGTGTCTAAGCCATTCAATCCCGCAGGCTGCCTCACGCTCCTGCATGCGCCAAGCCACCCTGCCCCATCTCCAAGCAGGGAGCATCTAAGAAGCGGGTAGTGCAAATACGAAGGGCTGCCAGGCTGGCCAGGACACCGCGGAGGCGTGCCCCAGAGTTCAGCCAGAGTCTCCAGAACATCTGGGCCGGGTGGGGAGGGAGGAGCGCAGCCGTCGGAGTTTCTTTGGCGTCTCAGCTTTCTTCCCACTGGCCTCACACTGACTCACTCGCAGGCACCAACTTCCACCAGTGAAGCAAGTGGCTTCATCTCAGGCCACATCTTCTCCCCTGAGCACAGGGGCTGACATTTCTCACCTCCTGACAGCAGAAGTGCGTTAATGAGAGAGCCCCTCCTTCGCCCAGCTGGGCCGCAGTTGGATGTGAAACAAGTAAGCAGAGAAGACACCCTGGCCAGGCATGGAAAGCCAGCCCTGGGACGCGTTAGCTAGTGCTGCTATGACAGAAGCAACACAAGCACGTGTCTTTCTTTAAACCAACAGATATTTTGTTTCTCAAAGTTTAGGAGGATAGAAGTCCAAATTCAGGATGCTGGGGGTCAGGGACAAGATTCTGTCTCTGTTGGTTCTGGGGAGGGGCGGGACAGGCCAGGTCTATTTTCAGCTTCTGTTTCTCGGTTCTTTGGAAATTTCATGTGGCCTGGACTCTACCCGGTCAGCCTCCCTTGATCAAGCTCTGCTTCTTGTTCAGTTTGTTATTTTTTAAATTAATTTTAATGAAAATTCACAGAGACTTAGGGTTTCCATTCATTCATTGTTACACTTTTCTCCCTGCCCACCCCTCCCCAGCAATTCACTCTTCTTGAAAAGTAAGTCTTCCATTGTTATGCAATCCCTCCGTCCCAAGTCCACACCACTGTGCAGCCTTCATTGTGGACTTCAGTAATGACTCAGTTTGCTATTTTTATAGCAAAAAAGATGTTGACTTACCTGGTGGTTTAGTGTGTTACATATTGAACTACTAAGCCCAAGATCAGTAGTTCAGATCCATCACTAGTTCAGAGAAAGAGAGATGGGCAGAGTTCTTCCCATAAAGATTTATAGCCACAGCCCTATGGAAGGTCTTCATGGCTCCCACTTTTCAGGAAGCAGTTTAGTTTACTTGAAGTTTCTGCACTAGTATTGCCTCAGTAACATAACAAAGAAATCCAATTCCCAAATGTAATTGTAAGCACAGATAAAGAAGCCATGGTAGTAGAATTGTTAAAATGCTTGGCTGTTAACTAGAAGATGTTGTTATGTGCCCTCATATTAGTACTGGTTCGTAGGTGACCCTCCAGCTTGTTTTCAGTGGCTGTACACACAGGAAGAGATTGTCTACTTTTCTCCCTTCAAGCAGCTGGTGAATTTGAACTGCTTGCCTTTGGGTTGGCAGTGTAACATCTTACCACTGGGACAACAGAGCTCAGCTGGGAGATTGGTGGTTTAATCCACCAGCAGCTTCTTGGAAGAAAGACAAGGCATTTGCTTCCAAAAAAGTTTTGTACCCTAGAAAACCCTAGGAGGCAGGTTGACTCCATCCTATAGCGTCGCTATGCATCAGAATTGACTGGATGATAATGCATTTGGGCTTTCTTTTTACAATATGTGTTTCTGAGGGACACATTTCAGTCCATAGCCAACACCTAATGTTAAACTAGGCCTACAGCTCTCATACCTCAGATAAACAATAATTCAATTCATTATCCCTGGGGTAGAATCAACTCACAGCTAATCCTTCAGTGGGTTTTCAGAGGTGATAAGTTGCATGGGATGAGAATGTCCGTCTTTCTCTCAGGAAGCAGCTAGTGGATTTGAAAGGCCTGTTATTGGCTTGGTAGCACAACTTTTTACCCCTAGGCCATGAGGGGCCTCCAATCTGTGCTGCTTTGCTATTTCATCTTCATTTTCAGGTGTCTATGTTTAGTTCTCTGATAGAGCCCCATGTCTCAGGGAATATTCAATTTTTCTTCACAAACTGACCCCAACCAACTTTTCTCTGACTCTTCTGCTGTCTTCTACCTTTTCCATCTCAATTCCATGCACTAAAGGCTCTATCCTCCAAAATGGATGGGTCAGTCTGTCGACATCTCTGATGCAGACCTGAGCTAATGAGAGGGTTCTGTCCTCCATAGACTCTCTGGGTGGTGCAAATCGTTAATGCACTCAGCTTCTAACCACACTTAGAACACAACCACAGGTTGGAGGCTCCAGTTGACCTAAAAGTACCTCAGAAGAGAGGCCTGTGATAAACTTCCAAAAGAGATACTGATGAGAATGCTATGAAGCAAGGTTCTGTGACCCACATGGGTCACCATGAAACAGAGGGGACACCATGGCAACTGGTTTTGGTTTTCTCTGTGTGTGTGTGTGTGTGTGTGTGTGTGTGTGTGTGTGTGCATCTCAGCTGGAGCAACTCCCCTTTCTTCTCTGTCCTGTTGGAGATCTGCTTCTTCTGTGCTAGCTCTGGTTGCCTAGTTGTAAGTTGTGCTGCCAACCCAAAGGCAGACAGTTCAAATCCACTAACCACTCTGCTAAAGAATGATGGGCACTCTCCTCCTGCACAATTGACAGCCTCTAAAATCTCCCTGGAGGGTCAGCTATACATTGACTCCAACTCAACGTCCAAGAGTTTGTCTTTGAGTAGAATCTTAAGTAAGTAGATGTGCAGGCCTTTTTATTTTTTTCCCAATACAGTGGCCGACGGGTTCAAATAACTAACCTCTAAGTTGGCAGCTAAGAGTTTAACTTCTGAGCCACCAGGATTCGGTTGCTAATTAAACTATCAACAAAGGTAGGGGTTGGAACTCACCAAGCCTGACCCCACTCACTACCTGCTGACTCTATCTAACCAGGCTCGATCCAACCAGACTCTACTGGTGGATGTGTGACTTTCTGGTAATTAAAAAGATTCCACGGCAGTCACATGAACGATTTCAGTTCACAGTGGTACCACCAGATCGTTTTAACAAAGTGCTGAAACACATACTACAGCCAGAGAAACGCCTCCTTGGAGGGCATGGTGTAGCTCCCTGCGGACTACGCCACCAGTTCACATACCCAAAGATGCGGTGGAAGAAAGGCCTGCCAACCTGTTTCCATATTACAGCCAAGAAAACCCTGTGAAGAGCAGTTCTACTGCATTGATACTTGGGAAGGTTATAAGTTGGAATTGGGTTTGCAAGCTAAGCAGGGCTTTTACATTTTTGAATGATTAAAAAGAATAATAAAAAGGAGACTTTCAGAATCTGTGAAGCTTATATGAAGTTTCATTTGGAGGATCCACAAAGTCATATTGACATCTAGCCATGCTGTGCCATTTCGTTCTTTTGTTTGCTTATTGTCTGCGGTTCCTTTTGCAGGATAACAGCTCAGATGAGTAGTTGTGATCTAAGATTGTGTGACCATAAGAGTAATATGTTTACCGTGAGAACCCCTGTTCTAAACGATTTTCCAAGACCCAGAGTAGATGCCTGGGCAAGAGGGACTCCAGTGGCTTTCAGCTCAAGATATTCATCTGTGGCCACTGTGTTCCTTGGATGGGCAATCAACTATCAACTATCCCTTCCCAGGGGGTCATTCTTGTAGGAGGCGGGAGTGGGAGGGTGTTGAAGTAGAAGGGGGGGAGGTTTAGGGGAGTGTGGGAAATGTGGGAGGGTGAGAAGGGGTCTAAGGAGAAGGGTGTGTATGCATGTGTGCCTATGCGTGTGTGTAGAGGTCAGCTCTGGAGCTGATTGCTGCTCACATTACCCTCCTGCAGAACTACTTGTGTCCACAAGAGGGAGCTAGCTCTCACGTTTGCAATAACCCAGCGTTGGAGGGTTGCCCTGAAGAGACCTCCGTGTTTTACCAGCAGCCACAGAACTGTCATTTATCCAACGGTCAAGAGAGGGGTTGTCTGACTGTGCTGAAACCCACATACGCTTTCTTGTCTCAGGAAACCAGTCTGACTTTTTACAAGTTATCATCAAACCTTAGTCATAAACTGTCTTCAATAAACAATGGAGGAGGAAAAAAAAACCAAAAAACTTAAACCTTAAAAAACACTGGTTGAGTACCTCTCATTTCCCCTTGTCCACTCCAGACTTCCTTCTGCTACTCTGTCAAACACGTTGTACTAGCTCTCTCTTAGCACTAAACCATCCCTTCTATGTTCTGCCTTGTGACTCTGGGACTTTGCACACTACATTTTGCCTTTGCCAGTAGGCTCCATGTTGTGGCGTTGTTGTTGATTGCCTTCAAGTAGAGCACAACTCATAGAGACCCTATGAACGGAAACGCCTGAAGCCCTTCTACAACCATTGACACTTATCAAATTTCATAGTTTCTGGAGACATGTTGTTTAGGAAGTGGATGCCACTCCTGCTTCCAAACCTGTCCTAGGATGTTATTGTTGTTATGTGCTGTTCTGTGATGCTATGTACAGTAGCACTGAACCCTTCCCTGTCCTGAGCCAGTCTCACTAACTCCGACACACCAATCCCATTGCCTCAGTTACTGTATCAATCCATCTCATCTGGGTCTCCCTCTCCTGCGCCATCCGTCCACCCTTCTGAGCATGATGAGGCAAGGTATGATGCTGGGAAGGGTGGACGGCCGACGAAGGAGAGGAAGATCCTCAACCAGGTGGATTGAAGTGGTGACTGCTGCAATGGGCTCTTGTGTGTCAGGAAGTGTGAGGATGGCACAGGATAGGACAGGGTTCTGTAAGTCATACTCAACTAGATAGCACCCAACAACAACAATATGAAGCAACAGATACTTAGGGGATAGAAGGAAAATGAGAAGAGATTTACCTCTCTCTGGAAGTTTACTTCTTTGGCCTTCCTTATTTCTTTCTCAAACTCAAAGCAGTATCTCAGCCATGTTTCTCCAATCCAGTAATGGAAGCGGAATTCACTTTGCATCTTTCCCAACCTTTACAGAACTAGCTTTAGTTCCAGTTTCTCAGATACTACTGCCAGCTGATCTGTGCCTCATTCCCAGAGGCCCACTAAGACCCTCCTCCAAGGTTTTAAATTCTAGAAACCCAACTTTCCTTTTGTTCCCCTCGCCCTAGAAGCAACACGGCTTTCTGAAGTTCTGCATTTATAATGTAATGTCTTTCTTGCCTTTTCAGTTATGTGATTAGCAATATTATACCTAGTCACCCGTTCTTGATATTAAAGTATTTCAGCTTAAGTAACTGAGCTGGTTTTTGTCTCCTTGTTGTACTCTGACTGACACATAACATTCGTTAGATCTAAAATCACTGAGAGATTTAATTAGGGCCATCAGGGCACAGATTCCCACCTGGAGGGTCTCCTCCCTCCCCAAAGGGCAAGTCTCAAATTCATGCTGTGCAGTTATATGAGGAAGAAACTGCGTTTGAAATGGTAAAAGTGGAACCCCAACTGTCTCAGGCCTTACACTCAGGTCCCCTGCTGCAGCCTCTAACACCATCATTCTCTCTCTCTCTCTCTTGCTCTCTTACTCTCTCGCTCTCGCTCTCTCTCACTCTTTTGCTCTCTCTCTCACTCTCTCACTTTCTTGCTCTCTCTCTCTCACTCTTTCGCTTTCTTGCTCTCTCTCTCTCTCTCTCTCTCTCTCTCTCGCTCTCTTTCACTTTCTTGCTCTCTCTCTCGCTCTCTCACTCTCTCACTCTCTCGCTCTCTTGCTCGCTCTCTCACACTCTCTCACTTTCTTGCTCTCTCTCTCTCACTTTCTCTCTCTCTCTCTTGCTCTCGCTCTCTCGCTCTCTCTAGCTCTCGCGTTCTCTCTCTCCCCCCATCGTGCCAAGCAGCTCTGTGGGTCTCACTGCTGGTCGGAAGAGGTGAGATTTGGAGGCTGGCCTGTAGTCCTCAGCTCCCTTCTTATCAGCTGGCACACGACTCCACCATCCACTCCAACTCTCCAAAACCTCACTATCATTGAGTGGATGCTTGTTTTCATGGCGACCCTCCACCAGGCTTCCAAGACTGTCATGTTAAGGAATGAAAGTAGCCATCCTTCTCCCACTGAGAGTCTGCTGGATTTGAACTGCAGACCGTTGTGCTAGCAGCCAGATATGCACACCACCAGGCCCTTTATCTAGACAATGGGACCCAGGAAATAAAAGTGCTCAGTGACCCACAATGGCCTAGTGAGAGAAAGTGAACCTCTCACACATCCTTTTGAGGTTGAGTCTCATCTGGCAGGCATCCAGACCCTGATTCTCACATGAGAATCTTCCAGGCAGCCCAGAATGGGGAGGGTGGAAGAAGCCACCTCTGGGGCAGAGCACTTACGTCCTCCTGTATTCAAACCTAACTCAGATGCCCAGCAGCATTTGGATCAGTACCAGGGGCTAGGGGTGGGCAGAGAAGATGGCAACGGTAGACACGCTGGCTTTTCGCAGATCTGTACCTGTAATGCAATCCAAATCTTCCTTTCAGGAGCCACTGAAATGATAGATAGTATTGGCTATGGCATTTAGGAAATAGAATCTCCTCAGCTGTCATCACTGGGAAGCACAGATCTAACCAAATCACTTTACTGGGATTCTTTTTAATGATGTCTCTGCCTTCCTTTCCCAGAAAGGAAACTTCGCCCACCTCAATTTCAGTCACTCACTCAGTCATTGCTGTGAACTTGAGCGCCCCCTCGTGACCAGTAGTTGCAAGGCACGAGGGTCATCTTGTCAACCTCCATGCCCACTTGTGGGTAGGAGCAGTATTAAAATGAATGTAACTCTGTGCAAAGCTTTTGCTTCATTTCCACATTTTTGTTTGGTTAAAATAAAATCCTCAGCATCCTTTATCCCTCTTCTTTCTCATTCTTCCAAGCAATTCGTTCTCCATTTGGCCCTTGTCCTGCTTGGCCCGCATCTCATCCTCTTCTATCTATGGTTAGTTCATGGGTCATTAGTGGAAGTGATTGTACTCATCAGAACGATATGGAAAAGGATTGTATCCTAACTCTCAGATTTTGGAGACTTGGAAGAATAGAATGGATCCTATGGACTTGTGTAAATCACAGAAATCACATTGAGCAAATAAATCCAAGCCGGCTGATCCCAGGCTGCCAGGCCCTGAATCTATGTAGTTAAATCATAAATTGTCAGGTCTTCTCCTCAGAACTATTGACTGTGGCTTTAAGGAAGTGTGTGTCCATCCCTAGCAAACTTAGGGTATGGCTGCCTATTTCAAGACTCCAAATTCCTTGTTTTAGACTCTTTCCCAAGAAATTCTGAGGGATTGAACACTCATTCTGGACTACCTTTCTGATATTCTTCTGCCCTCTTCTCTTCCTGTTTAGTTGCCAAAGTGCAGGGTGTCAATGTATGAGAAGGATGGATCAGAGTGTGTTAACTCAGTCAGAGCCTAGAAAGGGCAGGGATCCTGGGAGTCTTGTCAACCCCAGTTCTTGTTCCAGGGTCCACTCCCAAGGAGATCTCTTTGGAGCCTGGATGTGAGATCAAATTCTTCCTCTTGATGTTGTACTGTCCTAGATGTTCTCTTTCACTTTCCCTATCTCCTCAAAGGCCCCTGGAAGACATAATTAATTGATGACAGCAGCAAACTGAGATACCATTCAGATTCCAGTTCCATACTGTACTCCAAGAAGCCACCTAGAATCAGTTTAATTTGATAATAAATAAACAGATAAATAAAGCCCACTTGCCAGCCCTGGCTTACCTTAAAGTTACAAGGAACACAAGCAAATGAACCACTTTCATTGAGCTGATCAACTCATAGTTACCTTTCACCAGGTTTCCACGGCTGTAAATCTTTATGCAAGGGGATTGTCTAGCTCTCACCCTCAGAGTTGCCAGTGGATTGATTTGAACTGCTGACCTTTTGGTTATTAGCCCTACAGGTTAGAGTTGGTTTATGTGCTTGTTTGGGTTTGTTTTTGTTTGTTTGTTTTGTTTTGTATTTTTTTTTTATTTTAAGGTTAGGCTTAAACTCAAACTCACAAGCGTCTAGTCTATTCCAACTCATAGCAACCCTCTATCAGGTTTCCAAGGCTGAAAATCTTAACAGGAAGAGGCTGATCATCTTTTCTCCATGAAGCCATTAATAGATTTGAAGGGCTGCAAATGTGTGTTTTTTTGGCTAGCTGTGAAACACGCTATAGGCTTTGTTGTTGTTGTTGTTAGGTGCCATTGAGTTGAGTATGACTCATAGTGACTCTATGAACAAAAGATCTGAGCCGTGTTCTATCCTGCACCATCCTCACGCTTCCTGACACACGAGAGCCCATTGAAGCAGTCACCATGTCATTCCACCTGGTTGGGACTTTTGCTCTCCTTCCCCTCTACCCTTCCCAGCATCATGTCAAGGAATAGCACCTCCTAGCAACATGCCCTAAGTATGTGCGGTGAAGTCTCATCATTCTTGCCTCCAAAAAGCACCCTGGCTGCGCCTTCTCCAAGACTTATCTGTTTTCTTGTCTGTCCACAGGATGTTCAGTGCTCTTGGATCCTCAAAACATAAATGTGTGCTTTATTGTCAGTTCTGCCTAACTATGACTTTATGAAAGTCTTAAATCCATCTTCATGTCTTCAATTTGCTTCCATTCTCAAGAGGGGCAATCCAACAGAATATGAGAATTATTGAAAAGTATCAATATCACATGTAAAATATTGCTGAAGATTATTAAAAATGAGTAGAACAGTACATTGATAGAGAAATAACATAAGTTCTAGCTGGGTTTAGAAGAGGTTGTGGAATCATAGGTATCTATGCTGATGTCAGATGTATCCTGATTAAAAGCAGAGAATAACAAAAGAATATCTATTTGTGTTTTATTAACTTTGCAAAGGAATTTTACTGTGTGGATCATAATAAACTACACCTAACATTGAGAAAAACAGGAATCCCAGGACACTTAATTATCCTCATATGAAACCTATACCTACACCAAGAAGGTATTGTCTAAACAGAGCAAGGGAATACTGCATGATTTAAAATCAGGAAAGGTGTGCATCAAGGTTATATCTCTACTCTGTACCTATTCAATTTGTAAGCTGAATGAGTTATTTGAGAACCTGACTCTTATGAAGAGAAGGTGGCATTAGGATTGTCAGAACACTCTTCTTCCTTGCTGAAGGTGAGGATGACTTGAAACATATATAGAGGATAAAAAATTACAGATTTCAGCATAAATAGCATCTTAACACCAAGAAGACTAAAGAATCACACCACTGAACCAGTAACAACATCATGATATGAAGGAAAGATTGAAATTGTCAACAATTTCCTTTTACTTGCATCCACAATCAACACCCTTGTACCAGGAGGCAGGAGATAAAGATGTGTATTGCATTGGGAAAGTCTGTTTTCAGGAACCTCTCTAAATTACTGAGGAACCATGAGGTCAGTTTGAAGATTTAGATGAAAGTGATTCAGGCAATGATCTTTTCAATAACTTTCTATACATCAAAGAGATGAACAATTAATAAGGATGGCAATAAAAAAAATTGATGCCTTTGTCTGTGGTGTTGGAGAAGAGCACTGAATATCTTGTGGACAGCCCAAAGAACAAACAAATATGTCTTGGAGATGGTACAGAGGGCTCTTTGGAAGCAAAAATAATAAAGCTTTGTCTTCCCATATCTTGGGCATGCTGCTAAGACAGGCTATTCCTTGGAAAGGGACATCATGCTGAGGAAGGTGGAGGGTCAGCAAAAGTAAAGAAGACCCTCAACAAGATGGATTGACACAGGCTGAAATGTGTCAGAGATGATGAGGATGGCACAGGACATACAGGGTTCAGAACTGTTGTGCATAAGGTCACTGTAAGTCTAACTCAACTTCCCAGCGCCTAACCACAACAATAATAATTTCATCAATAAAGGGCTCAAACATATCAACAACTGAGCATGGTTCAGGACCAGGCAGTGTTTCACTGCGCTATACATACAGTCACCATAACTCAGAGTTGACTCAGCAGAAACTCGCAACAGTTCCTTCAACACATTCTTGACCATGAAAGTCATGGTCCCCTCTGAGAGCCTTAGCACTTCATGGAGTTAAAGGTTTATCCAAAATGGCTTTCCTGGCCGTTACTTAACTTTGCCATGCGGACGTGCAGGAATGTGCAGATAGGTCATGTTAGCCTATCCACAAGAGGATTAGCTATTTCACCCTTCCACGAGAGGATTGGCTAGTCTCACCTATCCACAAGGAGATTGATTAGTCTCACCAGTCCACAAAGGGATTGGCTAGTCTTGCCATTAAATTGGATACAGCAGCAGACGGAGTATCTTCCACCAGCGAAGAACTAGAGAACACAACTTGTCCTTCAGGACACCAGACAGGCTAGTTGGGCCTATTGGTGCAGCAGCCATAGTACACACAATGAAGAACCAGAGACCAGACATGAGATGAGACCTGGGGACTGCCACACAACTGGGCCAGAATTAAGAGGACTTTTGCCCAAGTTTGTTGGAGGACTTGGGAGGGAAGAGCCATATTTGGTAGAACGAAGAACTTTGTTACACTAGCCTAAAGCCATAAGGCTCAAGGTTGAGATGCCCGCAAGCACATTTTGGAAGATATCCTGGCTATATTCTGCTGCTAATCTGTTTTATTGCACTAGAGCACAGAGAAGCCAAAGCAAAGGGAAGAAATAAAAAAAAAAAATTAAGGAACTGAATAGAAGATTTCAAAAGGCAGCTTGGAAAGGCAAAGCAAAGTATTATAATGAATTGTGCGTAGAATTGGAGTCAGGAAATCAAAAGGGCTAAACTCACTCAGCATTTCTTAAACTTAAGGAATTGAAGAACAAATTCAAGCCATGAGTTGCCATACTTAAGGATGTTTTGGGCAGAATATTAACAGTTTTAATTTACCAGGCTCCACAGTCAACACTCTTGGTAACAACAGCCAGGAAATCAAGAGACAAATTGCATTGGAAAAGTGGGCTGTCAAGGACCTTTCCAGAATACTGAGGAGCAACAATGTCATGCTGGAGACTAAGGTGTGCCTGATCCAGGTCATAGTCTTTGCAATTGCTTGCTATGCATCAGAGAGCTGGAAAATGACTAGGGATGATAGAAAGAGAATTGATGCCTTTGAGCTGTGGTGTTGGAAAAGAATGTTGAATATACCGTGGACTGCCAGGAGAACAAACAGGTTTGTCCTGGAAAGGGTGAAACCAGGCTGCTCCTTGGAGGCAAAGATTCTGAGGCTTTCTCTGACATATTTTGGGCATGTAGCAAGAAGGGACTAGTCCTTAGAGAGGTACATCATGCTTGGAATGGTGGAGGGGTGGAGGAAGAGAAGAAAACCATTGAGGAGATGGATTGATTCAGTGACTGGGGTAATGGGGGTAGGTGTGTCAGAGACAGTAAAGTTGACATAGGATTGAGCAGGTTTCAGGGCTATTGTACATGGGGTCTCTATGAGTCACAAGTGACTCAATGGCACATAGCACAAACAACTACAAATCTGGAGTTAAACTATTTACTTCTCCAACATGGTTCTATGTATTCCGTGAGCTATCACATTGGATTTTGAACTCAGTAAAGCAGTAAGACTGGTGATGAAATGAGTAGAAAAATTATGGGTGCCTGAGGGACATGTTTGACTTCATGGGAGTTGGTTTTGTGCTATAGATTCTGTTGATGGGAATAGTGCTCCTTTGTGAAGTTGGTAAAAGTCAAATATGGCCATCCCCATGTGTCCCTTGATTTATTACAATTAGTGTCAGAAGTGGGATTCCTTGAGAAGGCTCCAGACACATGGAAATAGGAGATTTCGTAAGCTTGGGAAGTATAATTAAAATGCCTACTTTTGGTGCTACTAAAATGAAAAGAAAAGGTATATGGCCCTTGGTCATTTACATATGAATGAGTTAAATTAAGGGTGGAGAGTAAAGTTGAAACCAGAAATACCTTGAAAGTTTATGTGTTAAGGTTTTTGTTGACTTAACTTGATGAATATTGTTTCTGGGTTTCACACACACAGAGTAATGTTAAGATACATTGTATAAATAATTAAAATTTTTATTGAGTTAATGTTAAGATAGATGATTTTAATACATATTGTGCTACATATTGATTACCAGCCATTGTAAATCTTGAAGCCATGTAAGTCTATCCTGAGGCTGATGCTAACTGGATATACTAAAAGGGGAAGATCTGCCTTGGAGAAAATCTTGTTGAAAGCAGTAGAACTAAATAGCATGGGGCTTACCCTGTGGGAGGATTAAGTTAGGCTCCACACAAGTACTCTGAGATGTGCATTTGAATGGATTTTTCCATTTTCCTTGTTCTTATGTGCCATCGAGTCACTTGTGACTCATAGCGACCCTATGTACAATAGCCCTAAACCCTGCTCTATCTTGTGCCAATCACACTGCTGCCAAAACACCCATCCCAACTACCCCAGTCACTGAATCAATAGACCTCACAGAGGGCCTTCCTCTCCTGCGCTGTCCTTCCACCCTCCCAAGCATGATATCCCTCTCCAAGGACCGGTCCCTCCTTACAACATGTCCAAAGGATGTCAGACAAAGTCTTAGAATCCTTACCTCCAAAGAGCAGCCTGGTTTAAGGCTCTCTGGGATGAATCTGTTTGTTTTCTTAGCAGACTGTGGTAAACTCAATACTCTTCTCCAGCACCACAGCTCAAAGGCACCAATTCTCCTTCCATCCTCCCTAGTCATTGTCCAACTCTCTGATGCATACCAAGTGACTGCAAAGACTGTGGTCTGTATCAGATGCACCTTAGTCTCCAGAGAGACACCATTGCTCTTCAGTACTGTGGAGAGGTCCCTAACAGCAGACTTT
>NW_006399807.1:5961854-5965838 GCF_000299155.1 Elephantulus edwardii
CATCCCTGGCGTACGCCCTTCCCAATTTTTAACCATGCAGTGTTTCCTTGCTCTGTTATGATGACTGCCTCCTGGTCCTTTTGATTGAAGAGCTATACATTTGGAAGAAGGAAAGAGGGAGGAGGAAAGAAACTTTTTAAAAACTAGAACCAGCAGTTTAGCTTCTGAGCCTGGGTAAGGTTGGTACAAATCAGAACATCTTTCCAAGATGTGAAGTTAAAGGGAACTGGCAAGTAGGGAAACTTTGGTGTCCACCTCATTCCACTGGAATTAGGATGCATGCAGCAATGAATAAACATGCTGAGCTTGGACATGGTCCTTCAGACCTGTTGACTTAGCATGCACAGAAGTATGGATGGATAAGCATAAAAGGGTTTCTGGATTGAGGAGCAGGGAGTCATGAGGACCCCTTCTTGTTGAGTTGGCCCTTGTTAGGGGCTAAACTGAGTGAAGGGACCGACTAGTCAGTCTGGAATACAGAAAGAAGTATGCACTCCTGAGTTCACAGCTGATGCCCATTTGGATATAGCCATGGATGTCTGGAGATTAGTTTACCAGAACCCAAGAAGATGTTCCACGCTGTAAGCTAGTATTGACTGTTTCAATATAATGGTTTGTTCTTAACTGGACTTTACTTGTGGATAAACATGTACAGTGTTCTAACGGGAATATTCTTCAGAGAAAGGAATATGCTTGTTTCTTCAGAGTACTTGTTAAATAGGAATGGGCTAATCAGAAAATGGCTATCTAAAATAGAGGGGATTTTAAGCATGAGGCATGAAGTTGCTGACTTAAGCCCTTTCACACATATGTTGTTGTTAAATGCTGTCAATTTGTAGGCGACTCATAGCGGCGACCCTATGAACGAAAGTCCCAACAGTTGCATGACTTTCACCCTTTCTCCAGGTTCATAGGGTTTCCAGAGGCAAGCTATTTACGGAAGTGGATGTCACTCCTGCTTCCAAGCTAGTTTTAGCCGGGGAGCGCCACCAAACACTGTCCACCATGAGTAACCATTATTTCGTTTAACACGTCAGTGTCACGGTGTTCAGCTTCATAGTGACCACAAGTCACCTCTGTACAGCAAGTGGACACACCAGGGCTATACGACCTAGAAGAATGTTTCACCAAAAACAATTAAAGAGAGGCCTTAGGATCATGGATTAGAGTCACCCCCAAACATAGTTATTGTATAATTAGGGGAAAGTTAATTTTTAAAATACCAAAAGCCATTGAGTGGTCTGTGGAGTTAAAGGTTAAAATGGTTTGTTAAAATGGTTTTCTTAGCCATTGTTTGACTTTGCCATATGAATGGGTAGGAATATGTGGATAGGGTGTGGTAGCCTATCCACAAGGGAATTGCCTAGTCTCACAATTGAATTGAGTGGATCCAGCAACAGAAGGAAGATCTTCCACCAACAGAGAACCAAAGAATGCAACTTGCCCTTCAGAATGCTACATAGACTTAGAGGGCCTACAGAAGCAGCAACCATAGCAGCCACAACAGAGAACCAGAGCCCTCACATGAAATGGGACGTTGGTACTGCTATACCACTAGAGTTAAGAGCTTTTTACTCAAGTTTGTTGGAGGGCTGGGAAGGGAAGAGCCGTAATTGTTTGGACTAAGAACTTTGTAACACTGGCCTAAAGCCTTGAGGTTTAAGGCTGAGATGCTTGTGAGAACATATTGAAAGGTGTCCTGACTACTTTCTGCTACTAAACTGGATTATAACCTTTTGACTTCCCCAAAAAGATTCTGTGTAGTCTGTGAGCTCTCACATTGGATTTTGAACCAATAAAGCAATAAGATTAGTGTTGAGATAATTAGATAAAAAGTATGGGGGCATGTTTAACCTCACAGAAATTGGTTTTGTGCTATTGATGCTGTTGATGGGGACAGTTCTGCTGTCAAGAATCTCTCCAAAGAGCAATAATGTCTGTTTGAAGACTAAGGTGTGCATGATTTGGCCATGGTCTATTCAATCACTTGCTACATAACTGAGAGCTGGACAATGAATATGAGTGAAAGAAGAATTGAAGCCTTTGAGTTGTGGTGCTAGAGAAGAGTACTGAATACCCCATGGACTTCTAAAAGGACAAATAAGTCTTGGATAAACTGCAGCCAGAATGCTCCTTGGAAGAAAAGACGGTAAAGCATCATCTCACATACTTTAGATACAATGCTAGGGGAGTCCATGTCTTAGAGAAGGACCCATGCTTGGAAAGGTCAGTGAAAGAGAGGCAGACCCTCAACAAGATGGATTGGCACAGTGACTGCAGCAATGGGCTCAAGTGTGTTGGAGATGATGAGGATGGATCAGTGTGAGAAGCCAAATATTAAGTTATATGTTAAAACAAATACTTAATCAGGAATTGATGGGAACTCAAAATATAAGCTGGAATTCCTCTTGTGACAAATCACAAGAAATGAGTTGTTTCCTGCAGACAAGAAGCAGCTAGGGCCCCCTGCAGAGGGAATGTTAAAAGTCTGTACTTGTGAACTACTTCCTTCCGGAGATAAGCTTATGGTTGTCAATAGAAAGAGGCGAGCTTCATTTGCATAGAATTCTCTTTGTGGCTTGCTCCCTGGTGATTTTCAATAAAGTTACAGGGAAGCTAGGTTGGGGCTTCAGTCTTCCAACACTCCCTGACTTTATGCTCTTTGTTTTTTCTCAGTCCTGGTATCCCTGTCTCTTCAGTGTCCCTGGTTTACAACAGCACTGGACAGGACAGGACAGAGTTCAGATCTCTTGTTCATAGGGTCACTGTGAATTATATTCTATCTGATGCCACCTAATAAAAACAATGTAGGTATTTCTATTGCCCTAAACCAATATAGATAGATTGAGAAGTAGAGATGCCATTTGACCACTAAGGTGCATCTGATTGAGGCTATGGTTTTTCCAAGCACTTGCTATGCATCTGAGAGCTGGACAATGAATAAGAATGACAGAAGAATTGACACCTTTGAGCTGTGGTGTTGGAGAAGAGCTCTGAACATCCGATGCATTGCTGAAAGAACAAACACATATGTCTCGGAAAAGTTGCAGCCATAATGTCCTTTGGAGGCAAAGAAGATGAGTCTTTGCTTTGCACACTTCAGGCATGTTGCTATTAGGCTATTCCTTGGAAAGGGACATGATGCTCAGAAAAATGGAGGGTCAGCGAAGGAAAGAAAGACCCCTGACCAGATTCATTGACATGGTGACTATTGTACTGGACTCTAGTATGTCCGATATTGTGAGGATGGCACAGGATAGGACAGGGTTCAGATTGTTGTTCATAGGTTCACTGTGGGTCATACTCAACTCAATGGCACCTAACAACAACTAACAGACTAATATAAACATCAAAGTGTTCCATATATACAAATACATAAAGCATACAGCATGAGCATATGAGATATATCACAAATTCAAACTAATTGGAAAGAATGCAAAATACCTGGAAAATCCAGGCTATTCAAATTATATTAAAAACATTTTTGGTATTTCTAATTCAGGGGCATTTCTTTATCCAACATTCAGATACCTAATATCTCAGTTCTATATAACTGCCAAAAAAACCTACAAAACCAAAAATAATCAAGGAAGCCTTTGAGAATCAGCAGCAATGAAAGTAGTCAAACTTGGTCAACAGTGAAAATTTGCTGAGTTGGTTATTTTCTAAGGAAATCGGGATTTCCATTGATTATCAAGACCTTTAATAAAGCTAGATGTATAATAAACCCTTAAAAAAAAAAGACCTTTAAAAGTCAAGGCCTGCCAGCACTCAAGTCAATAACAGGAGGGAACAGAAATTATAATAACTAACAAACATAACAATAATTATGTTTACGCATGGAAGGTCTTGTTCTAGTTACCTAAGTGTGTTACTTTCATGACCGGCTTAAAAATCACCTTTGCTATTGTTCAATAGCAAGGAGTTGGAAACAACCTAAATGCCCATCAACAAACGAATGGGTAGAGAAGCTGTGGTATATTC
>NW_006399807.1:5966368-5967685 GCF_000299155.1 Elephantulus edwardii
ACCTTTGCTATTTACAGACTCAGAAACCCAATGGGTTGCCAGCTATGAGTGGATTCCATCTTGATGACAATGAGTTTTTGTGGGCACACAGTATTACTTTCCTCATTATGCACATGAGAATACTTGAGGCATAGAGAATGAAGACTCCAAATACACAGTCAGCAAGCAAGCAGAAAAATTGCAGACAGTTGTAAAGCTATGCCAGCAGAAGTAGAAATGGTTAACTTTGATTAGAAATAAACTGTCAGTCAAAGGAAATGACAAGGGAGTGCAGATGTGACCAAGAGGGAAGAGAAATCAAATCTCCAACTCTGGAAATAATAGTGCAAAGCTGGCTAAGAGGAAATCATTGTTCTGTTGGACAATTCAATAATGAATCTTCTATATCAGCCGTCTCTGCAAAACCTTAAGAGTGATCAAGACAAAAATTTTAAAAAAGGAGTGATTAAGACTAGATAATGTTCTGTTCCTTCATTGAAGTTTCATAAACTATCCCAGAATATCACATACCTAGAATTCTGATTCCAGATGTATTCACAATTCAAGTTATTGCAGGAGCTCATTTTGAATTGTCAAATTGTTTGTAGGAGTTCATTATGTACAAAGAATTCTTTTAAAACGAGGAGGAATGTGGCTTCAGGATTGGTGGAAGATTCATCAACAACCTGCATTATGCTGATTACACAACCCTGCTTACTGAAACTGAGGAGGACCTGAAACACTTGCTGCAGAAGGTCAAGGGCTGCAGCCTTCAATACGGGTTGAAGCTCAACATCAAGAAAACAAAGATTCTCATCACTGAACCAACTGGCAGCATCAGTATGGATGGTGAAGAGATTGAGATAATAAACAGTTTCAATTTGCTTGGCCCCATAGTCAACACTCTTGGTACCAGCAGCCAGGAAATCAAGAGATGAATTGCATTGGGAAAGTCAGCTGTCAGGAACTCCTCCAGAGTACTGAGGAGCAATGATGTCAGGCTGGAGACTAAGGAGCACTTGACCCAGGCTATAGTCTTTGAAATTGCATGCTATGCAGCGGAGATCTGGACAGTAACTAGGGATGATAGAAAGAGACTTGATGCGTTTCATCTCTGGTGCTAGAAAAGGGTGTTGAATATACCATGAACTGCTAGGAGAACAAACAGGTTTGTCCTGGAGAGGGTGAAGCAGGAATGCTCCTTGGAGGCATGGATTTGGAGGCTTCATCTGACATGCTTTGTGGGACCAGTCCTTAGAGAGGGACATCATGTTTGAGAGAGTGGAGGGACGGCTCAGGAGAGGAAGACCCTCGATGAGATGGATCGACTCTGTGATC
>NW_006399807.1:5968460-6020874 GCF_000299155.1 Elephantulus edwardii
TCCTCAAATTGACATCATTGCTCCTCAAAAATTTGGAGAGGTCCATGACTACAGTTTCCCAGTGCAATACATCTTCTGATCTCCTGAATTCTGGTACCAAGGGTAATTATTGTGGATTCAAGTACGATGAATTTGTTGAACATTTCAATCTTTTCTTAGTGATGATGATATTGCTGATCTATCCAATGGTAAAAATTTTTTTTTCTTGAAACTGAGATGCAATCCACATTGAAGTTTGTATTTTTTGATCTTCTGGAGCATTTGGTTTAAGTCCTCCTCACTTTCAGTGAGCAGAGTTGTGTCATCTGCATAAAATAGGTTGCTGATGAGTTTTCCTCTGAACCTGACGCCACATTCTTCACAGAGTCCAGCTGCTCATATAATTTGGTTAGCATATACATTGAATAAGAAAGGAGAAAGAATACAACCCTGACGTACCTTTCTTAATATTAAACCATGTAGTCTTCCCTTGCTGTATTTGCAAAACATCCACTTGGTCTAGCTATAAGTTTCACATGAACACGATTAAGTATTCTGGGATTCCCATTCTTCTCATTGTTAGCCATAATTTATTATAATCTGCAAATGCCTACCCACTAGGCTAGCAGAATCTCCCAACTATTAACCTGCATTTATTCCCTCTTTTTATTTGGTGTGAAGATGGATTTCAAATTTTCACCTCTCTGCCTTATCACCAATTCTTTCTTTAAAAAAATAAAGTTTTATTGTAATTGCCATTTTAATGAACACTTACAGAGAAATTAGATTTTCATTCATTTATTGTTACACATTTTACCTCCTCACCCTCCCTTCCCCTCCCTCAGTTCATTTTTAAAAAAAAAATATTCATTTATAGTTGTACAATTAATTACCCCCCCCCAGTCCTTTTTTAAATGATAGATCTCTTATCCTGGGCTGTTGTTGTATGTGTAATGCCTAATCATATATTTATCATTTCTTTCATTTGTTCCAATGCAATAATCATTATCTGTTCACTCATATTCTAGTCTCCTCCCAAGCCCTCATGTCAGACCTGCTTTATAACAGTGGTGCTATGCAGCATTTGTCCTTTTGTGACTGAAACATTTCACTCAGCATGATGTGATCCAGGGTCCCCCATGTTGTGTAATGTTTTAAAAGTTCATTGTTTTTCAGTGCTGTGTAGTATTCCATTGTATTAATAGTTTTTCTATCCATTCTGCTGTTAGGGACCTCTCCAAAGTACTGAAGAGCAATGGTGTCTCTCTGGAGACTAAGGTGCATTTGATACAGGCCATGGTCTTCGCAATCACTTGTTATGCATCAGAGAGTTGGAAAATGACCAAAGAGGATAGAAGGAGAATTGATGCCTTTGAGCTGTGGTGCTGGAGAAGAGTATTGAGAATACCATGGACTGCTAGGAAAACAAATAGATTTGTCCTGGAGAGGGTTAAACCGGGTGGCTCCTTGGAGGCAAGGATTCTGATGCTCCATCTAACAAACTTTGGATATGTTGTGAGGAGAGACCGGTCCTTAGAGAGGGACATCATGCTTGGGAGGGTGGAGGGACGGCGCAGGAGGGGAAGGCCCTCTATGAGGTGGATTGATTCAGTGACTGGGATAATCGGGATGGGAGTGTCGGAGACAGTGCAAGTGGCACAGGACAGAGCAGAGTTTAGGGCTGTTGTACATAGGGTCGCTATGAGTTGCAAGTGACTCGATGGCACATAACAACAACAACAACAACAACAACATCCATTCATTTGTTAATGGGCCCTTGGATTGCTTCCATTTCTTTGCTATTGTAAACAATGTAGCGATAAACATGGGTGTGCATGTACCTGTTTGGATGGAAGTTATGGCCTTTGGGGTATATTCCCAGTGGTGGAATTGCAGGGTCAAATGGTATGTCTATTTCCATCTTTTTGAAAAAATGTCAAATTGCCTTCTTACACGATTTTACACTCCCACCAGCAGTGAGTAAGTTTCCATTCTCTCCACAACCTCACTAGCTTTGGTTGTTTGCTTATCACCAATTCTTAATGCATGCACATTTATGTGTAAGCATCTACTGCAGAAGATCAAACACTATAGCCTTTAAAATGGATTGCATCTCAATGTGAAAAAGCAATCTTTTTTTTAAAAAAAGAAAGCAAAATTTCTCACCATGGGAGCAATAGGCGACACCATGTTAAAGGAAAAAAGATTGAAACTGTCAATGGCTTAATCTTCCTTGGATCCACAATTGATACACTAATACAATATCATTAATGTACGAATAGTCAGGAGATCAGGAGATGTATTGCACCAGGAAAATCTGCAGTCTGAAACCTCTCCAAATTATTAAGGAACAGTGATGGTAGTCTGAGGACTAAGGTGCACCTGATCTAGACCACAATCTTTTCAATCATTTGCTATGCTGCTGAGAGCTGGACAATAAATAAGAATAGGAAGAATTGATGCCTTAGAACTGTGGTGTTGGAGTACTGAATATGGATTGCCAAAAGGATAAATAAATATGTCTTCGGAAAAGGTGTATCTAGAGTGCTTCATGGAAGCAAGGATGGTGAAGCTTCATCTCACTTTGGTCATATTGCTAAGAGAGGCTATTCCTTAGAGCACATCAAGCTTGGAAAGGTAGAAGGTTGATTAAAGAGAGGAAGACTCAACCATTTGGATTGATACTGTCACTGCAGCAATGGATTTGAGTGTATAAGATTGTGAAGACGGCACAAAATAGAAAGTATTCAGACCTGTTGTTCATAGAGTTTTTATGAGTTGTACTCATCTCGAAGACATCTAACAAGAACAATCTCAACTTCAGTAGTTGGTATCCAGTTCCCAGGTGGAAACTCTGTACCACAGTGAGTCTCCCCACTGCTCTAGGGAGAGGAGACACCAGGTTGGGTGATGATTTGGAGGCTTAGAATGTGACAAGTGAACCCTTTCCACCCATCTATAAAACTTGTCGGCGCCCAGCCTGGTCTTGGGAACAGGCTGAGTGAAACTTTCGAGGATGCCAAGATTCTGTCCACATTGTTCCCCTAGAGCAGGACAGGACAACACAAGCTCATTCCAGTAAACATCTGAAAGAACCCCGAACAACCCCATTTAGCCCTTACATCCTCCCTCTTGTGATATACTGACTACTCTTGCCTAAAAAGGAATTTTCCCCTTGTCAATTGTGTGGCAGCTCCCAGTAATCATTTCTATTCAATATATTGGTCTCAGATCCTTTCATTTATAGTAAGGCCCCAAATAACTCACATAAGCCAAACCTCTTTCACACGGGCCACAAGTCTGAGCAGAACTTCCAGCCTGGGAGACTGTCGAGTTCCAGCTCAGCTTCTGCTGCTGTCTAGAGCAAAGAAGAGAAACCTCTTTTATTACATACCAGGATTTAAAACTCCATTCTCCTTAGCTAAATCCCTTAACTCTTGGTTGCCTCCTCATCACCATCTCTGACCCCATAAGAAAAATTGACGGGTTTTAAAAAAAATAAATTGATGGGTTTCTTGATCTTTATGTTTCTTCCTCAAATCCCAGACCCCTTAGAAAACAGAAATGGGGCATCATTCTTCTACATAAGAAGATCTTCCTTGCCCCAAACCTACTTTTCCTCTGTAAGTGAAGGCACAAAAGTAGGACTATCTATCTTGTTCCCTCCAGAAAGATCCATTGTGGACACTCATATTATTCCTTCCATCGTCCCGATGTTGTTGTTGGTGTGTGCTGTTGAATCCAATTCATAGTTGATCCTTCTGTGGGTTTTCAGAGGCTATAAATTGCACAGGAGGAAATTGCTCATCTTTGTCTGTTGGACCAGCTGGCAGATTAGAACCAAGTGCCTTTGGGTTGGCAGTTCAACTCTTTACCACTAGGCCACCAGAACCAGATGAAGTTTTGCCCTTTGGCTTCATCTAGAGATATTGTTGAGGATCAGGTTTGGAATCATCCCAGCAATTTGCACATGAAATAGGTCACACAGGTTAACAAATGGCTAATCTTTGGAGATAGAGTCCTGAGTAGTATCTTCAGTTAAATGTTTAATAACAAACCAAAAAGTTAGCAGTTCCAACTAGGAAGAAAGACCTGGAGATTTTTTTTCTTCTGCAAAGGTCATTATTATAAAAATGTGTGGAACATAGCTCCACCATGAACACAAGGGACCACTGTGAGTCAGAATTGCCTTGACAACAACTAGTGTGTGTGTTTATTTTTTAAACCTCTGAATTGTATGACTCAGGGTGAATTATTCTCTCTCTGTCTACTTTTCTGTAGATGTATACATACAAGATGCACATAACATTTAGAAAGAACATCTTTCTTTAAGAAAAAGAAATGCATAGGCTTTAGATTTTATAGGAATGAAATCCCTGTGTGTTTTTAAGCTAAAAAAAATTAATGGCTCATTCTAAGTTGGAGTTATTTAAAAGTTGATATTTAAAAAAAATGTACTGGAGGAGGGGGAAGGGAAGGAGGAGGGCTAAAATGGGCAATAATGAATGAATGAAAATCTAACTTTTCTGTGAACTTCTGTTAAAAATCACATTTAAAAGAAAAAAAATTTATTTTAAAAAAGTTGATATGAACTTTTAGGCACCCTGGTGGTGCAATAGTTAAGTGCTCACTATTAACCAAAAGGTTAGTGGTTCAGTTTCTCCCACTGTCTCTAAGGGGGAAAGATTATGCAGTCTTCTGCAAAGATTGTATTCTGGGAAACCCTGTGGGAATGTCTGACTCTATCATGTTGGGTCACCCTTAGCTGTGAATGAAGTCTATAGTGTCTACCACCACCAACATTAACTTTTAGCAAACTGGCTGATTGGCTGTGACGGAAGATACCTGGGTCTGCACCACGTATGGCTGGCTGAGGGGCTGGCACTATCTCTCGCTCTTTTCCTGCTGTCAGTCACCTGCAGGCTGCTCACTTGGCATATCCCGTCTGCCAAGCTCCCTATGGGAAATTCTTTATGTTTTTATCTTCCCTCACCCTGACTCAGCACAGAGTTCAGGCACAGTAGCTGTGGTTTTGCAAGTGAGAAAACCCAGCTACTGGGAGTTGAATCCTAAAGGGTTTCTCTGTTACATGAAATACTGACAGTTTTGTGTTCAGTGTTTTAAATCTGATCTCTCAGGCTGCAAAAACCCGATTGATTTCCCAAACCCTCTCTCACCCTCATCATCACGGGGGACCTCCCTCAGGCCCATACATGAATGAATACATATCTTATGTGTTTCACATGTTCGTCATATTCCACAATGAAGCAGCTCACAATAAATGCAAGAGGAGCCTGAGAATGAGACTTTGCTGCCTTTTGACTCCATTGCATTAACAAAGATCTCACCTTTGTCATCCTCAGCTGGGTACTCAGGAGTTAGCAGGCTGCAGCCATTCCACCAGCTATACAGATGTTATTGTGGTTTTCAGGAGTCATCTGGTTGACTACAACTCATAGATACCGTATGAACAGCAGATTAGTAACTTGACCTCTTCTGCACCAACCCCATGATCTCTGATATACTCAAGCCCATTACTACAGTCACCTTGAGGGTTGTAGGGACAAAAGGAAGGAAAACAGATCACTTAAGTGAAAGAACTTCTCATTCACCCACCACAAACCATGCAATGACCTTGCTGATCACTGCAATCACTAACCTTGCCAGGACAGCCAGATGGAAAGCAAATGGTCACTTCCTGTGATTCTAACTGTGAAGGATGCTCAATGGGCTATGAGGTTGAGAATGTTAGCCCTTACCCTTTTAGCAGCATAGGTGAAGCAAGAGGAGCTTCCCGTCCATAAAATGGGTGCTCCAAGGTAGACATAGGTGCTATGGGAACTTTCAGCAATGCCATCAGGTAACATTAAACCATGTCTTATGGGTCCTTACAAAGAGGCACAGAATAATTTACTTTAAAAAAGTCAAGCACTATACTCTTTCTCACTATGTACTCATTTTTAATCTGTCTTAAATTTTTCATTTTCTACTAGCTTGTTCAACAACAACAACTAGTTTATTTACAAAACCTGAATACAAACTCGAACCAATTCTTTCCATTTCCTTCAGCCCTCCCACCCATCAAATTGTACAACCCCATGATTAATCCCCTCTCCCCCTGAACATCCACATCCCTTTGCTTCCAACCTCTCTGACCCCTCTTGGATCCTTATACTCATTCTACAAAAATGGTTTTATACAATATTTATCCTTGTGGGACTGAGTTAGTTCACGCAGCATAATGCTCTCCCATCCCTCCCACCGTAGGTAATAATTTACTAAATCATTGCTCCTGCATGCTGTATAGTATTCCATTGTGTGAATGTACCATTTTTCATCTATCTTGAAGGCCTATTGATAGAAGACTTAAAAGTCTATTAGGCAACACCCATGTTTATCGCAGCTCTGTTCACAATAACAAGGAGTTGGAAATAACCCAGGTGCCCATCAACAAACAAATGGATAGAGAAGCTGTGGTATATTCACACAATGGAATACTATGCTGCATTGAAAAACAAGGAACTCATTTAATATTATTCAAAACAGGTGAGCCTGGAGAACATTATGCTGAGTGAAATATCTCAGTCGCTAAAGGACAATATTGCATTGTGCCACTGCTGTAAAATGGGACTGATATCAGGGTGGGGGTAAGACTGAGAAAAACTGGATAAATTGTGTATACTGCACTGAAACAGATGAGGGACTGAATAATTTAAAAGCGATGTGTGATAGGGTATTATGGTTATCACAAGAGTCCACAATTAAGGTTGCATAGTGCAGTGTACTTGGTGCGGTGGGAAGGGTGTGGGAGGATTGTGTACCAGGGATGGAGTCTTGCTTTTGAAAGAGAGGAGCGAACTGCGAACTGCGGGGCGGGGAGAGAGGGCTGGGCGGGTAGAGAAGTGTGGCAATGAATGAATGGAAATCCAAATTCTCTGTAAATGTTCATTAAAATTACTTTTTTAAAAAAGTCTATTAGGCAAAGAGTTTTAATTTTGCTTTGGACATCCTTTGTGTGTTATTGCCTTTTTAACTTAATTTTTATTTTTAATTTGACAAGCAGGAGTTCATTTTCTCACAATATTTCTCCTCACTGTCAAGTCTGAATTGACACCTGGCTGGCCCTCCATTGAGGTGCTGACTGTAAACCACACAGGAGGAGGAAGCCCATCTTTCTCCGGAGATGCTGTTGGGTTTGAACCTCCAGAAAGGTGGTAACCTTTGGGTTAGCGCACAACTTCCTGTAGGGAACACCACCAGGGCGCCTTTCTCACAGTTTAGGAAGTTAAAATTTTAAATTCAGGGCACCAGCTCTAAAGCTTTCTGTCAGCACTGGGAGGAAGAGCCTTATCTCTCTCAGCACCTTTTCCTCCATGGAAATCTCCACATGGCACAAACTTTGTGCCATCTGTCCTTTCTTGCTTCTGTCCCCGATGTTTCTTTTATAGTTTCAAAGTGACTGGCTTACAACACACCTGTATGTTACTATTTTTTTTAAACACAAAATACTACTTCAAATTTCTAAATGTATGATAATGCATCATCAGTGGAAAAACACCAACATAGCATGTCTAAGGTGGAAACAGTCAAGACCAAAAGTTAGGAACAAGCCAGCACAGTATTACAAAAGAATGAGAAGGCCAGTTCCTCTCCTTTTATTATCTCTGTCCCCCCCCTTTTATTATCTTTAAAGATAGTGATTGACTACACTAAAACTGATCATAAGTAACATCTGACATTGGTGCTTACTCACAGTGCATTTCCTGCACTTGAGCTTGAAAACAAGACATTTACAGTGGTCCTGTGGGTCACAGCTTTGAGGTCATCCCAGCTGCTCCTCACAGTTTCTTTTAGGTCACTGAGACCACCCTCACCCACCCCCTCCACATGGTGGCTTCTTTGCATTTGGCGCTACTCAGGCAGCCCAGGAGGGCGCAGGGAGGAGTCCCTCGGCTGACCACCAACTGGTAGACAAGCCTTCCAAGCCTTCCAAGAGACATCCCGCACTGGGGCCCAAGCAGCTCGGCTGCTCAGCCCTTTGCAGGAGGCGTTAGATAATCTTCTCAGGGACAGCCAAGGCGCCTTCCCTGCCAAACCACAGGGAGGGACGAGGCCGCCCAAGGGAGGGGCGCTGGGAACTCTCTGGTTGCTTTTTCTGAATTAAAAGAAAACAGAGGACGAGAGCAAAGAAGGGAGCAAAGTTCAAGGAAGAATCTGGCAAGTCACCTTGGGCAGGCTCCTGGCGCGCTTCCAGAATGCTCTCTTGGACAGAAAAGCCTGCAGAGTGTGCGATGAGTGCTTCGTGAGTATTCATTGTTGATGATGGATGACTGGCCTGGAATCCTTCCACACCACAAATTTGTTCCTCTGTACACCCAGCAACCAAGAAGCCAAAAGAGGGGAGGAAGGGGGCTGAAAGCGGGTGGGGGGATGTGCTGCTTTATTTCAGTTTCCTCTCTGCTTCTGGCACCGGGAGCCTCCTTGGTACTCAGGCCCGCTCGCTTCCCATTGTCTTTGCCTCCTTTCGCTTTTTGGCTCTGGTGTCTGCAGACTAGTTGCTGGAAGCCTAGCTCCGTTCCCCTTTCCTCTCTGAGCAACTGCAGCTTCAGTCCAAACCCCACCTCCCCAGGCAGGGATTAGTGCTGCGGTCTCCTGCCTGTAACCAGTAGAGGCGGCCTCCCTACCTCCCAGCCTTCAGCCCCTTCCTCTCTCAGCTCCCTTGACCCAGTCATCCACTCGCACAGCTGCCAGAATCGCGTTTCCGTTCCACGGTTTTGATCATGCAACATCCCCACTTGGAAGAGCCGGGTGCGTCCCAGTGGCCTCATATGTCAAATCTCAATTTCTAACCCTGAACTGAAAGAACCTCCCCATGGCCCCCCATCTTGCCTGGCCCCTTCTCAGTCATCTTCCCTCCAAAATATCGCAACAGAAAACTGCTAAATTTAAGTAAAACTGGTTAGGCATTCCCACCCCTCCCCCTGCTGAGCATCTGCGACGTGCCAGGCACTGCACAACTCACAGATAGTAACAAAAAAGGAAAACAGCACCCCAGCCCGCAGATGTTATTACCAAAGTAAGAAAGAGAGGTAAACAAGAAATTACATTTTCTTGTTTCTATTTGCAAATAGGAGCCCTGGTGGCATAGCCAGTCCATAGGGAGATGTGCTGCTCACCCAAAAGTGGATATTCTCTGGTGGTTCAAATCCATGAGTAGTTCCTCAGGAGAAAGGTGAGCAAACTCCCCTGAAATTTACAGCTTTAGAAAATCCACCGGAGGGTCACCTTAGGATGGGTTCTGACTGCACCACAATGAATGCAGTGAGTTGAGGGATTTGTAAATGGTAACCATGCCTTACTTCTAGTTTTAGATTTGTTGTTGTTTGGTGTTATGGAGCAGACTGAGCCATAGCTACCCTATGTATGATAAACAAAACTGTACATGGTCCTGTGCCAGCCTCATGCTGCTTAGAAGCAAGAATGTGTAAACGTCTTCCTTGCTTTTGGTTTTGTTATTGCTTTAGCTTTTTATTGTAATTACAAAAAACAAAACAAAACCCAAACAAAAAAAACCCACAACCAAACCCTTTTACTTCATTTTACGTGGATATGCAATCAATGCCAAAGGAAGCAGCAGTCAAGAAAACAAACGATTTATTGCACTGGGCAAAGATATTACAAAAGAGCTCTTTAAAGTGCTAAAGAACAAAAATATCGCTTTGAGTACTAAGGTGTGCTTGACCCAAGAAGCAGTAGTTTCAATTGTTTCATATACATGCAAAAGCTTGCAGTTGGGTAAGGAAAACTAAAGAAGAATTGATGCCTTTGAGTAGGTGTTGACAAGGAATATTGAGTACACCAACAGAGTAACCAGAGGAACAAACAATCTCTCTTGGAAGAAGCACAGCCAGAATTCTCCTGAGAAGAGAGCATGGTGAGATTTTATCTCACATAATTTGAACCATTATCAGGAGGGACCAGTCCCTGGAGAAGGCCATCGTGCTTGGTAAACAGAGGATCAGTGAAAAAGACAACACCCCTCAGTGAGTGGACTGACATGGTGGCTGCAAAAATGGGTTAAAACCCAGCTAACAATTGTGGCAATCGTGCAGGAGGACCAGGCAGTATCGCACTCTGTTGTGCATAGGCACAAGAATCCACATGGTGACTCCTGTTAACTGCAACAAGCAATGTAAATTAGTGTTCCCATTCAGTAGTTCATACACAAAATGTTTCATGGCATTTCACCTTGCTAGCTTTGGACCTTGTCGTCAGAAAGGATCACTGCTTAGAAAAAGACCTCCTATTTGGTAAAGTAGAAGGTAAGCAAAAATGAGAGACAACACCAATGAGATGGAGTGACAGAGGACTCAAACATTTAAAAAGTCAGGAAGCTGGCACAGCATCAGGCAGTGTTTGCTCTGTCTTCCATTCTGAATGGAAACTAAAAACAACAGTTTTTAGATATTTTATGATATTTTAACACTGAGCAGGTATTAATTTTATTAAAAAAAGCAAACTGTGATATTTGTAGGTTACAAAAAAATCAACCCAATGTATTTCTTTTAAGGAAAGTGTAAAACTACAGAAGCCATGAATAAAATAAAACAAAAATCATCTACAATTTCTCAGTCAACACATAGTAAATATCAACCTTTTATTATCCTTAACCAGAATTACACATGTTCATAAAATTTGACCTACATTGTACACAATATTTCCTAATCTGTTTTTTCCTTAGTAATATAACAAATCGTTTTCCAGAGCATCCAAGTGTTCTGTAACATAATTTTTCATGTCTTCTTCAGATTCAACAGGATGAAGGGTCCACATTTGGTCTAATCAGTTCTTACACATAAATCATGATGCTCAGTTCTAAAAATGAAAATGATTATGGATTTTGGAAATGGGCTTTTGAGTTACTCAAGCCATATTCAAAGTTTAACTGTATCACTTGCTAGCTTTACCTTTAGCCAAATTTACTGGATTTTTCTATTACTTATTGTTAAGTGCCTCTGAGTCAAGTATGAATCATAGTGATCCTGTGAACACAGATCTGAAGTCTGTCCTATCCTACACCATCCCTATCATCCTTGACACAGCTGAGTCCATTCCTGTGGACACTGTGTCAATCCATCTCGTTGAGGTTCTTCCCCTCCTTTTCTGAGCCTACATTTTGCAAGCATGATAAACCCTTATCAAGGAACACTTTCTTCTAACATGTCCAAAATACGTGATCTAAAGCTTCATTATCTTTGCCTCCATGGAACACTTTGGTTGTACTTTCTCCAAGACATATTTGTTTGTTCTTTTGGCAGTCCATGGCATATTCAGCAGTCCTCTCCAACACCACCACAACTGCTTTGACTATTCTCTTGTTATTCACATTTATTGTCCAGCTCTGAGATGCATAACAAGAGATTGAAAAAAAATTGTGGCCTAAATAAGGTGCATCTTAGTCTTCAAACTAGCATCATTGCTCTTCAGGACTTTGAAGATTATACTTCCTCAATGCTATACATCTCTTGATCTGCTGTCTGCTTGGCACCAAGGATGTTGATGGTGGATCTAAACAAGACAAAATATTTGATGCTTTCAATCTTTTCTTCATCTACCATGATGTTGCCTATTTGCCCAATGGTAAATGAAGACTTTTGTTTTCTTGTTTTTTGAGATGTATTCTGTATTGAAGGTTGTAGTCCTTGATCCTCTGCAGCCGCACTATGGCCCTCCTCACTTTCAGCAAGCAAGGAGCTTTCCTCCAATCTTGGTGCCAACCTCTTCTTCCTTAAATCCAGCTTCCTGAATGATTTGTTCAGCATACAGATTGAATAGGTAGTGAGAGAGGATTTAGCCCTGATGCACATCTTTTCCAATTGCAAACCATGCAATGTTCCCTTGCCCTGTTCAGACAAAAGCTTCTTGGTTTAGATATAGACTTTGTATAAGCATAATTAAGTGTTCTGGAATCCCCATTCTTCTCAAGGTTAGGCACAATTTGTTATAACCCACACAGTCAAATGTCTTCGCATAGTCAATAAAACACAAATAGACAATCTTCTCATATTCTCTGCTTTCAATCAAGATTCATCTGACTTCAGCAATAACATCACTGGTGCCACAGCCTCTCCTAAACTCAGCTTGAACTTCTGGAAGTTCTCTGTCACTCTACTGTTCTAGCCACTTTTGGATAATCTTCATCAAGATTTTGCTTGCATGTAATATCAGTGATATCGTTCAATAATGGATTTAAGGAGATAAATGAGGCTGGAGATAGAATCATTGAATTTTATACATTCAATGATTTATTCACACAATTTTTAAGAAAGAGTGTCTAGACAGATAAACTTCACTTGATGAACTCCATAGGAATCAGATTGCTACATTTGTGGAAATAATTGGAGAAGTTCATTATCAGTAAGTAAAACCAAACCAAGTACTGACTTACACATGAAGTTGAAGAAAATGGAAATAAGTCAACAAGAGCCAAAGCATGACTTTGAGTTTATCCCCATCTGAATTTAAAAATCATCTCAAGAACAGGTTTGAAGCATTGAACACTAAGGAACAATGACCAAATAAATTTTGGGATAGCATCAAAGATACCGTTCATTAAGAGAGCAAAAAGGTAGTTACAGAGGCGATAGAGAAGACAAAATTGATGTCAAAAGAGACTGAAAATTGCACTAGAACATCAAGAAGCCAAAATAAAGGGAAGACATGCTGAAGTGCAAGAGATGAACAGAAGATATCAAAGGGTAGCTTGAAAAAAAAAAAAAAGCAAAGTATTATAATGGAATGTGCAAAGAGCTCGTATGGAAGAGTGATGAAGAACTTGTTCGGCATTTTTCATACTGAAAGACCTGAATACAAAATTCAAGCCTCACGTTGCAATATTGAGAGATAACATGGGTAAAATCTTGAATGATCCAGAAAGCATCAGAAGAAGATGATGAAATGCATGGGATCACTGTACTAAAATGAATCAGTCGACAATGAAACATGTCCAGAAATAATGTATGATAATGAGCCAATGGTGAAGAAGGAAGAAGTTCAAGCTACACTGAAGGCATCAGCAAAAAAACATAAGGTCGCTGGAATTGAGGCTCCAAATAACAGATGCACCAACCCTTGACGTGCTCACCAGTCTTGGCAGGAAATTTGGAAGACAGCTACTTGGCCAATTGACTGGAAGAGATCCATATTTATCTTAACACTTCACATAATAATATAATTATTCTAGTCAGAACCAGTTCAAAACTGAGCCTCCAGCTTGTTTACAAAGGCTGTAAACTGCACAGGAGGAAACTGTCCATCACTGTCCTGAGGAGCAGCTTGTGGATCCAAACTGTGAACCTTTGGGTTAGCATCACAGCTCCCTACCCACTAGGCTACCAGGGCTCCCCAGTATTAGAATTTCTTCCTTATGAATAAGTTATTAGGGAGCTCTGGTGCCCTACTGGGAAGAGAATTAGACTGCCAACCCAAAGGTAGATGGTTCAAAGATGAGCAATATCCTCCTGTGCAATTTACAACCTCTGAAAACCTCCTGGATGGTAAGCTACCTGACAGTTCCAATTTGACTGAAATAGGCTGGGCTTTTAAAATAAGGTTATTTTAAGAATAGAACAAAACAATATATGACACTTGCTTTGGCTATGTCTCATAGCTCTATGTCACATAGAGCTCAAGTTATGATAGTCATTAGCCCACATTATTCTTCTGCAATGAATTCCTTGAATTGGACCTATTTTTGAAATGAGTTTAACCATTTTGAAGGAGGGGGTTTATTTGATCATTGTTTTTGTGAGAAATACTTCCAAATGCTTGATAAGAAGAACATGCAAACTTCCTTTAAAAGGAGGAAACAGATTTCATAGAAAGTAAACTTGTATTGAACTCATGATCAAACAGGCTGATCCAATAAGTGTGGTACAAACTGTTAGCTGCAGTTTCCATCCACCCAGAGAAGCCTCGGAAGAAAGGCCTGGTGGCCTGCTTTTGAAAAGTTACAGCTCTTGAAAATCATAAAAAACATAGACCTGCCTTCAAACATATAAGGATGCCAGAAATCAGAATCATCCTAACAATTTGGTTTTCTTTTTGGTTACAAACATATGTAAATAAAACACAGCTCTGTCTGTGTTAAATACACACACGTCTTTCAGAATGTTCACTACTTTTCTTCTCACAAACAAAGCAACTCTCAGAAAAATTTCTGTCACTGTGAGTTTGTGAGATGGACTTCTGTAATGAATCCTCGACAGCTGAGGCCACTCAGGAACGATTTTTTGAAACTTTTACTTGTATTTCAAGTGGTTCTTTGTTTTGTGTGGCTTGAGATTTTTGAGCTCTCTGTCACATGCCCACTCACTCCATCACCTCCACCAAACCACATCCATCCATCCATCCATCCATCCATCCATCCATCCATCCATCCACCCATTCTATCTATCTATCTATCTATCTATCTATCTATCTATCTATCTATCTATCTATCATCTATCTATCATCTACTATCTATCTAACTTCAGAAGGCCAGGGACCAGGAATACTGTTTTAAAAATAAAGTTGGAAGAAGACAAAGTGCCCTCAAGTCAGAAGTATTCTGAAAAGTAGAGGACACAGATGAGAACTTGTGGGCTGTGGAGGGATGGGTCTTCCCTGCACTTATGTCAGTCCCTAGATCCCTGCTTCCTGCGTCTGTGCGTTCCTCCCGCCAGTTTCATGCTTTATTGCTCAGTCTATGCCCTCTGTTATCCAGCACGCTATCTCCACTTGAAAAATCTTGCTCTTGACTCTTTTTTCATGCAGCCCACTCTGTGTTATCTGTCCAGATCGTCTCTGCATTCGGACACCACACTCCCACCCAGTGCCCTTCCTTGAACCCGGGGAGGTAACCAGTGCGCCCCCCCTCCCCCCGGCATTCCTGCTCATCCTGGACATGAAAGCAGGGGGAAACCAGTGGGAGCCTCCCCATTTCATTTCTTTTTACCTTGTATCCCTTTTGCTTTGATGTCAGGAGAATATTTGGGGAGGGGGAAAAAAGAAAAGAATCTAACGTGACCCTGTTACCCCAGAATGCCAGGAAAAACAATTATGAGGGTAACAGATTGCAGTGTGCAGATGGTGGATACAAGCAGGCAGGGAGAAAATGGGTTTGTTTTCTGAAATATTTCACTATAGGACTCACAGTTCCTTTTGCTGGAAGCTGCTCAGAGCACTGTTTGTTAAACCTTTGGGTCTAACAGTTTATTTCAGAGGGAGAGGATACTGTCTTTTCCTCATCCCCTCAGGCTCTTGTGTTACTATTGTTATCATTTGTCATCCCATCTACAGTGGAACACAGTCACCCAATAGCATGCCATTCTCCAGATTACTTGCAGATTGGGCAATTGGGGCCCATTGGGCTTCCTTGACAGATTCTCAGAAGTAGATTGCCAGGCCTTCTTCCTAGTCCTTCTGAGAGCTTTGCTGAAACCTGCTCTTAGTAGTCTGCCGTCTGCCTCAGACACATGCAGTAGCTGTGCATGAGATGCACTGATAGTCCAGGGTTTACCTGCCTCCACATTGTAGCAGGGTGTGGCAAGTCTCAAAACCCTCCCTGAAGTCAAGTGAATTAAAAAAATGTATCGTTGTAAAGGCAGACAGTGGTGTGGTTGGAGGAAAGTATTGTGGGAACTAGAATCGGCTCTTTTCCCAGGCAGAGCTAGGTTCTGCACTGCCCAGAACCCTAGCGCCTGTAGTGACCACACAGCAGTCAATAGAAATGTGCCCTTTGCACAGCAGAGTGAGGAAGAAATCCTGTGTGGGCTTAAAAAAGGTCAACAAAAAGAATTCCCCCTACCATGGTGGTGGTGATGAGATCCTTATTGATGTGGCCCTTCCACTCCCTCCCCTCTACTCCTCTTACTAGTCACTGTTACCTTCTTGTTGCTCCTCAAACGAGTCCAATTTCTCTCTACATCAGGTTCCTTACATCTGCTATGCCTCTGGCAAGCGAGAGCTGCTGGTTTGGGGCTAAGGAGTTGCACTGTTAACCTGAAGAAGTTACATTGTTAATCCAAAGGCACTGTGGTGGTTCCTGGTTCACATGCTTTCATGGGATAAAGAGAGCAATTTCCTCCTGGCGCAATTTTCTACCTCTGAAAACCTGTTGGAGGGTCAACTTGTATCAGTTCTGATGTGACAGTATTTAACACAACAAAAATATACCTCTGTCTGCATGGAACGCTCAACTCAGCACCCCAAATATGTGCCAGCCTGCACAGAACATGATGGACCTCTAGCAGCCTTGTTTGAGGGCTAATTTATACACACGTGTACATATGAACATGTATGCATGAATACATAAACATAAATGCTTGCATATATATTCACACACACAGACACACATGCATTTGTATATGAATACACAGATACATATACACGTAAACATACATGCACACCATTGCATATAATATACATATTTTCTCACATCTATACATGCAAGTATATACAAACACAAAGGCATACATTTCACACACACATATACATATATCATATACCCATATATAATATATATTATGTACACACACACACACACACACACACAGAGGAAACCAAGAGTTGCAGTGGGCATTCAGCTGCTAACATAAAGGTGGGCTACTTACCAATGACTACAAAGAAGGCAAAGATCTGACAGTCTGATTCCTTGACGATTGCCTGCCTTGAAAACCATACAGGGCAATTCTACCTTGTGTTATGGGATCACTGTGAGTTGGAATAGACTCTATAGCAATGGATATACAAAAATACATATGCACACATAAATCCACATCTCTCTTACACATACACACACACACACACACACACACACACACACACACACACACACACACATGTTCACGCATGCATCTATTCTGAAAAGAATGCTCCCTCCCCTTATCTTAATATTATGTTTCTCTCTTTACCTGCACCTTTGATTTGTGTCTGTTCCTCAAGTAAGCCTATTCTGGCCACATTATCTAAAACAGCCATCTCCCTCCCCCAGGCCAGGTCATTCTATAGTCCTTGCTTTATTGCCATCATTCATACTCTCGGAATGGTTTAGTCACCACTGGGACTCACACCCAGGATCTCCTGTTTATTAGACAGGTAGTTTTTTAACCAACAAAGCCATAACACCAAGAGGCAACAGCATGATTAGCTAGAGAAAAGACAGAAATTGCCAATTATTTAGTTTTACTTGGAACCACAATCAACAACTTTGTACTAGTTGTAAGGAACATGTTACATTGGTCAAGTTTGCAGTCAGGGATCTCTCCTAAGTATGATGACTAAGGATATCAGTTTAAAGTCTAAAGTGCCTGACTAACCACCTAATTCAAGCTATTGTCTTTTCAATTACTTGCTATACATCTGAAAGTTGGACAGTGAATAACGATGACAGAAGAAGGAAGAATCAATGCCTTTGAGTTGTGGTGCTAGAGAAGAGTGCTAAATATCCCTGTAAATAGACTGTAAAGAAAACAAAGATGCCTTCAAGAGGGTGCAGCCAGAGTGCTCCTTAGAAGGAAGGATGTGCACACCCATGTTTATTGCGGCTTTGTTCACAATAGCAAGGAGCTGGAAACAACCTAAGTGCCCATCAACAAACGAATGAATAGAGAAGCTCTGGTATAGTCACACAATGGAATACTACACTGCATTGAAAAACAAGGAACTCACGCAATATTATTCAAAATGGGTGACCCTAGAGGACATTATGCTGAGTGAAGTATCTCAGTCACAAAAGGACAAATACTGCATGGTGCCACTGTAACAAACAGGACTGACATTGGGGTTGGGGGGAGACTGAGAAAGATGGGTTCAATAATGTATACTGCATTGAAACAGATGAGGGAGTAAACTGTTTAAAAGGGATATGTGATTAGGTATTTTTGTCATGACAGGAGTCTAGAGGGAAGGCTGCATGGTCGAGTGGACCTGGGGGGAGGGATTGTAAAACAATAAAAGAATTTTTCTTCTACTTTTGCAAGAGGGTAGTATACTAGGGGGGAGGGTTGGGAGGGGAGAAAAATGCAACAATGAATGAATGGAAACCCAAAGTCTTTGTAAATTTTTACTCAAATTAATAATAAATTGAAATAAAACAAAAAAAAAAGAAGGAAGGATGAGGAACTTTGTCTCACATACTTTTGGCAAATTGTTAGGAGGGGCCAGTCCTTGGAAAGGGAGATCATGCTTGAAAAAGTGGAGGGTCAGCAAAAGAGGGGAAGACCCTCAATGAGATGGATTGACACAGTGACTGCAACAATGGCTCAGGTGTGTCAGGGATGATCATGCTGCCACAGAATCAGGCACAGTTTAGATCTGTTGCTCATAGGGTAGCTATGAGTCATAGTGCACTTGATGACAACCAACAACTCTGAAAGAGTCCCAGAGGAATGTCTGTGATTCACTGACTATGGAAAGGCAGTTGACTGTGTGGATCACAACAAATTGTGACTAACCTTGAGGAGAACGGGAATCCCAGAACACTTAACTGTGTTTGAGTGAAACCTATAATCCGACCAGGACATAGTCCTCAGAATAGAGCATCGGAACACTGCATAGTTCATAATCAGGAAAGGAGTATGTCAAGGATGTATCCTGTCTCCATACCTTTTCAATCTATATGCAGAACAGATCATTTGAGAGGCTTGGCTTTAATGAGGAGGAATGTGGCATCAGGATAGAGGAAGACTCATCAACAACCTACGTTATACAGATGATACAACCTTGCTGGCTGAAACTAAAGAGGACCTGAAGCACTTACTGCAGAAGGTCAAGGACTCTAGGCTTCAATATGAATTAAAGCTAAACATCAAGAAAACAGAGATTCTCTCCATTGGGCCAATTGGTAGCACTATGATAGATGGAGAAGAGAGTGAGGTTGTTAACAATTTTGGCTTAGCTCCACAATCAACATTCTTGGCACCAGCAGTTAAGAAATCAAAAGACAAATTGTACCTGGAAAATTTGCTGTCAGGGACCTCTTCAGAGTTCTGAGAAGCAATGGTATCAGTATAGAGACTAAGATGCACCTGATCCAGGCCATGGTCTTCACAATTACTTGCTGCTATGCATCAGAGAGCTGGACAATTACTACAATGACAGAAAAAGAATTGATGCCTTTGAGTTGTAGTGCTGGACTACCAGTCCATGGTAGTCTTGATAGTCCTATCAAGAAAACAAATAAGTCTGTCTTGGAGAGGGTGAAACCACGTTTCTCTCTGGAGGCTAGGATTTTGAAGCTCTGTCTCACATACTTTGGGCACATGGCCAGGAGGGACTGATCCTTAGAGAAGGACATCATGCTTGGAAGGGTGAAAGGACAGCAGGAGAGGAAGAACTTGGATGAGATGGATTGGTACAGTAACTGGGCCAATAGGAGTAGGAATGTCAGTGAGACTGGCTCAAGGGTAGCTTCAGAGCTGTTGTACAAAGGGTCGCTATGAGTCACAAGTGACTCGATGGCATGTAACAGCAAGGTCTTTTGTTTGTTTTTCTAATCTTCCCAATAGAATATAAACTCTGTGAGGATAAGGAATTTTTTATTCGTTGCCAAATCCCAATGCCTGCACTCACCCTAGGAGTTGAATATAATGGGCATGTGTCATCAGTCCCTAAGGAGCTCTGGTGGTGGTGTCTACAGGAACTTGTACTACTAACACAAAGGCTGCCCTTCTTTGGAGGTTGGAATCCACCAGAGGGTCCACAGGGGAAAGATGTCCAGTTGCCTCTTGTGTACTTTACAATCTCTGAAAAATGGCTGGAAGATCAGCTATGAGTTGGTTTTGAAATCCATGGCAATTTGTTGAACTTTAATCAGTCGCTAGAAAAACTAGGTATCCCTTGAATTCACAGGAAGACTTTTACACTAGCCTGACATGGTGAGGTTGTTAAATCTCTGAGCTCTAAGTTTATGTAAATGGGTCAATATTTCACAGTGCCTGCTGCCTGAGCAGCTGCTGCAGAGCTGGGACACCTCCAGAAGCCAGGGCTCCGCACAAGAACGGTGAAGACACTTTAGAGGTTGCCTGAAGGAACAGCTTTTCACAAATGTCTGCTAAGGGACCTGGAATGTAAACTTACATCCTCAAGTCAAAAGGGGGTATTGAAGATGATATATCTTTTGTGTAAGTCATTCCTCAAATTCCATTGTTTACAGCGGAAGTACAATAGCTGACAAGTGTAAGCCATTTAGAAATATGACAAGTTATAAACCCTGAAAGAGGGAACAATCCTTGAACCTGGAGGCTTGACAATGGAATTTTATTCCGTTTACTCAGAGGTTTCTGCAACCCACTGGAAATGTTTCTTTTCTGTATTTTAGTAGAGGAAAGGTGAATGGTGCAGAGGAGAGAAGAGTTCATAAAACAGAAAGCTGTCCATCAACAGCAACATGGCATGGAGGAAGGAGACCTTGGACTTCAGAAGCATCTTTATTCCTTATGAATCAGGGTGAAGTCTCTCTCAGGGAGGAGTGATAGGGAATGGTAAAGGACACACTGACAAAGGAGATTAATCAGAACTGGCTTTGACAAGCACTGTGGCAACTGGACAATTAAAACAGACATGGCGGCGGGGGGGTGGGGACGAAGAAGAATGAACTGGGGAGGAGGGTAGAGAAAACAGTGCAACAATGAATGAATGAAAACCCAAAATCTCTGTAGATGTTCATTAAAACTAATAAAATTTAATAATAATTAAAAAAAAGAAGCAGCACCTCTAGGAAAGAACTGTTTTGAGCTGGTGTGTAATTCTCTATCTTTCTTTTTCTGCCATTGTGAATCCTAAAGCCTGATGTTACAATGTCAGTGGAGCTTCTCTTAGGTTGGGTTTTGAGTAACAGAGCCCCTTCTAACTGGACTAAGCATGTATTTTGTCAGAAAAAGAAAGTCTTGTTTAAATGCATTGATATTTTGTATTTGTTTCTTACAGCAGCAAACCTAGCCTATCCTGGCTAATATCACAGCTACAACAAAACAGGTGCATTCACAAGCGTTCATTTGTTCATCAAAACTCTGTGAGTCTTATCTTGCAGATAAGGAAAATAATGCTCAGATTTCAAAGCTGATATTCTTGGATTCCATAGCTGATACTTTCTCCATTCTACTCTCATCTCTCTTACCATGGAAGAGGTTCAATTTTTAAATTTCTACACCTCCCATAGGGCACCCCACCCTTGTTCTAAAACTATACCATAGAGTTTGATTGGTTGAAGTCTGTATACATATATGCCTTGTGATTTCATGAGAGAATAAGAAAGACAAAGAAATGTTTTTGGTTTTGTTTTTGTTTATTGTCTTTCTGATAAGCATATTAAGGAGACGGCATGCAATTAACACGTAGAACAAGTACAACTAAAAGAGATCAGAAGGTGCTTGCAGGGCCATTGAAGTGGGCTAGGCATGCTGTAGCCCAGGGCAGCATGGTAGCCATTGGGTGTAATGTAGGGTTACACTGGGGGTCAGAGGACTGGGCTTCTGGGCTTGGCTCAGGCAGCTCTGCAGTCTCGCCTGGTGAATCGCCTTTCTGGACTAGGTCCCAATCGTAGGCATCTTGGATCTCAATCCTGCCTGAACATTAGTATCACCTGGGGAATATTACAAGTCAAACATTTACCCTTCTCTCAGGTAGAGATTCAATTCACTGACTCAGGGCAGGGTATAGGCCTCTGTGAATTTAAGAGTCTTTTTTAATGATTTTATTTTATTTTAATGAAAGTTTACAGACTTTGGATTTCCATTCATTCATTGTTGCACTTTTCTCCCTGCCCACCCCTACCCCCATTCACCCTTCTTTTTGAAAAGTAAAAGAAAAAATTATTTCATTGTTATTCAATCCCTTCCCCCAAGTCCACTCCTCTATGCTACTTCATTCTGGACTCCTATCATAACAATAATATCTAACCATATATCTCTTTTAAACAGTTCTTTCCCTCATCTGTTTCAATGCAGTATGCATTATTTTTTAAATTTAAATTTATTATTAATTGCAGTAAAAATTTTACGAAGACTTTGGATTTCCATTCATTCATTGTTGTACTTTTCTCTCCTCCCAACCCTCCCCCCTAGTGCACTACCCTGTTGGAAAAGAAAAATAAAAATTCTTTAATTGTTTTACAAACCCTACACCAGGTCCACTCCACTATGCAGCCTTCGCTCTAGACTCCTGTCATGACAAAAATACCTAATCACATATCCCTTTTAAACAGTTTCCTCCCTCATCTGTTTCAATGCAGTATACATTATTGAATCCATCTTTCTCAGTCTCTCCCCAACCCTGATGTCAGCCCCATTCTACAACAGTGGCACCATGCAGTATTTGTCCTTTTGTGACTGTGATACCTCACTCAGCATAATGTCGTCCAGGCTCACCCATTTTGAATAATATTGTATGAGTTCCTTGTTTTTCAATGCAGTGTAGTATTCCATTGTGTGAATATGCCACAGCTTCTCTATCCATTCGTTTGTTGATGAGCACTTAGGTTGTTTCCAACTCCTTGCTATTGTGAACAAAGCCACAATAAACATGGGTGTGCATATATCTGCTTGGATGTCAGTTACGGTCTCTTTGGTATATATTCCCAGTAGTGAAATTGCTGGGTCAAATGGTACCTTTATTTCAACTTTTTGAGAAAATGCCATACCGCCTTCCACAGTGGTTGCACCATTTTACACTCCCACCAATGAATAAGGGTTCCAGTTTCTCCACAACCACGCCAGCATTTGTTGCTTGCTTGCTGTTCTGTTAAATTTTGCTATTCTGACTGGGGTGAGATGATATCTCATAGTTGTTTTAATTTGCATCTCTCTTAGGGCTAGGGATTTTGAGCATTTCTTCATGTGCTTGTTAGCCATCTGAATGTCTTCTTTGGTGAAGTGTCTGTTCATATCCTGTGCCCATTTTTCTATTGGATTATTTACTTTTATGTTGTTGTGGTGAGCAGTATACATTATTTATCCCATCTTCCTCAGTCTCCTCTCAACCCATATGTCAGTCTTCTTTTCCTGAAAGAAAAAAATTTTTTTAAAATTAATTTTAATCGAAGTTTACAGAGACTTAGGGTTTCCAGTCATTCATTATTGCACTTTTCTCCCTCCCCATCCCGTTCCCCTATATAACAGTGGCATTATGCTGTATTTATCCTTTTGTGACTGAGATATTTCACTCAGCATGATGTCCTCCAGGGTCACCTGTTTTGTGTAATATTTCATGAGTTCCCAGTCTTTTGAGAGGACATGGCTGCACAGCCAGCTTTGAGTGTCACTGAATGAGCTCACTCCAGGGCCCTTTCTGTATTTCAGACAAGTGCTGCTAAGGTGAACCCTCAGTGTGGGCCTGCCTCTTTTTTCCCTCAGGACACTATTAGCAATTTCAAGAGTTTATCTCTAACCTTTAAAAATAAGCCTCTGAGTTTCTGAGATTCTGTCAGGATTCCAAGACGCTCTGGGGGCATAGTGTTTAATGTGTTGTACTGCTAGCCAAAAACGTCGGTGGTTCAATTTCAACACTGCTCTATCAGAGAGAGATGAGTTAGTCTCCTCCTAGAGATGATTTATAGCATCAGAAACCTGACAGAGAGTCAATACGAATCAGAGTATATTCAATGGCTGTGAGTAAAGTGGGTTTGCCAGGACTTCATTATCTTCTCAGCATCAGAAGTTCCAGAAGGATTGCAATTGAGATTCCAGGAGCTTCCAAAAGAATGCTTGACTTTATGAGTGCAAAGAGATAGTGGGGCTGAGAAGGTTTATGAACAGAAAGCCTCCTAATTATTGTTGTTGCTAGGTGCTATCAAGTTGAATACAACTCATGGTGGTCTTAAGAACAACCAATCTGAACACTGTCCTATGAATAATTAGTATGAAACCTATGAAAACCCAAATGAACAAATAGATGCTTCCTAGAGACAGCATCTGCAATGACGCTGAAGACACCACTTCTAGACTATAAAGTTGTTACCATGAAGAGCATTTGTTGTGGACTGAATTGTGTACATTAAAAAATAGGTATCCTCCCCTTGTGCCTATAAATATAATGTAATATAGGGAACTCTGGTGCCCTTAGTGGCAAGAAGCTGAGCTCCAATCCTGAAGAAATGTGGTTCAAGGCCACCAGCTGCTCCACGAAAGGATGGGATATCTCCTCCTGTGTGATTAACTGCCTCTGAAAACTCGCTGGAGGGTCCCGCTATGGGTCGGTTCTGACTCAATGGTACACAACAACAATGTATCTTACATTTTTAATGCAGCTTAGCATGGACTTGTAACATGGGTCCTAAACCTAATCACTTCTGACTTGCATGAAGAGCAGCATGGACACAGACACAGACACAGACAAGGAGAGAAAGGCAGACACTGTTTTACCATGACGGAAGCATGTGACTCCACAAGTCCAGGAACTCTAAGGACCATCGGCCACTAGAAGCTGAAATAGACATTGAAGGATGGCTCCCTAGAGTCAAACCCTGGATTTGGACTTCACTGCTTCATGAATTGTGCAAATATATATGTCGATCCTTTTAAGCTATCCACCTAAGCTCTTTTTTGGTTTTGTTGAGGCAGAAACTATGAAAATAGGAGACTAGATGATTTTTTTTTTTTGAGCTTACTCTCAAATCTAGTACACCGGGCAATGTGTTCCTGGTCTGCACAAACCTAGACAACCTACCTTCAAAGTGTCTTCAGGTCTGTCTCTAGATGGAGCCTGGCTCCAGGGTCTCCTCTCCATCCCAATCTCCCCCATTTGGTTTTTATATTCTGACACCAGCAGCCTGAGCTGTAGACTTGACTGGAGGGGAGACAGCAGTAATGCCAGGGAGCTGGCAGAAAGGACTTCCAGCTTCCCAGCAGCCTCCTGGCAGAACTCAGGGTGGCCTCGGTTGGCGTGCTGCAGCCAGGCTGCTGCGTGTTTGCCCGGCCCTACTGCCAGACTCCAAGCAGAGAACAAGACATGCAGCTGCTTTCCTTGGTGAACACATTCCAGTTCCTAGGAGTCTAGTGAAATTATACTGCAAATTAGCCATCCAATTAAGGCAATCAGATGTGAACACCCGCTTGGTCCTCAGCACAGACGGGACTGCTTAATAGAATAGAGAGAAAGCTCACCTGCTTCCTCCCGCCCTCTCCATGGATCCCGAGCCACAAAAGAGAAACCAGAGCAGCAGGCTTTTTCTCTACAAAGCTTTTTTAGCTTAATGGCATTAGGATATTCATTGGCTTCATTTATTCCTCTTATTAGGATATCAGGTCCATAAAATACCAACTGTTTTGCACAGCACGGCACCAGAAATGTTCCGATTTGCGCTCGATCCTGCCTTCATAGCCACACCTGTACATAGGCAGCTGCGTCTGCGGAGAGACTTGAGCAGCACCGAAGGAGCTGGTGCTCCTACATGGTGCACTGACTGCTTCTCCCCAAGGACCCCAAATCTGCCTTTACTACATCATGTATTCGTTTCTACATCTTGCCAACACTCCCGCCCCCTCCAACTTTTAAAAGGTTTGCAATACATGACATAGTTATCCATCATACCACCAACGGAAAGGAAAAAAGCCAAGGAGTAGATATTGATGAGGGTTCAGGTGAAGGTGAGGAATGCGAGAGCGATTGTACCAGAAACCACATGTAAGGAATTCCTGCAATCTGATGCAAAACTTGACTCTGCACGCTGATGGCTCATGTAAAGTTAGCAGCTCGCTTGCTGACCACCTAGCAGTTTTTCAGAGCCTTTAAATGGCACAGGGGGAAATTACACCTCTTTCTCTGAAGAAACAGCTGATGGCTCCAAACCACCTGTCTTTGGGTTGGCAGTACAATTCCTTCCATACTTCTTCTTGTTAGGTACCACAGAGTCAGAATCCGCTCACAACTGACCCCAAGCAGTAAATCACATGGAAGGAGATCGCCTATCTTCCTTCAGTGAAATAGCTGGTGAATTGGAACCATATGCCTTCAGATTTGCAGAGCAAAGCCTTGCCACTAGGCCACCAGGGCTTCCTCCTCATCCACTGTTCTTGTTGCATGCTGTTGAGTCAGAACCAACTCATAGCTGACCCTCCAGCAGGTTTGCAGAGGCAGTAAGTCACACAGGAGGAGATTGCTCAGCCTTCGGCCATGGAGCATCTCGTGGATTCAAACCGCATGCCTTTGGAATGGCAGCACGGCTTCTTCCCACTAGGCTACCAGAGCACCTTCATTACCCACTAGGCCCCCAAATCTTAGCTTCTAAAAGAGCCTTAGCAGCCTGGTAGCACAAGTGGCAAAGCATTTAGCTGCTAACCAAAAAGTTAGCAGTTCAAATCCACTGTCTGCTCTGCAGGAGGGAAACATGGAAGTTTGTTTCTGTAGGTGATAGCTTTCTAAACCATATGGGGCACTCCTACTGCATCCTATGAGATTGCTCTGAGGGAACTGACTCCAGAGCAGTGAGTTTGAGAGTGATACAATGAGAATGTGTGCAGCTGCAAGGAAATAGCTCCAAGGAAAACGCATGAGGACTCTTAGTTTCCTAGTTGCTGCCTTAACAACAACAACAACAACAACAACAACAACATAAATGGACTGCTTTCCTCATTCTCACATCCCTCCCCCTCCCCCTAGCCTTCATCAGTGTCTGCTCCTTGGCTTGCTTGCTTTCTCTTCGTGAAATGATGGATGACTGTGTCATCTATTTGCTCTCAAAAAGGTCTCTCCCTAAGAAACCTTATGGAGCAGTTCTATTTTGTCCTATCAGGTCACTGTAAGTGGGAATCAACTCAGCAGCACCTAATATTATTTATAAAAGAAAATGCATCAAGTAGTAGGAGTAGTTGTTGCTCTTGTTGATTGCCTTTGAGTCAAGCACAACACATAGCGACACTATGAACAAAAGACCTGAAGTCCCTCTATAACTCTCGACTTTCATCAATATTCAGAGAGCTTCCAAAGGCAAGTTGTTTAGGAAATGGATGCCACTCCTGGGAAATGCAAATATTCCTAGATCTGAAAGGGTAATAATTTTTAAAAGTTTTTTTTATTATTATTATCACAGATTTCTCTAGAAGCAATTTCACCTAAGTAGCCCTGTCTGATGATAGTTCTTGAAGAAATTGTTGTTATTATGTGCCATCGAGTTACAACTGACTCAGCCGACCCTCCAGAAGATTTTCAGAGGCAGTAAATGTCATAAGAAGAGACTGCCCATCTTTCTCCTGTGGAGAAGCTGGTGGATTTGAACCACACGCCTTTAGGATGGCAGTACAGCTCCATATTACTAGGCCACTAGACCTCCTTTGAAGGGATAAGAATACTATTAAATCATCATTCTGTGATGATATTTCTAAGGGAAGCTGGAGTAATATATTTGGGGATTATAGTTTACAGTGACCTGGCCAGACATTTATTTTTATAGGTATATAGTTATGGCTTCTCTGGGACCTGAAATGGTTTTTATCTGGTCAAACTAAGATGGTAAGCTTAATTTCAAATTGTGCTCATGTGCAGGGGCTGAGGGGTGAGGAAACTATAGCGGAGAGTGATTGGGAGTGGTTAATAGATGAGACTTCAAGAGCTGCTTCTACTCCAATCAGAAACATACCATCTTTGTTAACTACCTGGAAAAATTGTTAATACACAAACATATCCATAAACAATGCACAGACCCTTCTGATTCTTCGTGCAATATCTGACACTCTTAGCCAGCTTCCCCTGGGCCTCCTTGTCCAGACATGCTCCTCCTTCACACCCTTCACTGGCTAATCAGTCGTCATTGAGTTGACTTCTGTTCATGGCAATCCTATGTGTGGCAGAGTAGAATAGTGTTCTACAGGGTTTTCAAAGGCTGATTTATTTGTTTTTTGTTTTTTTATATGGATCGCCAAGTCTGTCTTCTAAGGCTCCTCTGGGTAGACTTGAACCTTCAAACTTTTGGCCAGCAGCTAAGCATGCTAATACTTTGTACCATATTGGAACTCCTGCATTGGCTGTATCTACCCACTGGGAGCCCTGGTGCCACAAGTGGAAAAGCATTCAACTGCTAACCAAAAAGTTGGCAGTTTGTATCCAGTGTCTGTTCTGCAGGAGAAAGTTGTAGAAGTTTGCCTCTGTAAAGATTGTTGTATATCATTCAGTTGGAACCAATCCATAGCAGGCTGACCATTCAACAGGTCTTCAGAGGCACTAAATTACTCAGGAATTGAGTAAGAAACCAAAAGAGACAAACAAGCTCAACACTTCTCAAGCTGAAAGAACTGCAGAACATATTTAAACCTCCAGCGGCAACACTGAAGAATTTTATGGACAAAACTGAATGATGCAGAAAGTATCGAAAGATGGAAGGAATCTACAGAGGTATTGCATAAAGAAGAATTAGTCCACACTGAACTATTTCAGGAAGTTGCATATGATCAAGAACCACTAGTATGGAAGGAAGAAATCCAAGCTGCACTGAAAGCATTCGCAAAAAACAAGGCCCAAGTAATTGATGGAATACCAATTGGGGTGATTCAGGAAACAGATGCAACCCTGTATGTGCTTACCAGTGTCTGATAACAAATATAGAGACGGCTACCTGGCCAACTGACTGGAAGAGATCCATATTTGTTTCCATTTTCAAGAAGAGTGATCTAACAGACTGGAAATCATTGAACAATATCACCAATAATACATGCAAATAAAATATTTTAAAGATTTTTAAAAAACGGCTAGAATAGTACCTCAATAGAGTTAATGGCAGAAATTCAAGCTGCATTGCTAAGAACATGGCATGAGGGATATCATTGCTAATGTCAAGTGGCTGATCTTGCTTGAAAGTAGAGAACACCAGAACAATGTTTACTTGTTGTTGTTGTTGTTGTTGTTATGTGCTGTCGAGTCGCCTGCAACTCATAGCGACCCTATGTACAACAGCCCTAAACTCCACTCTGTCCTGTGCCAATCGCACTGTCTCTGACACTCACATCCCAATTATCCCAGTCACTGAATCAATCCACCTCATAGGGGGCCTTCCTCTCCTGCGCCATCCCTCCACCCTCCCAAGCATGATGTCCCTCTCTAAGGACCGGTCTCTCCATGTTTACTTGTACTTTATTGATTATGCAAAGTCATTTGACTGTGTGGATCATAATAAGTTATGGATAACACTGAGAAGGACGGAAATCCCAAAATGTGTAATTGTGCTCATGCGAATCCTACACACAGACCAAGAAGCAGCTATCCAAACAGAACAAGGGAGCACTGTGTAGCTTAAGATCATGAAATATGGTCATTAGAACTATAACCTTTCTTCATACCCAGTCTGTCTGTACGCTGAGAAAATAATTTGAGAAACTAGACTATATGATGAAGAATGTGGCATCAGGATTGTGTGTGATCTTTTATCAATTTAACCAATGTTTTGGTTAGCCACCAAGCGTTTAACCACCTCACCACCAGGATTTCTTCTGGCCCTGTGTCTCCCTCTATTAACGGGTATGTGTTTTGGTGAGCTCTAGTGGTATAGAGAAGAGCTATGAAGGAGATACAGAATGTCTCACCTGAGGGACATTCGGTTACTCACTTCTCTATCTTGTAGCCCTGCTGGCATATTATTTTATGTGTTGGACTGCAAACCAAAAGAACAGCCTACCAGCCACTCTTCAGGAGAAAGATGGGTAGTCTCTTCCTATATATAGATTTCAATGTGTGACAACTTTTCTGTCACCACCTCAGGCTGGAAACCACTCCATATTCAGTACTTCCTGGCAAGCAGAGGCCTCTTAGTATCCAGAGTATTGGTCAAGGATTTAGGAAAGCCTCAAGGTGGGGGCTTTAACCCTGGACCTGAGCGGTTTTCCTTAGACATTTCTGGGGTGTCATGAACTGAATTGTGTCCTCTCAAATACATATATGTAATAATATAAAGTAGAAGTTATGCAATTACATCCCAATGATCTGACAAACCAAATCATTATGACGGGCGTATGTAATACTGCTTAAGGTTCTCATAGCCCAAATTAAATGTAAGCGGATTTTCCTAGGGTCTAGCCTGTTGTGATATGCCGTGGAGTCAGAATTAACTCATAACACAGCTAATCCCCAGCGAGTTTTCAGATGCAGTCAATCATAAGGGAGGAGATTGCCCATCCTCCAGTGAAGTAGCTGGTAGATTTGAACCATATGCCTTTGGGATTGCAGCACTATTTCTTACCACTAGGCCACCAGAGCTACATCAGGAAGTCTGTAGTATCTTTTATTACGCTAGAGATAAAAAAGGGAGGAAAGTGAATCAAAGCAGGGGGACCTCAGCACCTTTAAAAAAGGATTTCCAGGAGTGAAGTGCAAATTTTTGGGCCAGGGCCCTGCTCAAGGAAGATTCTTAGCATCAGGGAAGGTTAGGACACGTGAAGATCTCCAGGGAAGACAGCACCTGTAGATTATGAAGGAAACAAGGACTTTCATCCACAACAAACAGAGAGAGAGAGAGAGAATGCCTTCTTATAGATCTGGCACCCTGAATTTGGACTTCTGGCCTCCTAAATATAAAGAGAATAGATTTATTTTTGTTAAAGCCATCCACTTGTGGTATCTCTGTTATGGCAATCACATCTGCTTCCAGATTCATCCTAAAAATGGCAGAGCAGCACAGCAAAATTAAAGAGTCTGCAATCACAACTACCACCAGCCTTGGACCCACCTGGTCAAGGAAAAAGTATGCCTATCACATCTGAAGTTGTACTCATACTGTCACTGTTCGATGCCATTAGGTGGCTTATGGACCCTTAGGACAAAGTAGAACTACTCCATGGGGTTTCCAAGACTGTAATCTTTACTGGAACACATAGCCATGCCTTTCCCCAGAGAATCCCTGGGTGGATTTGAACCACTCACTGTTCTGTTAACAGTCAAATGCTTACTACCCCTTAGGCCAAACAACGCCCCTTGTTGTACTAGTTGAGTGGAAAATGTTTCCACTCCTCCACCAAGCTTGGCCCTGTTCCATCCTGTGGTGGAATTTTCTATTTCTACCTAAGTATTCTGTGCTCATTGCTTAACTATTGCATCTTGTCTCGCTCACTGTGTTGTGTGTGGGTGTGTGCGGACAGGCTCTCATCACGTGCTCCATTTTATTGCACAGATTACAAAATGGAAAAACAAAGGCCCTGAAAATCATTCAAGAAGAAGAGACTCTCCAAAAGAGCATTTCCCTGTCTCCAGAAGCTTGGATCTGAGTCACACACAATAGCTGGGTGTCTTCCAGCTTTTAAAGCTCCTTGGGGGAAATTGGAACATGACTGATCCCATCCTGGACCAAATTTCCACCTACACTTTTGCAGACAAATTAACTTCCTGGTCGTGTCACCTGACTAGCTCCTAACCACACTGTCTCTCCTTATTGACTGCGCACCCCATTAGAGGTTTCCGCCTTCCCGTCACCACAGAACAATGCTCCAATTGCCTCCAGCTTATTCCTCACAGAGAGCTTATTTGTATTAGACGCTAGACAATGCCATTTGGAAAGGAGGAATACCTGTCATTAAAAATAATATAGGGTGTAGTTATTGATCGGGGGGGGGATGTTCAATTTTTATTATTACATATTTCCAACTCCCACTCCTTTTTTTCTTACTTGAGGTGATACTCCATGGCCCCGGCAATGGGCTCCCGAGTCAGCGCCACTGTTTCTAATTATCGAACATCTAGAAACCGTTCCAGACAACTGCTCAGCATTACATTCCCACCACCAAAACCTGAAAGACAGAATTCTTGGTTACATAATGCTAGAGTTAAGGTTAAAAGACAACTTCTATTATAACCTCCTGTTTTCACTCACTCGTAATTGTCCAAAAATTGTCCTTTTGTTCCAAACCATTCTAGGTTCTGTTTCCACCCCAGGGATGAAATTGCTTGGAAAGTCTGAAGAAAAGTGGCTCCGCCAGTTTGGGCTGAGGCAAGCTGAGGGAGTATATTCTTTCTTCAGCTGAAAAATGAATAAAGTGTACCTCTGGCTGTGGACAACCACACAGCAGCTGTCCCCTTGTAACATCAGTCCCTTCACGTGGGTGAGCAGCTTTTTCCAAGAGAGGAAGTGTGTGAAATCCAAACTTTGCAGAAAGAGGTCACAAGCAATAAAAACATAAATGTTTGTTTTCTGTTTTATAGTTCGTAAGGATTACAGCCAAGAAAATCCAAGGGGTCCAATCTACTCTGTCACATGGAGTTACCATAAGTCAGGATCAACTCGATGGTACCCAATAACACCAGCAACAAGGGATGTGTTTAGTCTACTGAAGAGAATTTAGCCAGGGGTCCCTGGTTGTTTTTGTCGTTTGCCATAGAATTGGAACCAACCCATAGTTGATCCTGCAGCAGGTTTTTAGTGGCAATAGACCATTCAGAAATAGGTTGTATGGACTCCACCAGAGGATCTCGTGGATTCAAACCACATGCCTTTGGGATTGCAGTGCAGTTTCTTACCGCTAGGTCACTGGAGCTTAAAAGGAGAATTTAGTTAAGGGTCCCTTTTTGTTGTGTACTGTCAAGTTGGAACAGACCCATATCTGGCCCTCTAGCAGGTTTTCAGAGGCAGTTAATCGCTCGAGAGGAGATTGCCCATATTTTTCCAGCAGAGCAGGTGGTGGGTTTGAACTGCATGCCTTCAGGTTGCAGTCCAGATTCTTACCACCAGGCTCTAGTGCTCCCGCAAAGCAATATAGATTGGAGCAGTATCTGATACTATATTATTTGCAGAAACAGTGTTCTTTCCCTAAGTTTATTTTATTTTCAATACAATGAAGTGGTTTGTTGTTGTTAGGTGCTGTTGAATTGGTTTCAACTTATAATGACTTTATATAAAACAGAACCAAGTGGCCTTATGTAAAAAAAAAAAATTGAGTCTGTTACATGTAAGATTTCATTCTTCACTATCATTGAAGTATTTATATCATTGTATCACTCTATCTCATGAAGATTTTCCTTCTTTTTTCAATAACTCTATACTCCACTAGTCCAGAACAAACATCTAGCAAGTGCAACCAGGATACTTCTTAGGGGTGGGGATGGCGAAACTTCATTTTATATATTTTGTGAGTGTTCTTAAGAGGAATTAGTCCTTGAAAAAAGATGTCATGAAGAGACACAGTCAGTATAGCAATGGGCTCAAACATATCAGACACCATAAGGATGGGACAGTATAACATAAGGTAAGATAAGATAAGGTAAGGTAAGGTAAGGTAAGGTAAGGTAAGGTAAGGTAAGGTAAGGTAAGGTAAGGTAAGGTAAGGTAAGGTATAACATAATGTAAACATAGTATAACGTAAGGCAAATGTGTAAGTACAACATAGGGTCACTATGAGACATAATCAACTCACCCAACCCCAGTGACAGCACTGTTTTACCAACCATGGTCTCTTTCTAGCTATTGGTCTAAAATGTATGATTTAAGTTAAGGCATTCTGAGTTCGAGTTTGATTCTGGGCTCAGCTCTTTATTGACTGTGACCCTAAACTAGTTCTATAACTTGACTAAACTACAGTTTTTTTGTTAGAAAGATAAGAACAATAGTTATTACCTACCTCATAGCAGCACATTGAGTACAAAATGAGGCATGTTCATAAAATGTTTGTTTCAGTGTATGCAGTAGAATTTGCCTGGCAATCTCTTCTTGTAAAGATTTTTGGAATCATAAACCCGGTGGAAGGTCTCTATGAACTGTAACTGACTTGTCTGCAGTGGATTTTGGAGTTTGGTTAGAATAGTGGTAGTAAAAGAGAGGTACAATGTATGAACCCACATTGAGATTGCCAACTGGCTGGTATCTTTATTTTTTAAATTTTGAAATATCTATATAATAAAATGTTGCCATTTTAACCAGGTTAAACAGAATTCAATGACATTAGTGATATTACTTTTTCGTCTTGCCAAGCAGAAAGTGCCTTAAGCAATAAGTCCCTATTCCTCTTTCCCCTGAACCCTTGCTAACCATTAATGCCTTTTCTCTTTTTATCTTTTCAAAAAATTTTATATTGAGATTTTAATGGAGGTTTATAAAGAACTTGGTTTTCCAATTGTTCATTGTTGTACATGTTCCTTTCTGCCCACTCCCCACCCCCAGATCACTTTTTTCCTTGGGGAAAAAATTCTTTCATTTTAATACCTTTTCTTATTGAATTTTTTTAATTCCAGATATTTCAATAGGAAGAGCCATATAATATTTGTCCTATGTATCTGACTTCTTTTACTTAGCATAACGTTTTCAAGGTTCATATATGTCTTTGTAGGGATAAGATTCCTTATGGCTGAATAACATCTCACTGGCTGCATTTATCACATTTTGTCTAACCATTCATCTGTTAATGGGCAATTGGTTTGTTTCCATCTTTCGGTTATTGTGCCTAGTGCCTCAATGACATTGATATAGGCTTCTTTTTATTCTTTTGTTTCGTCTTATTTTGATATTCTGTATCCACTTTCACTTCCTCTGGTGAGTATAAAATTCTGTTTTCACTTTAGGAAACAATTCCTTCCCGTTCTTATCCCATGTAATTGAGTTATTTTCCCATTCCCATCTTCCCTAAGGTACCTAGGACCAAACGAAAGTAACTTGAACTCATAAGCATCTACTTTAGAACTTCTGATGAACCATTGGTAGGAAGAAGCATTTGCTTAGGGTCTCCAGACTGTAAAAATTCCAGACTTGGGGTTATGGATGGTTATCTGTTGAGGTTGCCAAGAATGACCAACAGAAAGAAGACCCAGCAGATAAGATGGCCAAAGAGCATACGCGAGGGACCACCTGCATCCCTGGACCCTGCTGTGCCTGAAGCTGGCCTACCTTTTAGACTTTTCAGTTTTGTGAAATTGTCTACCCTTTCTGGCTTATGCCAGTTTGAGCTGCTTGTCTGCCCTTTATGTTATCTACCCTCTTTAGAAGAGAAGTTGAGGGCTAAAAAGAATCCTTGCATTTTTATTTGATCTAATCTCCAGCAGTGAGGCCTATTCTTAAACCATCCAAAAATAGACAGAACGTGTTGGAAAAACACATGGGTTTTTGCCTTTAGCTTGATGGAAACTTGGAAATCCTTTTTCTCTGACGTCTATAGGATCTCAGCTGGAAGATAAGGCAGTGGTGAGAAATGGCTACTGAACTTTTAACATTTTGGAAGCCTTTAATCTGTGGGAGATGGAGCATGGTGAGAATTACAGTCTATGCTTCAATTTTGGGTAAAAGAGGATATATATTTTTTTTCCTTTCTGGCATAGACTTGTCTCTAGAGGCTTTTTCTAAGCCTTGTTCATGAATCCTATGCCCTTCCAAAGTTTGCTTTTCCAAGTACATTTTCCCAGATTCTGAAGTAAATACTCCACTAGCTGATATATATTTTTATATATTTATATATATTTATACATATTTATATATTTAATATATATTTATAATACGTATAATGGTAACCATGTTCTCTGAGTCTATCTGACTAAACTCTTTTGCTTTCAATTTTTAATTTCCAGGCCTTCTGGAAAGTCCTTTTTCTTTTTCGATGATTGTGGTGTCCTGAAACTGACAGCAGAGGGCAGACGTGCCTAACAAACTTGTAGCACCAACCGTTCAGTGGCGGAAGGGTGTGATGCAACTCGCCCTCTGCAGCTGCACAACCGCGAGGACCCTCCCTTGGGGAGCCTGGGCTCAAGCCAGTTCCTCTGTGGTCAGAGATGGCTCTGTGCTCCATCGTTGTCACGGGAGACATGTCCATAGAGTCTTCTCCACAAACTAGCCAAGGCTCTTTTCCCAGACCTTGCTCGCCCGCCTGCCTTAGGGGAAAAGGGGGATTTTGTGCTCTCCAGTCACTCCCCACTCAGTTAAACCCTAAATTAACCCCATCCTAGAGCCCCCAATTTCTCCTTTAGTGCAAAAACACTATTTGTTTATTGCCTGCAGCCCAGAGATCATTAGGCGGCAGGTCCCCCAGCGCCTGAGCCATCCTCTGTGGGAGGGATTATACCACCAATGGTAAATTATCATTCTTGGAAGGAATGTTGGATTTTTGGAAGCAACCAAAAGCAAGCCAAATCTAGGAAATAAGGTAGGAAACAAAGTTGAACTTATTGAGTCCTGTGTCTGGGATACATCTAATGCGTTCTGGAAAAATGAGGGTGATGTATGAATCTGGGTCATGTAGTAGTTATTGTTGTTGTTATGTGCCGTCGAGTCGCTTGCGACTCATAGCGACCCTATGTACAACAGCCCTAAACTCTGCTCTGTCCTGTGCCAATCGCACTGTCTCTGACACTCCCATCCCGATTATCCCAGTCACTGAATCAATCCACCTCATAGAGGGCCTTCCCCTCCTGCGCTGTTCCCTCTACTCTCCCAAGCACGATGTCCCTCTCTAAGGACCGGTCTCTCCTCACATGTCCAAAGTATGTTAGAGGGAGCCTCAGAATCCTTGCCTCCAAGGAGCCACCGGGTTTAACCCTTTCCAGGGCGAATCTGTTTGTTTTCCTAGCAGTCCATGGTATTCTCAATACTCTTCTCCAGCAGTCATTGTTATTTAAGAAGTTTTCAATATGAAAGAATTAGCATGCTTTTCCTTAAACCAAAAATGTCACCATAAACTCCATCCAACTCCTGGTCACCCCATGTGTCACAGAGCTGAACTGGCCTGGGCCCTTTGGTGGTTCCTCTGGGAAGGTGCAGCCCACCCACTTCTAGGGTAGTAGGTAACAGAAAACTATGTGCACACACTCAGGGACTTTACCGTTTTCTTAGGTGACCTCTAGCTTTCTTTGAACACAAATGTGGAAGAGAAATATTCAGAAATACTAAACTGTAGTGAAATGCCTGAAAAAAGCTCAGTGTTGATGTGTTTGAGCTGGTTCTGCACCAGCTCCATGTGTTTGCTGATTCCTCCATCTGCAGGTATGGCTGGGTGATCGCTGAGGACACGGGACTGGAGGAGTCTTGGAGCTTAGGGACATTTGTGTTCACCTGCAGTCTGCCCAGACCTGACTTGAGTTCTGCCATCTATCAGCCATGTGTGTCTTAGGGCGAGCCATTTAGTCTCCAGAGTCTAAGTTTCTTCATCTTTAGAGCAGCCTGAACAGTAGGTTCCTGGCCTCTTTCTCTAAGGACAGATTTGTAAACCACAAAGTTCTGTGTTGCTGTTAGGTGATGTGGAGTAGATTCTGAATTGTGGTGAGCCCATGTGTGCAGAGGAGACTTGATTTTAAGACTGATCTCTCAGAAGCCTTACTTCTGCGGTGTGCATCTGGATGTGTTTGACCTGCCAACCTTTTGATTAACCATCCAGTGTTGACCATTTGTGCTATCAAGGTACTCATCCAAAGTGCTATAGATATCACTTCTTAGACTCATTCCATCCCACTTTTCTCTGCTCTGAATGCAGAAAATATACCGTAACTTCCTTGATCATTGCTAAGTGTTCCCTTAAAGAGTAACTTAAGATGGAATGAAGACTTGATACCTTTGGCTAATAAGAACAATTTTTGTGGATTGTGGCTCCAATGGGATACTCAAGGGATGGTTGGTAGGATTTATAATGAATACTGGTAATGGACTTGCATTTTTTGGGGAATGAAACCAAAGATAACAATATTACTAACATTTATTGAATGCTGACTTTGGGCCTGGCACCTGCTCAAAAGTGTAGTGGACACTTAATTGATGCAGGCGTGTTACCTGCTGTCGAAATTTTTAAGTCAACAGTGAATATCACTGGTCGGTATCCTTTGTGGTTAAGATTATCCTTAGCAAAAACACAAGCCAACTCAACTGTTTCTTCAGGAACAATTCAGTGACACTGATATATATTCATTCAGTTATGTAACCATTCTTGCCTTCCTTCTTTGAGTTCTTTGAGTTCTTCCTAGTCCAGTCACACAAACTCACCACCTCTAAAGTTCCGACCTAATCTTGCCAAATGCGGCTGTCACTTTGAAATCCTATAGATATTTTTTCTTTATGCATTGTACTAGTTTATTTATAAAATACAAATACATTGTTTTCCAAAACGGATTCTTCCAATTTCCCTCACACCCCCAGCCATCAAATTGTACAACCCCATGCACATCCTCACCCCTCTGCTTCCACCATCCCCGCCCCTTGGATCCTCATACTCATTCTACAATAATGGTTTAAAACAATATTTGTCCTTGTGGGACTGAGTTAGTTTACTCAGCATAATACTCTCCAGTCCCTCCCAAGTGAGGTGATAACTGACAAAGTTATTTCTCCTGCGTGCTGGGTACTACTCCATTCTGAGAATGGACCATAATTTCTCAGTCCATTCGTTTGTGGTTGGACATCTGGTCTATTTCCATGCTCTTGCGATGGTGAATAGTCCTGCTATGAACACTGAAGTGCAAGTCTCAGTTTGTGCCTCAGTTCTCATTTTCTCAGGGTATATTCCAAGTAGTGGAATAGCTGGGTCATATGGAATTTCTATGGTCAGCTTTTTGAGAAAATGTCAAACTGCATCCAGAATGGTTGTATCATTTTACAATCCCACCAACAATGTATAAGAGTTCCTTTCTCACCACATCCTCTCCAACACTTATTACTTGATGTTCTTTAAACTTAGCCACTGCTACTGGAGTGAAATGGTCCCTCACTGTGGTTTTGATTTACATCTCTATTATTGCCAGTGATTTTGAGCATGTCATCAAATTCAAATGTCTGTTTGCCATTGGAATATCTTACTCTGTAAAAATTCTTTCCTTGTCTTTTGCCCATTTTGTAATTGGGTTATCAGCCTTTTTTTTTTTAATACCAATGTTCATAGTAGTGTTAGTCACAATAGCAAGAAAATGAAAACAGCTCAAATGCCCGTCTAAATTATTGGATTGAGAAATTCATACAATATATGCTATGCAGCACTCAGAGCAACAACTTTAAAAACCACTATAACCAGATCCTTCCCATTTTCTTCACTCCCTCCTTCCACCCACAGACTGTGCAACCCTATGGTTGCGCCCCCACCTATCCTCACTCCTCTGCACTCACTCCTTCCCCCTCTTAGGTTCCTGTATATATTTTACAAGTTATCCTTCTATTTTTACAATAATGGTCTTATGTAGTATATGCCCTTATGAGACTGAGTTAGTTCACTCAGCATGATGCACTCCAGTCTCTCGCAAGTTATGTAGTATTTTTCAAAATCATTGCTCCCAAGTGCCACTATGAACATTGGGATTATCAGTCTTTTTCTTGGTGAAGCCCAAGTATTTTGTAGACTTTTGTTACGAGACGCTTGTCTGAGATGGTATTACCAAATGTTTGATCCCATTTGGTAGGTTTTCTTTTCACTCTGTTGGGAAAAGCTTTTGATATACACATGGGTTTAATCTTTAGAAGTTCCCATGCATTAATTTTATCCTCTTCAGATGGTGCATTTTGGGCTGTATTTGGACAATCTCTTTATACTTTGGACTAGTGCTTCTAAGCTTGATCCCTCTTTGTCTCTTATGAACTTTATGGTTTTGGGCTTTACTCCCAGGTTTATGATTCATTCACCTTGAGTTGATTTTTGTGTCTGGTGTGAGATGTGGATCCTGTTTCAGCTTTCTGCAGGTGGAAGTCCAGTTTTGCCAGCACCATTTGTTGAAGAGATTGTCATTTCCCCATTTGATAGCTTTGATTTCTTTGTCAAGTATCAGTTGACCATAGATAGCTTGGTCTATTTCTGGGTTCTCAATTCTGTTCCACAGATCTATGTGTTTATCATTGTACCAGTACTATGTTGTTTTTGTTACTACTACTGTGTAGTAGGTTTTGAGGTCAGGGAGTGATTTACTTTCCACCTCATTTTTATTTCTCAGAAGTGTTTTGCTTATTTGGGATCTCTTGCCTCTCTTAATAAATTTGACAATTTCCCTTTCAAGCTCCTTGAAAAATGAATTTGGTATCTGGATTGGGATTGTGTTTAACATGTAGATTGTGGTTATCAGCACTGCCCTGTTCTCAGACAGTTTTACTGACTCCAACACACCTACTCCCATTACCTCATTACTCCCATTACTGTGTCAATCCATCTCATCTGAAATCTGCCACTCCTATGCTGTCCCTCCACCCTTCCAAAAATGATGTTTTCACCAAGGACTAGTCCTTCCTGGCCTTGTGCTCAAAGTATGTGAGAAGGAGCTTCAAAATTCTTGCCTCCAAGGAGAATCTTGTTTTCACCTGTCCAACACAAACCTGTTTGTTCTCTTGGGGGTCCATGGTATGTTCAGTATTCTTCACCAGTAACAAAACTCAAAGGCATGAATTCTTCCATTTCTTCTATTATCCCTAGTCATTGTTCAGTTCTCTGATGCATAGCAACTAAAAGACCATGGCCTGGATCAGGTACACCTTAGTCCTTAGACTAACATCATTACTCTTTAGCACTTTGGAGAGGTCCATGACAGCAAACTTTCCCAATGTAATTTGTCTTTTGATTTCCTGACTGCTTGTGCTAAGAGTGCTGACTGTGGATCCAACCAAGTGGTAATTGTTAACAATCTCAATCTCTTCTCCATCTATCATGGTACTGCCAATTGGCCCAGTGGTGAGAATCTTTATCTTCTTGATGCTGAACTTCAATCCATATTTGAGACTACAGTCCTTGACCTTGTGCAGTAAATGCTTCAGGTCTTCCTCAGTTTCAGCAACCAAGGTTGTTGAGGCCTGGCTAACTTGTAAAACAAGATTAGCCCTGTACCAAAAGCCCAGCAAGACTAACTCTATCTTGGCTATAGTATCTGCTTGACAGAAAACAACTCAAGGAAGTAGGATGTTAAAAAGTAAGCCATACTGTAGCCATTTTATGCAAGTAGCCATTTTATGCCAGGTTCAAATGTGCAGATGTTTGAAGGGGAGCAAAACCAAGTTTAACCGTTCCTTGAACCCCAAGACCAAGCAAGTATGTACAGAATGGTATGTCCCTCCCTAATGACTCTGTTCCGATGGCCTTGCTTGCTGCTGATAATAAAGCAAGCAATCTTGCAGGTGGTGGGGATATCAAAACAAATGTATTGTCAGCCTTGAGGCTGAGTTGTTTTTCTGTTCGCTGCAAAAAGAATATAACCCAGGAGTTCAAGAATAAACTCTGCTATTCGCCATCAGCGGTAGCCACTCTGCGTCTTTATTTAATCCTCATCCCTTCTCTCGGCGAAACTGCTAGATATAACGAGGCGGGATCCGGTTACAAGGTTATGTCATATGCATGTTGCAGATTGTTGATAAGTCTTTCTTCAATCCTGATGGCACATTTTTCCTCATAAAGTCCAACCTCTGGAATTATTTATTCGACGTAAAGATTGCAAAGATTTGGAGACAAAACACATCCCCGATGCACTCACTCCTTTCCTGATTTTGAACAATGCAGTGTTTCCTTGTTCTGTTCTGAGGGCAGCCTGGTCCAAGTATAGGTTTTGCATAAGCACAATCAAATATTCTGGGATTCCTATTCTTCTCAAGGATAACCACAATTTTATATGATACACACAATTAAATGCTTTTGCATAGTAAATGAAACACAGGTATTTCTCTGGTACTCTTTGCTTTATGTCAAGATCCATCTGACACTGGCTATGGTGCCATGACTTCTTTTACTAAACCCAGCTTGTATTTCTGGTTATTCTCTGGTGATGTACTGTTCCAATTGTTTTTGGATAATCTTCACCAAGAATTTGCTTGCATGTGATACTATTGATGTTCAATAATTTCCATTCTCTGTTGGGTCACCTTAATTTTTTTGGAATGGGAATAAATTTGCATTTCCTCCAGTTAGTTGGCCAGGTAGTTGTCCTCCAGATTTCTTGACACAATCAAGCATCCAGAGCAACATCTATTTGTTGAAACAAATAAATTTGTATTTAATCAATTCCTGGATCCTTGTTTTTTTTGCCAATTGCTCAGAGCAGCTTGAACTTCCTCCTTTATCAACTTTGCCTCTTGATCATTTGTTGTTTAAAGAAATTCTTTCATTTCAGTCATTCTTTTTTGGTACAGTAACTATGTGTATTCCTTTCATCTTCTTTTAACACTTCCTGGATCATTCAATATTCTGCCTATAGCATCTCTAAGTATTGCAACTTGAAGCTTGAATTTGTTCTTTAGTTCCTACAGCTTAAGAAATGCCAAGCGAGTTCAACTCTTTTGCTTTTCCAACTCCAGCTCTTCGCACATTTCTTTGTAATACTTTGCTTTGTCTTCCTGAGCAGCCCTTTGAAATCTTCTGTTCAGCTCCTTAACTTCCTGCTTTCTTGCCTTTGCTTTGGCTTCTTGGCACTGTAGTGCGATATTCAGAGTCTATTCTGACATCCATCTCAATCTTTTCTTTCTCCTTTATCTTTGTAATGAATGACCTTTTGTTTTCTTTGTAGGTGATATTCTTGGTCTCTTCCCACAGCTCATCTGGTCTTCATTCTTCATTCACTAGTGTCCAAAGGCTCAAACCTGGAACTGAGATTTTTTTTTTCACTTAGGTAGGATAGATTCAAGTTCAAATTTTGTTTACTGTGGATTTAACCTTCTTTAGCTTTAGTTTGGACTTACATATGAGTAGTTGATGATCTATTTAGCTAATATTGATCTTCTCTAGTGATTCTTTGCACACATGCAATCTGATTCCTGTGCATGCCATCAGGAGAAATCCATGTGTATAGTTACAATTTATACTTCTTATAAAAGGCATTTGCAATGAATAAATTATTGATTGTACAAAATTCTTTCATTCTATCTCCAGCCTCCTTTTGTCACCAAACTTATGTTTTCTGATTACTGATTCTTCTTTCCTGTTCCCAACTTTTGCATTCCAGCCACGCATTATTATTACTAATGTGTCTTGGTTGCATGTTCAATCAATTTCTGACTGCAAAAATTAATAGAAATCATCTATTTCCTCCTTTCTGACTCTGGTTGTTGGCATATAAATTTGAATGATAGTGGTATTCACCAGACTTCCTTGTGTGTGTATGGATATTATCCAACCACTCACAACATTTATTTCAAGGTCAATCTAGAAATGACCTTTTTTAAATATGAAAGTGACCTCATTTTTCTGCATCTTTTATCTTCGATGTAGATCAGATGATTGTCCGATTTAAAATGTTCAATGCCAATCCCTCTCATTTCACCAATACCTAATATGTCAATATTTGTGCATTCCATTTCTTTTTTAACAATGTCCTATTTTCCTACATTTATGCTTTTCACATTTTATGTTCCAGTTATTAGTGTATGCTTACAACTATTGCTCCTCATTTGTGTTCCCAAATTCAAAGTCTCAGCCTCAGGGGACATACCTGCTAGTCTGCTCTAAGTGTACTCTATTGTACACAGGGGTTTTCAAAGGCCTGTTATTTTGGAAGTGAATGGCTAACACTTTTTCCTAGTTTGTCTTAATTTATATATTCAGCTTTAGAGCAATATCTGACAGACAAGCATTTTACTGAAAGGAGCAGATGAATTCCTTATTATAGAGGTAGGTAATGGATTCAGTGTGGGTCCCCCATGCCCCCACCCTTGATGCATGTTTCTTTTCCTATCCCTTTTCCTGCTCTGTCATTTTGTCTAGCTATTCATATTTTGGTAATTATTTAGATTGTTTCCACCTTTTGGCTATTGTGAATAATACTTTAACAAACACTGATATATAAGTGGTCTCCATTACAGTCTTGCATTCAGAATCTTTGCATTATGTATCTAGGAGTGCTATTTCTAAGTTATGTGATAGTTTAAAAGTTGTTGCTCCTGTTAGATGCCATTGAATCAACTATGACCCTATAAGCAACAGATAGAACCTTTGTCCTACCTATTGTCACAGTGCCCACTGTGTTCACGCCCTTCATTATGGTCACTTTCATAGAGTTTTCAAGGATCTCCAGTCTTGCTTTTTAGTCTGTCTCAGTCTGAAAGCTGTGCTGAAACTTGTCTGCCACAGCTGACCCTGCTGGTATTTTAAATACTGGTGGCATAGCTTGCAGCATCATGGCAACATGAAATCCACCCCAGTGTAGCAAACTAATAGACATATGGTGAGTGTTCAAAAAGGAGATGCAGAAAATGATGAGATTATAGAGATGGGGAGAGGAAAAGCTTCATAGACGTGGAGCTCTACTAAGCCCTGCATGAGTGCAGCTAGCAGTTCGTTCTTCTGTAGACTATGAGGAGACCCCTCCCTTTCTCTGGTGCTGTGGGATGGGTTAGAACTGTCCATAGGACCAAATATCATGGACTGGAAAAAGAACAAATAAAGCCAAGACAAAAAATGCAAGTTATGTCTTGTCCCAGAGCACATGCTCTTGACCTTGGGTGACACCATCTTTTTGTGTATATAAGGTCTCCAAGGGAGAAAGATGGACAATCTGCCCCCATGTGATTTACTGCCTCTGAAAACACGCTGGAGGGTCAGCTATGCATTGGTCCCAACACAAATGTATAGAACAACAGGTCTCCATAGGGCACTATACTAGATTTTGACAAATAATGGAAAGAACTGAGAGTCAGAGAAGTAAAACAACTTTCCCCTGAGCACAGCAGGACCAGCTGGTAGATCCAGGAGCCAAACCCTGCTGTCTACATCAGAGCTGGTTCTGTTTTAATGGAGTCATGGGCCCTGTACACTCCCTCAGCTGTGCTGTCTGTTAGATAGAAAAAAAGAATTCAGAGAGAGAGGAGAGGAGAAAGAGGACAGGAGAGGAGAGGAGAGAAGAGGAGAGGAGAGGAGAGGAGAGGAGATTGGTCCCAAGAAGTGAAAAGACCTTTTAATAAAGTAGACCTGAGAGGGACACCAAGTGACTGAACGCAGAGGGGGTCAGAAGTCAGAGTGGTATGCAAGCAGACAAAAGCAGTTTCCCCTGAGCACAGCAGGAGCTGTTAAGGAAATTTAGAGGGGATGGTCCTTTGCTCAGGAATTTGTGGGCAGGGATCCTGTTAGTATGTAATAAGGTCCAAGGCCCTATCAGGATCTGGTCATTTAGTCACCTTGACAGGATATGGCCAATCCTTATCAAGAAATATGCCTCCTCAAGTAATGGTCAGGCCTAGGAGAATTGGACATTCTTCTTCCATTGCCTATGTAAATGCATTGGGTAGTAAGAGAGTATGGGTCTCAAAAAAAACCCCAAAAAAACAAAACAAAAAAAATGTTATTTGGCACTGACTGGGTAGCCTGTCCACTCTGCAGAGCTGACAAGACACTAAGGAAGAGTCTCTCTTCAGAGATGTGGGCCCTAAGGTAAGCTCACTGCTATCAAGTCAATTCAGAGTTGTAACGACCCTATAGGACTGAGTAGAGCGGCCCTGTGTATTTCTGATGCTGTAACTCTTTAAAGGAGGGACTGGTTCATCCTTCACCGTCATATCACCTGGTGGGTTCAAATCACTCCCCTTTTAGTTAGCAGCTGAATTCTTTAACCAGCTGGAATTCCTTCTGATTGGGATCAAAATAGTCACTCGGTTGCCTGGGGTTTAAGGGAGAAGCAGGTCAAGAAGGAGATGGCCTTTGGAGCCCCAGTGAGTGTTGGGGGACCTACTTGTGAAGAAACCTCCTGCAGAGCTGCTTTTCAGACCAGTGAAGTTCTGTGAAGCAATTACTGTAGACACTATGCCTGTTGGATGTCTGGAGGCCCTGCTTAGGCCTTCATCAGTCTCGAATTTGGCTCCAGGCAAGAGCCCAGTGTTCCGTGAGGAAAGGATCAAAGATGGGAATGAGAGGTGGGGCTACCACCAGTGGGGAGAGGCGGTGACCTTCTCTAGAAATCCTTAACCTGCCAGAGCAAGAAAGCTAAGAGCCCAGTGAATTCCACCACATGACCTACAAAGGTCAGGGACCCCATAACTAAAGTGTAGATGCCCCCCTACCACTTTCTTCATGATTGAAAATAATGTACTTTTTTTGTAAAGGGAAAAAAAAACCAGCGGAATTAAGATTTTAGTTTCATTGTTTAATGCTCAAGGCTAAGGGATCTATCATTAAACTTTTCCTAGTAATCAAGTGATCTTACTAAGAACTCTGACGGAGCAGTGTTTAATTCACTAAGAAAAAGGTTGGTGGTTCAAATCCATCAACCACTGATCAGGAGACAGATGAGGCAGTCGGCTTATAAGGAGATGTGGAACTGGTTCAGTGACTCAGTGTACACTGAACAAAACCCTGCCCAGTGCTGTGCTAGCCTGCCAGTTGTGACGATACTTGAACTAATTTTTGCATCCTCCATGCCAATACACCATAAAGAGAGTTGTTTTAGAAACAGCACTAGACACCCCTTCGGGGAATTCTACCCTGATTATGACTGGAAAGCAATGGTTTTTGTTTTTGCTTTATAATTTATTTTAGTTTCTTCAAAAATCTGTGTTCATGGCCCACTATGGGCAAGGAGTTACGCTGCATACCCAAAGGTGGTCATTGTTGCTGTGTATCGTAGAGTCAGAACCAACCCATAGACAGTTTGAATTCACCAGCTGCTCTGTGGGAGAAAGATGGGTAATCTCATGTGATTTACAACCTCTGGAAACCTATTACAGGGTCATCCATAAGTCAGTTCTTACTCAACAATACTGAGATTTGTGTGTGTATGTGTGTGATTAGTGTTTGGTGGGGTTCCCTCCCTCCCCCCCCCAGTTTATTTACAAAGTTCATGTGCATTGTTTTTCACACCAGATCTTTCCCATGTGCTTCACCCAGCCATCCCCATACCCATCCAATTGTGCTACCCTAGGATTAACTACACCTGCCCTCTGCCCTATTAAAAAATAAAGTTAAAAAGAAAAGTCTATGATCATTGGTAGATATATTTGAGCCAGTCAGCTAAATCCTGGAAGGCACTGTCCACATTCCTCGCCAGAGAGTTATTCCCAGTTTTGGGATGTAGTTCAACAACACACATTTACTGTGTGTCAGGTACTGGGTCAGATTCTGGTGGTATGGAGGGTAAGCAGGGCAGCCACGTACAGTTGCTTAGGTTTTACACTCTACAATCCATGGACAGCAGTCATAATGAGCATAGATCTGTGTATCTGTTAAGACCTATTTCTGCCGATGGCAGAGAAGTGGCTGAAGATCGGCTACATAGGCTGGTCATGTTGGTCAGTGCCCACCCTCAAGAGCACACTGTTGTCCAGGAGACAGTTGAGCTCTAAGAGCACCAGACAAAACTTGAGATGCTGGTCTAGAAGCTGGGAGAAGCTTTCTCCCTTTTCCTTCCAGAAAACAAGCTGTGCTTGCTGTTAGCTCCATCAAGTCAATACTAACTTATGGTGACCCCACATGTACCCAGCAGAACTGTCCTGCTGAGGGTTTCCAAGCTGGGACCTTCTAGAAGCATTTCTCCAGGACTTTTGTTTGAAGAGCCTCTGAGGATGGGTTCCAACAACCAAACTTTCTATTAACAGTGGGACGCTTAACCAGTTGTACCATCCAGTAGTCCTCTACTCCCAAATGACTCCATTGTGTTAAATAACCAGGGAAAAGAAATTGAGGCATGCTGGTCTTTTTTTTTTTTTTTTTTTGCTGGTTAATGATAGAATAGTCATTTCTTTATTATTACCTCTCATGTACTTCCTGGACCCAAGACCTTTCTCTCACCAAGAAAACCTTTTTTTTTTGTTGGCCTCATACACAATATTCCTTCAGTTAGGACCAGGGTTCTGCTTATCAGTCTTAGGAAGAAAACAAAACAAATCCAGCTGAGCCTATAGACAGCTTTTGTTTCTGGTTTGGGGCTGGGGCTGTGGTGGTGGCGCTGCCTTGGGGCAGAGCTGGCTCACAAGTCCAGCTACGATTCCGATGCAGGCATCCACACTGGAATTCAGGTCTCAGGACCGCAGCTACGGACTTCATTCTACCCCCCACACCACCACTCCCACTTTAGAGACAACTTCTCTGCAGCACAATAACACACCTGCGCTCCGAGCCGTGCCAACAGCATATATTATTTTTATTGTTTTGTTTGCTTTCCATGGCAAGTGAAAAAATAATTTAAACCAGTTCTCTGTACAGTCATGAGTTAGTTTTCCAAGAACATCCAGAAAGACCACCCCCCCAGCCCCTTATGTATCAAAGAAGGGTTACATTGAACATCTCTACAAAACTCCACCTATAAAAGCGTCAAGTGTAGAAAGGTTGCCTTTATTATAAGCATCACATTTTGGGAATGAGAATGGGGTCGGGAGACAGCTGGAGGGGAGTATACAAGAAGTGCGGGTGGGAGTCCACACACTCAGGCCCCAGGGATGATCCTGGGCGGGGAGAGTGGCATGGCAGGCGCCTCAGGTGATTTGCAGCGGGGTTTCCAACATCTCCATGAGGAAGGTATCGATGGGTGTGTCCCCGATGAGCTTAAAGAAGAAGAGGTGCTCCAGGCATTTCAAGCCAATGGAGCGCAGGGCAGGGAGGCGTAGGAGCAGCTTGGCAAACCTGTGGAGAAAACAAAGGAGCGTTAGGAAACAGGAAGAACAAAGGCATCTGCTGGCTGAGGGGTGTTCATTTTGTCATCTCCGATCTGTGATCCAAGAACTTGGAAGGGCAACTGAGGGACTTGTTGGGTTCAGTGGGGACTATCTAACCCTGAAGAGCTTCAGACCCCACCTTGTTTGCTGCAAGTGAAGACTTGAAACATTTGCTCCAGATAATTAAAGACTGCAGCCTTCAATATGGATTGCATCACATTAAGTAAACAAAAATCCTCCCCACTGGACGAACAGGCAACATCATGATAGACAGCAAAAGCAGTGATGTTGAGGGTTTAATTTTACATGGACACACAATCAACACCTTTGGTAGCAGCAGTTAAGAAATCAACAGGCATGTTGCATTGGGGAAAAGAATCTGCTGTCGGGAACATCTCCAGAGTGTTAAAGAGTAAGAGTATTAGTTTAAAGACTAAGGTGCACCAGATCCAAGCATGATGTCCTTCTCCAAGGATTAGCCCCTCCTAACAACATGTCCAAAGTAAGTGAGACAGTTTCACCATTCTCGTCTCCCAGGAGCACCCTGGTTTCACTTTTTCCTGGACAGATCTGTTTGTTCTCTGGGATAAAAGATAAACAAGATCAGAGGTAGTCCTCATTCTCAGGAGGTCCTCATATAAATGGGCATTTCCTCATATCACAATATATTCAGCTCAATTTGCCTCAATTAACAAATTTTATTACCCATTTTTTTCAACTATGTGCAATCCCAAATGCACAGTTAGAATCCACCAGATGCTCCATGGTAGAAGTATGGGCAATCTCCTCCCATGTGATTAACTGATTCTGAAAACCTGCTTGAAGGTCAGCTATGCATTGGTTCCAATTTGATGTTACACCATCACCACTACCACCACCACCACCACAACAATTAGACTATATTTACTTTTAAGGGAAGCTCTGATATGGCAGTAGTTAAACACAAAAGAAAGATCAGGAGATCAAAACATCAGCTGCTCTGAGAAAGAAAGAAATATTTCATAAATATTCTCAAAAAATCCTGATTGCCGTCAAATCAGAACCAACTTATAGCTGACCCTCCAGCAGATCTTCAGAGGCTGTAAGGGAAGAGTGCCCATCTTTCTCTCACAGAGCACATTGTGGAGTTGAACCACTTGCCTTTGGATTGGCAATGCAAATGCTTACCCATGAGAACATCATTGTTGTTATTATCTATCATATGCCATCAATTTAGAACCAACTCATAGCTGACCCTCCAGTGGGTTTTCAAAGGCTGGAAGTTGCACAGGAAGAGCTTGCCCATCCTTTTTCTGCAGAGAAGCTGGTGTATTTTAGCTGCCTAGAAATCTGGAGAACAACCACTTGGCCAACTGACTGGAAGATATCTATATTTGTTCCCATTCCAAAGAAGGGTGACCCAACTGAGTGTGGAAACTACAGAACAATAGCATTGATTTCACATGCAAGCAAGATTCTACCGAAGATTATTCAAAAACGACTGCAACAACACATCAGCAGAGAACTGCCACAAGTCCAGGCTGGGTTTAGAAGGGGTCGTGGTACTAGGGATATTTTAGCTGATGTCAGATGGATCTTAGCTGAAAGCAAAGAATACCAGAAGAATGTCTATCTGTGTTTCATTGATTATGCAAAGGCATTTGACTGTGTGGATCATAACAAACTGTGGCTGACTCTGAGAAGAATGGGAATCCCAGAACATTTAATTGTGCTAATGTGAAACCTGTACTTGGACCAAGAGGCAGTCGTCAGAACAGAGCAGGGTAACACTGCATGGTTCAAAATTGGGAAGGGTGTACGTCAGGGATGTGTCCTATCTCCATACCTTTTCAAACTGTATGCAGAGCAGATTATTCGAGAGGCTGGGCTCTATGAGGAGAAGCGTGGCGTTAGGATTGGTGGAAGATCTATCAACAATCTGAGTTATGTAGATGACACAAACTTGCTCGCTGAAACTTAGGAGGACCTCATGCACTTACTGCAGAAGGTCGACTGCAGCCTTCAGTATGGATTGAGGCTCAATGTCAAGAAGACAAAGATTCTCACCACTGGACCAATTGGTAGCATCAGGATGGATGGTGAAGAGATTGAGATTGTTCACAGCTTCAGTTTGCTCGGCTGCACAGTCAACAATCTTGGCACCAGCAGCCAGGAAATACAAAAACGTATCACGATGGAAAAGCCTGCGGTTAGGGACCTCTCTAAAGTACTCAAGAGCAAAGGTGTCTCTTTGGAGAGAAGGTGCGCATGATACAGGCCATGGTCTTTGCAATAACTTGTTATGCATCAGAAAGCTGGACAATGACTACGGAGGACAGAAGGAAAATTGATGCCTTTGAGCTGTGGTGCTGGAGAAGAGTATTGAATGTACCATGGACTGCCAAGAAAACAAACAGATTCATCCTAGAGAGGGTTAAACCAGGTTACTCCTTGGAGGCAAAGATTCTGGAGCTTCCTCTGACATACTTTGCACATGTTGCAAGGAGAGACAGGTCTTTGGAGAGGGACATCATGCTGGGTAGAGTGGAGGGACAGCGCGGGAGGGGAAGACCCTCTATGAGGTGGATTGATTCAGTGACTGGAGTAATCGGGATGGGTGTATCAGAGGCAATGAGATTGGCATGGGATAGAGCATGGTTTAGGGCTGTTGTACATAGGGTCACTATGAGTCGCAAACGACTCGACGGCACATAACAACAACCTTTGGATTAAAAAGGAAATAAAAATAAAGATAACCAACCAACCCAGTCCACACCTGACCCTTAGCCACAACAAGAGAACCCATTTTCCAGAAACCTGCCACTTCATACATGAGCATCCTCCAAATTGGCCCCAACTGACTTTTTTTTTTTCCCATGGTTCAAAGTTGAGTTTTATTTGGTTCCCAACTGACTTTTAAATACAAACAAGAGGCTTCTAGTCCACAGCTCATTCTTAGCTAAATCCAGCAAATCCAATCAGCTCAAACACAACTGATAATTCTTAACTGTGTTTGGAACAAATATACTTCTAAATGGTTCAGCACTGGTCTGTCAATTTGCTGTACTGAGGCAACTTGGGGTTTCTGTGATCCTGGACATTGTGCCATTGGTATGTCAAATGCCATAATGGTTACTGGTGGTGGATAGTGTTTGGTGGAACTCCCAGATTGAGACAGACTTGGGAGCAGGAGTGGCATCCATTTCCTAAACTACATGCCTCTTGAAACTCTGTGAATGTAGAGAACCAATGGTAGTTATAGAATATGGTTAAGGTCTTTTGTTTATAGTGTTGCTATAAGTTGCATCTGACTCAATGGCACTTAACAACCACCACCACAACCACCTTTGATTGGCAGTGCACCAAAGCTCCCTAGGTCATCATTACAACCTTGGAAATTCTATGGGGCAGTTCTACATTGTCCTATGGGGTAGCTAAAAGTCTGAATGGATTCAATGGACATGAGTTTGTTGTTCCCACCCCCTGCTTTTTCTACTTTTAAGTTAGAAAGAACACTTAATTCTGCTATATAAAAAAACCCTATATATAGATTAAGAAGGACTTATATGAACAGAATGAGGAAATATTGCATGCTTTTTAAATTAAGAAAGGTATGTGTCAGGGTTATATCTTTAAATACATATATTCAATCTGTACGTTGAACAAATCACACAAGAAGCTGGACTATATGATGGAGAAAACGACATCATAATTGGAGGAAGATTCATCATCAACCTGCATTATGTGAAAGATACTACCTTAGTTACAGAAAGTGAAGAACACTTAAAGTACTTACTACAGAAGATCTAAGACCACAACCTTCAATATGGGTTACATCTCAACATCAAGAAAACAAAAATCCTCACTACTGAAACTGAGGATGTACTTGCTGATGTACTTGCTGCAGAGGGTCAAGGACTTCAGCCTTCAGTATGGATTGAGGCTCAATGTCAAGAAGACAAAGATTCTCACCACTGGACCAATTGGCAGCATCAGGATGGATGGTGAAGAGATTGAGAT
>NW_006399807.1:6021344-6023779 GCF_000299155.1 Elephantulus edwardii
GTGGAGGGACGGCGCAGAAGGGGAAGACCCTCTATGAGGTGGATTGATCCAGTGACTGGGGTAATCGGGATGGGTGTGTCAGAGGCAGTGCGATTGACACAGGACAGAGCAGGGTTTAGGGCTCTTGTACATAAGGTTGTTATGAGTCGCAAGTGATTCAATGGCACATAACAACAAAAACAACAACAACTGGGCTAATAGGCAACATCATGATAGATGGAGAAAAGATTAAAGTTGTCAATGGTTTAATTTACTTGGATCCACAAACATACCAATGGTTGCCACAGTCAAGAAATCAAAAGATGTGTTGCACTGGGAAAATCTGCTGTCAAGGACCTCTTTAAAATGCTCAAGTACTAAAACCCAAGGATGTCAGTTTAAAGATTAAGGTGCCAGGTGACCTGATCCAGACAGTAATATTTTCAGTTGCTTCTTATGCACTTAAAAGTTGGACAATGAATAAGGAAGAATGAAGAAGAATTGATGCCTTGAAAGTGTGGTGTTGGAGAAGATCACTGAATAGCCCATGGACTACTAAAAATAAAAGAACCAAATTTGTCTTTGAAGAAGTGCAAACAAGGGGCTCCTTAGAGACAAAGATGGAGAAATTTATCTCATAAACTTTGGGCATGCTGTCAGGAGAAGGTTGGCTTTGGAAAAAGACAATATGCTGGGAGAGAGAGGATCATCAAAAGAGAGGAAGACCTTCACTAAGATGGACTGACACAGCGACTACAGTAATAGGCTAGAGCATTACAGAGATCATGGTGGTGAAAGGTAGGCAAAGTTCAGATCTGTTCATAGTTGGTATAAACCATAATTGATGTGACAGCACCTTAGAAGTTAGGAAGAGGAGACGGAATATAGTAGTCTATCCTCCTTATGAGAGAGCTCTGGTGGCCTAGTGGTAAGGCCTAGTGCTGCCTTCCCAAAGACATGCAATCAAATCCACCAGCTGCTCCATTGTAGTACTGCTTCTGAAAACCTGCTAGAGGGCTAGCTATGATTCAATTCCAACTTGATGGTACATAAGAACTGTAACTCCTTAGGAGCCCACTGTGTATTTGAGGAAACATACCTACACTTGCACATACATATAGACATACATATAGACATACATATAGACTCACACCCTCTCTCACATCCATATTCACATATGTATGAACGCACACATACTCAATACACATGTGTTCTCTCTCTCTCTCTCTTTCCCTCCCTCCCTCATATATCTGAAAGCTTATGTGCATGTACTTTCAAGTAGCATCACATACATAAGTATATGTATACTTCCACACATACCATGTACTCATACACACACATATGCATATATACACTCTTCTGTGAGCATCTCAGCTGTGTGGCTCTCAAAAGGTGGATGGAACAATGTATAAAAAATTATTTTCACATTTGTATATCCTTGTAGGTCTCTCAATCTGGGACATTTTTTTCACTCTGGCTTTTGGTGCTTTCTTCATCTCTAGAATCCTTTTGCAGGAAAGAATAAAACAGATGAATGGGATCTTCTAAGGATAAAATCCCTAAATATACCAAACAACTTCTCCAATAGGGTAAAAAGAAAACCCAAAGACTGGGAAAAATATTTGGCAATGATATATCTGATGTTGTTGTTGTTATGTGCCATTGAGTCGTTTGCGACTCATAGCGACCCTATGTACAACAGCCCTAAACCCTGCTCTGTCCTGTGTCAACTGCACTGCCTCTGACACACCCATCCTGATTACCCCAGTCAGTGAATCAATCCACCTCATAGAGGGTCTTCCTCTCTCAAATCTAAAAATTAGAGAATACTCCAGCAGCTCCACAAGAAGAAAGTAAACCCAAACACAAAATGGACACAGGATAGGAATAGACATTTCACCAAGGACAACATTCAGATGACAAACGAACATGAAGAAATGTTCAAAATGCCTAGCTAGCAGAGAGATGCAAATAAAAACAACTATGAGATACCATCTCACCCCAGTAAGAATAGCAAAGCTCAACAGGGCAGCAAACAACAAATGTTGGCAAGGTTATGGAGAGATTGCAACTCTTATTCACTGTTGGTGGGAGTGTATAATGGTGCAACCATACGAAATGCTATCTGGCACTTTTTCGAAAAGTTCGAAATAGAAATACCATTTAACCTAGCAATTGGGAATATACCTTAAAAAAAACAGAGCTACAACTCAAGTAGATGTATGCACACCCATGTTCATTGCTGCATTAGTGATAGCAAAGAGATGGAAGCAACCCAAGTGCCCATCAATAAACAAATGGATAGAAAAGCTATAGTATATTCATACTATGTAATACTGAAAAACAAAGCTAGGAAAAGACACCATCAAAATAGAAAACTATAGGCCAATATCTCTCATGAATATTGATGCAAAAATCCTAAATAAAATACTGGCAAATAGAATCCAACGATACAT
>NW_006399807.1:6026535-6055674 GCF_000299155.1 Elephantulus edwardii
CCCAAAATCTCTGTAAATGTTTATGAAAATTAATAAAATATAATTATAGAAAAAAAATACTGAAAAACAACGAACTCCTAAAACATTACACAACGTGGGTTAGCCTGGAAGACTAACCTGGAGGACATTATGCTGAGTGAAATATGTCAGTCAGAAAAGGACAAATACAGCATAATCCCATGGTTATAAAAATGGTCTGACATGGGGGGGTTGAGTGTAGAATATAAAGAGTGGATAAATAATGAATACTGCATTGGGACAGATGAGGGAAAATGCTATTTAAAAGGAATATATGTTTAGGCATTTTTTTGTATGACAACAACCTGGATTAAGAAGTGCATTGCAAAGTGAATTGGGGGAGGGGGTAAAGAAGGATGATAGAAAAGTTGGACAATGACTAGGGAGGATAGAAGGCTAATTGACGCCTTTGAGCTGTGGTGCTGGAGAAGAGTGTTGAAGGTACCATGGGCTGCTAGGAAAACGAACAGATTCATCCTGGAAAGGGTTAAACCAGGCGGCTTCTCGTAGGCAAGGATTCTGAGGCTTCTTCTGACATACTTTGGACATGTTGTAAGGTTCTTGGAGAAGGACATTATGCCTGGGCAGGTGGAAGGACAGCGCAGGAGAGGAAGGTCCTCTATGAGGTGGATTGATTCAGTGACTGGGGTAATCGGGATGGGTGTGTTGGAGACAGTGTGATTGGCACAGGACAGAGCAGAGTTTAGGGCTGTTGTATGTAGGGTCGCTATGAGTTGCAAGTGACTCAACTTCACATAACAACATCAACAACATGTAGATTGAAAAGATATGCATATAGGACAATCCTTGGCAGACACCCTTCCCAGTTTTGAACCCTGTTTCCTTGCTCTGTTCTGATGACTGCCTCCCGGGCCAAGTATAGGTTTCACCTAAGCACAATCAAGTGTTCTGGGATTCCCGTTCTTCTCAGAGTCAGCCACAGTTTGTTTTGCCTCTGCATAGTAAAACACAGATAGACATTCCTCTTGACAACTTAAGAAAAAGAAAAATAACCCAATCATAAAATGGACAAGAGCCATGAATAGACATTTTCCCAAAGACAATATTCAAACAGCCACTAAGCAAATGAAAATATGCTCAGCATCATTATCCACAAGAGAGATGCAAATCCAAGAATCAGACATACCATTTTACTCTCACTAGAATAGCCAAGTCTAAATCTCTTAGATGGTGAATGGTGGTGCTGGCTGAGTGCCGTTGAGTCAGAACCAACACATAACTGACCCTCCAGTAAATTTTCAGAGGCAGTAAACTGTGGCATCCACTTCTTAATCAGCATGCCTCTGGAAACTCTATGAACTTTGATAAATGTTGATAGCTATAGAAAGACTTCAGGCCTTTTTTTCATAGGGTCATTGTGTTCTACTTGATGGCAATCATCAACAACAACAATAAATCACATGGGAGGAGATTGCCTCCCATGTGAATTGATACCTTTGAGCTGTGGGTGGAAAAACATACAGATAGATTTCGGAGAAATTCAGACTAAGGGATTCTTGCAGACAAAGGTGATGAAGCTTCATCTCATACATTTTAGGCATGTTGTTAAGAGAGGTTATTCCTTGGAAAGAGATAATATGCTTGGAAAGGCGGAGCATCGGCAAAAGAGATGAAGACCCTCAACCAGATGAATTGACATTATTGTGATTGCAGCAATAGGTTCAAGTATGTCAGAAATGATGAGGATAGGACAGGGTTCAGATCTCTTGTTCATAGGGTCACTATGGGTTTTACTCAACTCGATGGCACACAACAACAGTGATGACATGTCACTAGGCCTGGGGATTGAGACTGTGACTGATGGAAATACATCCTGTTATAATAGCCACAGCAATGGGAGCGGCAAGGCGTGCCTCACTCTCTTTTTACAGTGAGAGGGGTGCTGCAACTTTGAAAATGCTTACATATGGGAGAGAACATGTGTGAGAACTCTGCTTCCTTCTGACTTTTTATTTCTACTTTCCTGTCAGAGAAAGACAACCTCTGCCCATATAAAATGCACTTCTGAAAAGTTTCCACCAAGTGGCAGCATCTACCATTAAGAAAGGCATCCTGACCTCGTCATGCCAGGATCTCCATAAAAGTGATCACCATTAGGCATTTTACTGTCTAGTTTGTCCATGTCAAACTTCTGGACCTGCTGAACCTTACACACACACTCTGTCAAGGAGGCCACTCTCTGGATGGCTGCACTAGACAAACCCAGGGGCTGGCAGGGGGCCCCATTCGCTGCTACACCACATGAACACTCAGGTTCTGCCCTAATCCAGGCAACAAGGAATGACATCTTTCTTCAGTATCTAGAGAAAACTCAGACTTCTGGAAGCTTCCTTTCCAGGAAAAAGTTGGATTTTGACATATGTACAGTGATGCCCATTAGAAACAACCAAATGCCAATCACAGGGAAATGACTAACTACATTGATATAATAACTACATGACACAATATTATGACTCTACTGAAAGCGGTCATTTTGTACTTTGAAATAACTGCATAACATTCCCAGAATGGCTAAAGGAGGAAATATATTAAGCTGTATGATTTCATATCATGTGCATTTTGTTGTTGTGTGCCATCAAGTCAGAACGAATTCATAGCTGACCCTCTAGTGGGTTTTCAGAGGCAGTAAATTGCACAGGAGGAGATGGCCCATTTTTCTCCCAGGAAGCAATTTGTGGATTTGAACCAGATGGCTTTGGGATTGCAGCACAGCTTCTTATCACTAGGCCACCAGAGTGTCCTACATTGGATATAATGGAGACATACAGAAATACTAAAAAGAGATGTATCAAAAACCTTAGCATCAATTTTTATTGCTTGAAATCTCTCTCTCTCTCTCTCTCTCTCTCTCTCTTTATCTACAGTTGTTAGGTATCACTGACTTGACTACAACTCACAGTGACCCTTTGAACGACAGATCTGAAAGTTGCCCTATTTTGCATCATCCTCCCAACTTCAGACACGAGTGGGCCATTGTTACAGTCACTGTGTCAGTCTATCTTGTTGAGTGTCTTCCTCTCTTTTACTGACCTCATGCCTTTCCAAGTATGATGTCTTTTTCCAAAGACCAGCCCATCCTGATAACATGTCCAGAGTATGTATGTGAGACAGAGCATCATCCTTACCTCTGAGGTGCTGACTGCTGACTGGCTTCTCTCTGGCTTCTCTCTCTCCTCTCTCTCCTCTCTCCTCTCCCCTCTCTCCCTCTCTCTCTCTCCTCATACACACTCTTTCTCTCTTTCCTTCTCTACCTCTTTTTTTCTTCTCACTCATTCTCTCTCTCTCTGTACATGTATATATAGTCACTAATTTGTGCCATCGAGTGGACTACAGCTTACAGTGGCCCTGTGAACCCTGCCCTATCTTGAGCCAATCTCACTGTCTCTAACACACTTGACTTCATTGCCAGTCACTGTGTCAACCCATCTCATCCAGAGTCTTCCTCTCCTTCACTGTCCCTCCACCCTTCCAAGCATGATGCTCTTCTCCAAGGATTGGTCCCTCCAGCCTATATGCTTAACATATATTAGATGGAGCTTCAAAATTCTAGCCTTCAAGGAGCAAATTGATTTCACCTTCTCCAGGACTCACCTGTTTATTCTCATGGCAGTCCATGATATAGTCGATACTCTTCAGCAACACAACACGAAGGCATTGATTCTTCATCTGTTATCTTGACAGGGCAAGTTTCAGATCTGTTGTTCAAAGGGTCATTGTGAGTTGTAGTCAACTTAAGTATTGCCACTTGAGGCTTGAATTTGTTCTTTAGTTCCTTGAATTTAGGAAATGCTGAGTGAGTTTGTGCTTTTGATTTTCCTGATTTCTTCCCCTTGCTTTGGCCTCTGAGCATTTTAATGCAATATTTGGTCAGAGACAGAGACATCCATCTCTGTCTTTTCTTCCTCCTTTGTCTTTGTAATGACCTTTTGCATTCCTCAAGGTTGATATTCTTGGTACCTTCCCACAGCTCATCTGGTCCTTGTTCATTAGTGTTCAAAGTCTCAAACCTGTTCCTGAGATGGTTTTAAAATTCAGATGAGACAGACTTAAGGTCTAATTTTGTTTCTTGTGTTCTTGTGAATTTGTTTTAATTATAGATAGATAGATAGATAGATAGATAGATAGATAGATAGATAGATAGAGATATAGATATATCTCATCAGTTTCAGCTAGCTTCCTGATCCAAGTATAGGTTTCACATAAGTACAATCAAGTGTTCTGGATGCCTATTCTTCTCTGAGGCAGCCATAATTTGTTTTGGTCCACACAGTCAAATGTCTTTGCATTGTCAATGAAACACAGATCGACATTCCTCTGGTATTCCCTGCTTTCATTCAAGATCTTGCTAACATTGGCTATAATATCCCTCCTAGCACAGCCTCTTCTAAATCCAACCTGCACATCTGGCCGTTGATGTGCTGTTCCAGTCATTTTTGAAAATTTTCAGTTGAATCTTGCTTTCATATGATATTAATGATATTGTTCAATAACTTCTGCAATCTGTCAGGTCATCTTTCTTTGGAATGAGAACTAATATGGATAGATCTCTTCCAGTCAGTTGGCCAGGTGGTTGTCCTCCAGATTTCTTGGCACCACTTGGTAAGCACATCCAGGGCAACGGCTGTTCGTTGCAATATGTCAATTGGTATGCTGTCAATTCCTAGGGCTTTGTTTTTGCCAATTCTTTCAGAGCAGCTTGAACTTCTCCCTTCATCACCAGAGGCTCTTGCTCATACGTTGTTTCATGAAATTCTTCTGTGTAAGCCAATCCCTTTTGGTATAGTGACTCTGTATACTCCTTCCATCTTCTTTTAATACTTACTGGGTTGTTTAATATTCTACCCAAAGCAACGTGAAGTTTGCCTTTGTTCTTCAGTTCCTTCACCTTCAGAAATGCAAAACAAGTTCAGCCCTTTTGATTTTCTGACTCCAGCTCTTTGCATATATAATTATAATAATCTTTTCTTCCCGAGCTGCCCTTTGAAATCTTCTGTTCAGCTCCTTAGTTTCTTCCCTTTGCTTTGGCTTCTTGGTGCTCTAATGCAGTATTCAATGTCTCCTCTGACATCCATCTTGGTCTTTTCTTCCTCCTCTGTCTTTGTAATGACATTTTGCATTCTTCATGGATGATATTCCTGATATCCTCCCACAACTCATCTGGCCTTCACTCATTAGTGTTCAAGGCTTCAAACCTGTTACTGAGATGGTTTTGAAGTTCTAGTGGGATAGACTGAAGATAAAATTTTGGTTCCTGTGGATTTGATTTAATTTTCTCTAGTTTCATCTTGAACTTGCATATGAGTAGTTGGTGGTCTGTTTCACAGTCAGCACCTGATCTAGTTTTTATGTAGCTGATATTTAGCTTCTCCAGTGATTCTTTACTACATGTAAATTTTCTTTAGCACAGAATATGGGTATTCTGTAAAATAAGATGTTATGTGATTTAGATATTATACAAACACCATTTTTAAAACCCTGTGAGAAAATACTTCTCATCAGTCTTGTTGTTGCTGCTGCTTGAAGGGCCCCAGCTATGAATAAAAGGGTGATCACTGAGGGGGAGATGAAGTGAGAATGAGAGGAGAGCATTCAGCCTCATCCACGGCTCAGCCTTCAGGCTCACTGGACAAGGTCTAAGACCCTATACCCAGAGCCTCTACCTCACCTGCCTGTTTCACATCTGTGCTGCATTAACCTGGGTGTGCAGCCTTTAAAGACATTAGGGAAGATAATGAAAAGAGAGCTGCTTTCTCTTTTTAGAAATGCAAACATCCTACCAAAATATGTGCTGTGTTTGTAATTAGGGGAAAAAAACAGAAACTTTACTATTTAAGATAAACTATATAACCTAGGGGAGCTCTGGTGACCTAGTGGCATGAAGCTGCGCTGCAATTCCAAAGGCTTGCAGTTCGAATCCATCAGCTGCTCCTCAGGAGAAAGATGGGCAATCTCCTCCTGTGCAATTAACTGCCTCTGAAAACCACCAGAGGGTCAGCTATGGGTAGGTTCTGACTCAAGGGTACACAACAACAACAACAGCAATATAATCAATCAATTACCCTTTGAGAGGGTGAGGAGGAGTGCTGCCAAACCAAAGGCAGGTGGCTCGAATCCAACCACTGGTCCTCAGGAGAAGGATGTATGATCAACTCCCAGGTGATTTATAGTCTCTGAAAACTCACAGGAGGGTAAGCTGTGAATCAGTTCTGACTTGATGGCGATGAGTATATGAGTGAGTGAATTAGTGAATTACAGTGCCCAATCACCCCTTCACGCAACTGTGTATTACCTCCCTCCCCTCCCATCTCTGGTAACCACCAAGGCAGCTTCTTCCAAGTTTCATTTCCTATTTCCTGTGTGGTTTAAAAACCACATTTCCTTCCTTCCTTCCTTCCTTCCTTCCTTCCTTCCTTCCTTCCTTCCTTCCTTCCTTCCTCTTAAAAAACAAACCCAACACCTCATGTTCTTTTTTTAAGCTCGAATTGTATGTGTTGTGTACTGTAGAGTCAGAACTGACCCATAGCTGACTTTCTGGTGGGTTTTCAGAGGCAGTTAACTGCACAGGAAGAGATTGCCGATCTTTCTCCCACAGAGTGGCTGGTGGCTTCGAGCTGCCTGCCTTCCAGATTGCAGCACAGCTTCTTGCCACTAGGCCACCAGAGAAGAGAAACCGGAATGCTTTTGGGAGGATGTGCAAAATTTTTAGTAATTTTCTTTCTTTTTAAATCACACATGAATGTTTATACAGCTTTATGAGTACAGAGAGATCTAAGCCAATCTCTGTATCCTCCACTGTGGAGCCTAAACCCAGCCCAAGGGAGTTCTGTTGGTATGGTAAGCAGGGAATTCACTAACCCAAAGACCACTCCTCTCTAGTGGCTCAACTCCACCAGGTGCTTGGAGAAAGAAAGATAGGCAATCTCCTTTGCAATTTACAGCCTCAAAAACACACCAGAGGGTCAGCTATGACTCAATTCCAATTTAATAGCAATGGCTTTGACTTTGACACCAGACCCAATACCTCATCAGAGGCCACATAGATGACATAGAGGATACCAATGGTCATGTTTTCAGGTCACCAAAGCCTATACTTCCTACTGTTTGGGATGTCCAGAGGAGAAGACTAGAAAGCAATGCAGTCACCCTTCAAAACCCAGGCTTTTTGCTGTTAGATAGATCTGGATTCACATCCCAGCTCCACCAATTACCACCTTTATGACCCAGGTAATTTATGTAACCTTCCTGAACCTGGGATCCTCATTAGAAATTGGAAACGATCATACCCGGATTCATCCATGCATGTGTGCATGCATTCAGCAGTCACAGGGTTTATACTACTTGTCAGGCATTGCTTTAGGCTCTGATGCTGGGGTGGTGAGTGATGAACAAGACAGATACGACGACTGGCCTCGTGGAGTTAGTACTAAATGGCTTTCAGCTTGTTGTGAGGATTAAGTAACACTTGAAGAAAGCCTAGACCGTGCCTGCTGCACATTAGGTGCTCAGTGGAGGAGAAAGTGGGAGTCACTGCGGCTGTTATTTCCATTCTTCCAGCAATCTCTCACCTGCCTGGCTGTTCCGGATACTTCTGCTTGGTGTAGGCCTCAAGGGTGGCATAAACTTTCTCTCGCAAAGTCTCTACCTCAGACGGATTGGATAGGCCTTTGGCATCTGAAACAAAAGACATCTGAGTTAGCCTCCAGCTCCCTACCTCCGATAGATGCCCTTCCACAGCGGCTGCCCATTGACTTCGGCCACCTTCCCTGGAGGGTCCAGATAGGGGAGAGGGACAATCATAAAATCAACAAGTCAGTCTTGGGTAACCCCTTGCTCTCTCTGTGCCTTGACCTCCCCCAATAAACACAGAAGCAACGATTTTAAACATGTTAGTAACCAAATGAACCCACTCTTTCACTCTGAAGTTAAGAGTCTCCTTCCACTCAGAACATTCTAGAAGTAAACTTGCACACAGGTATCGTCTGTCTATCTTGTGCTTAAGCACAGACTGATGGATGAGATAGGGTACAAAATGGAGCCAATCAATGAGCTAACGGCTTCACTTAGAAAATAATCTATGTGCATAAAAAGTGACACGGTCCTGAAAATGACCATTCTTGACCCACTGCAACATTTGGCAGAGCTGCTCTGTGCCTCCTTACAACAGTTTTCCTGCCTAGCATTCAGGACTGGCTCTCTCGCTCTTCTACTGAGGCCCTTCTCTGATGGTTCCTCCAGCTCTTCCTTTTCTTCCAGCCTGCTCAATGCTTGGCCCTCAGCACTCTTGCCTCTTCAGTATTTACTGGCTCCTTAGCTGATCCCAGTCAGACTTAGAGCCTTCCATGCCAGGTATATGCCGACAGCTCTCAAATGTCTATTTCTGGCCCTGGCTTCTCTCCTAACTTGACTCCCATAAGCAATTGTTTCCTGGATAGCTATCTTTGTTTATCTCCTCTCCATTGCAGGCTTGAAATGTCCACAGATAAAAAACCCTGATCTCTGACCACTCACCATCAGAACTTGCTATCCCTGGAGAATTTCCCTTGTCTCAGTAAATGAGAACTCCATTTTTCCATTTGTTTGGGCAAACAAGACAAGACAAAAAACTCTAAGAGTTATATTTTCTTCCTTTCACATTCTATGTCCTAATTCATCAGCAAATCCCATTGGCTTTACCTAAAAATACATCTACTTTCTGAGCATTTTCCACTACTTTCCATTCACTAAGACTTGCCATCACCTCTCACCTCCAGTGGCCCCAAATATGCACCCTCCACACCCATTCAAAACACTTTTCAAGGTGACTCTGGAGAACAGAAACCAAGAATGGTTGGCCTTGTTCTCTCAGGGACAGGATACCTGGCCCTGCCTTCTCTGTCTCAGCTGAGCTGGGGGATGACAGAGTGGAAGACTCCTAGCAGCCATGGAGGGGAAGAGCTAATCCCCACGTGGTCACCTGGGTTAAACAGCACGATGGCTCGCAGGCACCCCAGCTCCGACTTATCCATCTGCATATCTTTCATTTTGGAAACCAGCTCCGTCAGAACTCTGTTCTCAGGAAAGAAGGGCAGATGACAAGAAAATCATCATTATTACGACAGAGGCTCATAAAGTGGATTCAAGCAATATTTAATAAGTACACATCCCACTTTCTAGATGACACACCAGGTGTTGGGTAGGGATGAGACATGAGTAAGACAGATGCCGTGCCTGATCTCAAGAAGCCAACATTTTAATTGAAGAAGCAGACTCAGAAATGACAAACAAGAACAAAAAGCCCAGTGAGGTAAGCAAAGGCTAGGGCAACAACCAGGAGGAGGCAATGAAACCTGAGGGGAGGTCTGGATAGGTATTGGAGAGAGAACTCAGGAATGAATAAAAATGAAAGCTGGAAAGCAAGATAAGGGCATTGCATGCCCAGAAGATTCCAGCAAAGGGCAACATGCAGTGACAATTTCATGAGGTGTGGGGTAAACCACTTCAGTGATGTCTGCTTGTCTCTGTGTTGTGGGAAACAGGTTGTAGGAAAGTGTAGAAAGGAGAAGAGACATTTCAGTGGTTATTTACAATGGAAGTGGAAAGAAGACACAGGTCTAGCACTGAACCTTACTCTCCTTTTCACCAGTTCTCCATCCCCTCATCCCCAAGTCATTATTCTTTAGTCACTTCACTCTGTTCTTTTCATGAGACAACCTGGTTTTATGTTTTACAGCTACAGATACAGAATCCCAGACTGAGGTGTGACTGTCCTACTGAAGTGGGTCTGCTTCTGATTCAGCTCCTCCCCTAGAGAGCCTGGTGTGGAGCCAGCAAATCTTGTTTGGCATGCTGAAGATAGATTTGGGAACCAAACCAAGAACGGAGTCCCCAGCACCTAGAATAACCAGTTCAATCCCTCTACTTAATAGTCATCATCATAATCTACTCTCTTCACTGGAAACCCACAGGGATACCAGGTTCTTCCGTCAGCTCAGAAACTATGCTGACCTTTGACTGGTTCTGTCTTCTTGTAATTTCAATCTTTCTTTTCAACTCTCCCCAGTACTCTAGATTCATGTTTGCATGTACTTCATGTTTCTGCTTCTAGGCTTGTGACACTGTTTGGACTGCCCACCCCAAATCCCTGCATGGGCACACACACACACACACACACACACACACACACACACTCCACAAAACTGGAGGCAGAAAGGAGACACCTGTCAAAAATAGAGCCAACGCCAGCACTGTGAGCACTGCTCCGATGGACGTGTAAACCCGTGGCTAGAAGGATGCCATCCTGCACAGAAACCGAGCGGTGGGAGAAAGAGGCGATCAGCAACTCATTCCACCCTACGAGAATAAGCAGGAGGGAAACCAGTCAGGTTCTCATTTCACAGAAAATCATGCAATGCAGATCTTTTTATATCCATGTAATAAAAGGAGTTCCTGGTGCAAAGAGTTAACATATAGTGTGAAACACAATGTATAGTGAACTTTGTATGCAAGCCAATATAAAATAAAATTTTTAGCATACTTTGGTTGCTAACCAAATGGTTGTGAGTTCTAGTCCACCAAGAGGTTCCTTGGAGAAAGACTGATTGGTTTACTTCTGAAAAATCAGCCATTCAGAACCTTCTGAAGCAAAGTATTGCTCTCACTCACTTCTAACCCCAAGTTAGAAACAACTTGATGACAAAAATAAAAGGGAGATGGGAATCAAGGGAAGGTAAGAATGAGATACCTAATTAGTAAGACAATAAGAAGAAAACGTGGGTCTCCTGACTTGTAGGCAGCCCACCCTTCCCAGTTTCTCCAACACAGCATGTGACAGCAGTTTGAGGACAAAGATTGTGTTTTTCCCAGTCAATCCACAAATACAGATTGAAGAGTTAACGGGCACCCGTGTCAGCTATACATGTGTTTGCTGATGTGATAGATAAAGATAGTACCCTTTGCAGTCTCTGCCGCAGGTCCTGACACTCTAGTTTGATTTCCTCGGCATAGTCTAGCAGCATCTTGCGCAGCATGCTGTTTTCAGTGGATACCCGGCGAGTGCTCATTATCTAATGAAGGAGCAAGTGATCGGACGGGTTCCAGTGCTTAGCCAATCATCATGAATTCCCCTGCTTACTTGGTGACAAAGAGGAGAGATGGCATGTGTCAACGGACCACACTGTGTCCCAGAAATGGAAGGCAAGAGAGAATATAGCACACCGAATCTTAAAATAGGAAGGGACCTTGGAGTTTATCTAGAGCAAATGTGAGTAACAGTCTTTGGCTTTCCTTTACCTCATTTGTGAATTGAGAATATTGCTGTTTGCCAGCTTCAGAAAATGATGGCGGTGCTGTAGTTCCAGGACTCTGCTGACCTAGTCTATGGGGAATTGCACTAACCCAAAGGCAATGTCCTTCTGGAAGTTCAAGTCCATCAGTAGCTTTGAGAGAGAAAAATGGGCAGCCTTCCTATGTGATTTATGTTGCTATGTGCCACCAGGTCAGAAGTGACTCACAGCTGACCCTCTAGTGGGTTTTCAGAGGCATTAAATTGGATGGGAGGAGATTGTCCATCTTCCATGGAGCACTGCTGCATTTGACCCTGCCTTTAGGTTGGTATCACACCTCCTGAGAACGTGCTGGAGGGTCAGTTACAAGTCAGTTCTGACTTGACAACAATGAAGTGTCTGTTAATTTGATTATTGTTGAGTGCTTAAGGTGCTCATCTGTAACCAAGTTTCGCAGTTTGGACCCACCAGGTGCTCCATAGGAGAAAGATCAGTCTGCTTCTGTAAAAATTTGCTGCTGTTGTTGTTGTTAGGTGCAACTAACATAGAGCTAGCTAGAGCAATTAGCTCTGCGTCAGAAGGTGCTCAGAGCTCCTTGCAAGAAGTTTACCACAAGTCTATGACACTGAAAGAAGCCATTAAGTCTCCTCTCATCATTCTCAAACAAGTAATGGAGGGAAAGCTGAATACAACTAACATAGAGCTAGCCACAGTGCAGCCTGGCCAGAATTTTCACATGTTCACAAAGGAAGAACTTGAAGAAGTTATCAAGGACATTTAAGGAAGTGTGATCCTCCTTCAAAACTTATCTGGGACAATTTCATTTCTCCTTGTTACCCTCAAATTTTATTCCTAGGTCCTGTTCCTTGGAGAATCTCCAGTGTGTGTGCATTTTTTTTTATGATGACTGTATGTAAGGGCAGATCTGAAATAAAGAGAATTTTAAAATAAAAAAAAAGATGCAATCCATATTGAACACTAAATTCTTTGATTGTCTACAGAAAATACTTCAAGTCCTCCTGACTTTCAGCAAGCAAGGTTTTTTCATGATGCCACATTCTTCTTCATGGAATCCAGTTTCTCAAATAATTTGCCCAGTGTACAGTGTGAATAGGTGTGGAGAAAGGATACAACCCTGATGTACATCTTTTTTACTTTTAAACCATGTATTGTTCTACTGCTCTATTAGCAAAGCAGCCTCTTGGTCTAGGTCTTGGTGTTGCATGAAAACAATTAAGTATTTGTTATAGAGAAATTATGGTACATTCACACAATAGAATATTACATATAATTGAATTTGAAAAAAAAAAAAAGGTAGGAACTCGCTCAGCATGTCTCGAGCTGAAGGAACTGAAGAACAAAATCAAGCCTTGAGCTGTAATACTAACAGATACTGTGGGAACTACATTGAATGATCCAGGAAGCATCAAAAAAAGATGGAGGTTATCACAGTCCAAGGAATAAAGAGACTGTCAAATACAGCCAGAAGTGCAAAATGTGAAGAGGATAAAATTGATGCATGGGACCTTTCGAAGATTAAATTCATGTGTACATCAAAAACTTTTCCCAGCAGGGTGAAAAGAAAACCTACAGACTGGGAACAAACATTTGGTAACAACATCTCAGACAAGAATCTTATAACAATAGTTTACAGAATACTCCTGGGCCTCCACAAGGAAAAGACAGTTAACCTAATTACAAAATGGGCAAATGACATGGAAAGAATTTTCACAGAGGAAGACATTCAAATGGCAAACAGACATATGAAGAAATACTCCAATTCACTGGCAATAAGAGAGATGCAAATCAAAACCACAATGAGGTACCATCTCATTCCAGTAACAGTGACAAAGTTTTAACAGGGAAGCAAGTAAGAAATGTTGGAGAGGATGTGGCAAAAAAGGAACTCTGACACACTGTCGGTGAAACTATAAAATGGTACAACCATTCTGGAAGGGAGTTTGGTGCTTCCTCAAAAAGCTGGACATAGAAATTCTATATGACACACCTATTCCACTACTTGGAATATACCCCGAGAAAATGAGAACTGAGGCACAAACAGAGATTTGTACAACAATGTTCACAACAGCATTATTCACCATTGCAAGAACATGGAAGCAGCCCAACCACAAATGAATGGATTGAGAAATTATGGTACATTCACACAATGGAATATTATGCAGCATGCAGGAACAATGATTTTGTAAATTATTACCTAATGAGAGAGACTGGAGAGCATTATGCTGAGTGAACAAACTCAGTCCCATAAGGATAAATATTGTATAAAACCATTATTGTAGAATGAGTACAAGGATCCAGGAGGGGTGGGAGAGACTGGAAGCTGAAGGATGAGGGTGTTCAGGGGGAGGGGGATTAATCATGGGGTTGTACAATTTGACGGGGAGGTGAGGGAAATTGAAAGAATTTGTTCTTAAAAATAATATATTCAAATTTTGTAAATAAACCAGTAGAAAATATTTTTTAAAAACCAAGAAGATAGAGGGAATACACAGAATCACTGTACCAAAAGAATTGGCAGACACTGAAATATTTCAGGAAGTACAATATGATTAAGAGTCAATGGCAATGAAGGAAGAAGTTCAAGCTACACTGAAGGCATTGACAGAAAAATAAGGCCCCCAGAATTGATGGGATACTAGCTGACATGCTTGAACTAACAGATGCAGGCCTGGACATGCTCACCAGTCCATGCCAAGAAACTTGGAGATAGCTGCCTGGACAATTGACTGGAAGAGATCCACAGTTGTTCCCATTTTCAAGAAAGATAACCCAATAAAATATGAAGATTATCACACAGTATCATTAATATGATAAGTAATCAAAATCCTGTTGAAGATCATTCAAAAACTACTCAAACAGTATATAGACAGAGAACTTCCAGATATTCAAGCTGGATTTAGAAGAGGTCGTGACACCAGGAATATCATTGCTGATGTCAGATAGATCTTGGTGAAAGCAGAGAATACCAAAAGAATATCTATTTGTGCTTTATTGATTATGTAATGGCATCTGACTGTGTTGTTCATAACCAACTATGGCTAACATTGAGAAGAACAGGAATCCCAGAACACTTAATTATCCTCATGCAAAACCTTTTAACTAGACCAAAAGACTTATGTGACTAGAGGAAGAGAACGTGGCGTGATAAAGATTTACAGTCTTGGAAATCCCATGAAGTAGTCCTACTCTGCCCCATGGGGCTTCCAAGGAGGCAGATCAGACTTAGTGACAGTGGATATTAAAAATGGGTTTCAGATTACCATCAATAAAAGTAATTTAACAATCTTTGCAAATTATTTGTAAATTTATGTGGAAAGTGTCCTGCTTCTCCACTAAGAAACAAATGAGTTAGAGTTCATCAGATGCTTGCCTTCAGCATCCCAATGGTACTTTTGTACAGTAGCCCAGGTAATTGACCAGGAATCAAGGGAAGAGAGTATGCTTTACCTGCTCGGAGCAGAATGACCTGGTCCTCCAACGTGAGGTCAGAGAAGTGGGGAATGCGCTTGGCCCATTCAACAAGGGTAAAAAGCTGTTTGTCGGCAGCATGGCATATGTTGGTGACTGGGTCATTTGTCTGTGAAAGGAATAAAATATTCTGATGGATAGGACTTGGATGCTAAGATAACCCCCTCTCCCATCTCCAACCCCCCATCTAAGAAATGAAAGCCCAATGGAGTAAGGCCACTTACTGAGTTCTCCATATTCATGTCACCATAGGATTCTGTCTTTGGTTCAACAGCAAGTTCAGCTTCTAGAATCCTCTCCACAGGCATGTCTTCATGACCACTATTGGCAGACTCCGCTTCACTCTCAGCCCGTTCTCGGCTCCTCTGTCTCTCCTCTTGCACAGCTGACAGGCATAAAGACATGAAGAGGTTACAAAGACAACCACCAGAAAGTTCGCTGACCTTTCTACCCTCAACTTCCTCATCTGTGAAATGGGGATCATCATGGTGCTAAATCAGGGATGCGGTAAAGTTGGCAGATGAAGCTAGGGGGAAAAAGCCACTTGCTTAAGCCTGAGTAGAACTATGTGGTCTTCTAGTCTTTCTTTTTCCATTATAATGCTAACTTAGTAGTTTGCATTTTAAAGATATCATTCTTGGAAGGTTGGAGGAAGATTCCCCATCAAGATGGATTAACATGGTGACTGCAGCAACGTGCTCAAGTGCATTGTTCCGTGAGATGGCACAGGATAGGACAGGTTTCAGATCTGTCATTCACATTGTTGCTCTGAATCAGACCCTACTTAACAGCACTTAACAACAGCAACTACCTCAAATGGTGCTTATAGATTGCTTTCCTCCTGACAATCCAGCACTCCCTTGCTGGCCCTGCAGTCTCCCACACCTTTCCTCTGCCTGCTTTCTCTGATAAACTGTGAGCATGTAAGAGTTAAGTAGCAAGTGCATCACTGTGAAAACTCCCTCTGCTGGGTCCCATGCATCATCCGTGGCATTCACGTCCCATTAGGTCTGCCCTTCATACACAGGCCTGAACACCTGATCTGACTTGTCAGGGAAAATCTTTGGGGAATTGGCTGTGGGTAAGTGGGTAAATGCAAGGGCGGAGTGGTCTCGCCCAGATGACATTTCAGAAACAGTGGCTGAATGGGATTGGGGGAGGGCAGAGAGGGAAAAGTGTAGATTGGAATTATTTCAGTCTTTCAAGGGTTTTTATCGACATATATTCCAATTCTCAAGACTCTCTGCATTTGTATACCAAGGCAGCCAAAATCAAACTAATTTCTACCAAGTCAATCATGACTCACAGTGATCCTATAAGACAGTAGATCAAACCCATAGGGTTTCCAAGGCTGCAACTCTTTATGGAAACTGACTTGTTTCATCTTTTACCTAAAGAGCAGCCAGTGCTTTTGAGTCTCTAACTTTCGGTTAACAGCTGAATACTTAATTAACTACTGCACCATCAAGGCTACACGGTTAAGACAGATTTTCAAAATTCTGTCCTCTTCAGTGAGAGAACTGTCTCTGGTTAGCTTCCATTATCTAGAAGGATATACTTTTCATCTTGTTTCCCCCAGCTCTGGTGGCCTAATGGGTAAGGAGTTGAGTTGCCAACCCAAAGAGGGTGGTTCTAATCCATCAGCTGTTTCTTGTGAGAAAGATAGGCAATCTCCATATAATGTATAGCTTCTGAAACCCCAAGCATACAGAAGCGATTCCCAATAGCAATAAGTGGAATTCATAATGAGGATGCAGTTTTCTAAATGTAAGAATCAAGGAAATCACACTTTACGTATATGGCTAAATTGAAAATGACAGCTACACTGAGAGCAATTTTTTGTTCTCAGCTTCTCTCCATCTTCACAGTCCACTTGCAAAAAGACACCTTGTACTCTCTGAGGGCCAAAGAGCCATGTGAGCTACAGGGTGAACTTGAACAGGGACGCCGGGCAATGAGTTTGTTGAGTGAGCAGTATCATCGACCTCTGAAAGTCAGAGAAGTGATGACTTCAAGGATGTAGCTTACACTTCCAAGTCACCAGGAGATAATGTCCAAATACCTCCAAATGAGAATGATATTCTGTGGTTTAAAGGGAGGGAGAGAGAGAACACACAAGAGGTAAAGGAGATTGGGGGAAATTAAGGGACTGAGAAAAAGCTGGGGGGAACAGGAAGGAGAAAGAACAGAGGAGAAAGTAGGAGAATGGACCATGTAGTTTTAATTCAAATGGATCTCTTCTCGAAATGTAGGTTAGTGTCAAGGAGATGCACCGATGACCCAAAGGCATACAGTTCAGATTTACCTGTGCTCCATGGAAGAAAGACAGGCCATCTCCTCCCATGGGATTTACAATATCTTAAAACCAAGTATGATTTGCTTCTAACTGGACAGTACGTAACAACAACAGTTAAATGATATTGGACACATTACTAACTCTAAGCTTCAGTTTCTCTATCTATAATGTGGAGATTATAATACTTAACTTGAGAGGATTTGTGAGGATTTAGTAAAATAATTATTAAAATTCAGTGAAGAGTGATTCCTTTCCCCCTTCCCTACATCTATCTTTATCCCCTTGGGCTTTTCTTCAGTCTTTTCTCCATTTCCCATTTTGGTATCTTCCTCCCTCTCTCCTTGTCCCTCTTCCTCTCTTTCCCTCTCATCGTTTCTTTGTGTCCACTTTGTTGGTCTTTGTTCAGCAACCAAAAATCCTACAATGTGTATTATTATTATTGTCTGTTGAATTTAGTAGCTAAAGTTGAATGCTGCTTGTGTTATTTTTCTTAAAAAGATGGCCAAACTTCTATTTGCTGTAAAATATAGGGGCGGAGGAGAATGAGTTAGATGCAAGATTGATTTCTTCTTGGCATTTGTGACATTCAGGAAAACAAGTGTAAGTCTTGGGTTCAAAAAATGAGGTTCCAATTCTGATTTTTGTCATTAAGTGAGAGACCCTTTACTAGATGCTTGTCCTCTTTATGTTCTCAGAAAGATAAAAAGAATTTTTAAAAAAAATTGGTTTGACTCAAAAAAAATCTTACTGTCCTAAATAAAGAGTTAGATAACTGTTAGTGGAGGGTATCTTCTCTGTGAAAGACATACTGGGATATTGCCATTATGTGATTGTGCATTTACTGAAATAGCCAAAATAGATGGAACTCTTTCTCTGTATAAAAAATTATGTTCAAGATTTTGCACATTCTCTAGTTTACTTAAAGCACTCACTAATCCCCTTCATCGGGTACTGTGAGCCACAGAGAAGTTAAGACACCTGCCTGAGGTCACAGAGCAAGAATCTGGTGAAACCAGCATCTGGACCCAGACTGCCTCTCTTCCAGGCCCACCACTATATTCTCTGTACTGCCTCTAAGATGTTTTGATAAAGAGACCACATGAGGCTCAAGGATGTCAAATGGTGTTTGAAAATTTCCTTAAAGATCTCTATTTTCTAGCCTCAAATTGAAACATAAAGAACCAAGATTCATGGAAGGAGATTTCCTCAAAACCCCTAAAGGTTATTTTGTATTCTGAGAGCCAGAGGGTCCCAGTCTTATTAATGGTTTGCCGTTAGTTTGTTAAGTATATGTTGGTTCCTTGCCTCTTTAAACCTCTGTTTCCTCTTTCAGGAAATAAACGGAACAGTAAGCATCTGTCCCAGATAAAACATTGTCTATAGGTAACTCTGTATGAAACCACTCTATATAGCTTTGTGTGGGAGCTCTGGTGACCTAGTGGTAAGAAACTGCACTGTAATCCTAAAGGCACATGGTTCAAATCCCCCATGGTTCCACAGGAGAAGGATGGGCAATCTTCTCTCGCCTTTGTAAACCCACTGGAGGGTCAGCTGTGGACCAGTTCCAAATCGATGGCACACAACAACAACATGGCAGGAAAGCAGGACTTCCTTATCCAAAATGTATTAAGATTCACCAAATACCATCTGGAATTCACAAATACATTAACTGTGTAAGTTTATTTCTGCTACTTAAAAGAAAGAATTTTTGACACTTTAAAGGAGTAGAAAATCTTTTCAATTTTCTTTTTTCTTGATTCTAAATAAATCCAGCTAGCCCACACTATAAATTGCAAGATGTGCCTGTTTAAATGTAACGGCAACATAGAGAGAGCTACGTTGTTCTAGTGGACAGAACTTTATGCTACTAAGCCCAAGGTGAGTAATTTTAATCTGTGGCCCTCAGGCCTGATTCAAATTGTTTTTCTGTCAAACGTTCTTCTAGGTGGTATAGCCCTGGTCTGTGCATTGCTGTACAGAGGTAGCTTGTGGTTGCTTAAGTCACTAATGTGTCAAATGTGATAATGGTGACCCATGGTGGACAGTGTTTGGTAGAGCTTCCCAATTAAAACAAGCTTGGAAGCAGGAGTGGCATCCACTTCCAAATTGGCTTGCCTCTGGAAACTCTATGAACAATGCTCAGGCCTTTTGTTCATAGGGTCGCTATGAATCGTCTATGACTCAATAGCACCTAACAACAACAACTTGATTCTAAATAAATCCAGCTAGCCTACACTATAAATTGCAAGATGTGCCTGTTTAAATGTACAATGATGTCTATCTGTATGAGATGGGTGGCTTTTTCAGACCTAAGTAACGCTAAATATCCCCCAAAGACCATGAAATATATGGTGGGCTCAAACCAGCAAGTTTCACCAAGGTGCGACTTTGGGAGAAAAGTAAATTTTACCTTGAATGTCATTAGCCTGATGTGCCACTTATAGGGAAGCATACAACCAGAATCCTTGGTTCTTGGACTTGTGGCCTGTCCACTGGAACAGCAAGTGAGAAGACTCAGTTTAGTGAGCCCAACTTAGGGGACCATTGTACGGGCTCAAGGAAAGGGCATTTCTTGCTTTCTTTGTTATACCAGTCACCATAGAGTCAATTCCAGCTCATGGAGACCCCACACTTTGCAGAGTAGAATTGGGCTCTGTAAGTTTTCATGGCTGTAAACTTTGGGAAATAGGTCACTAAGTCTTTCTTTCCAAAATGGCTCTGGATAAGTTCAACGATCCATCTTTAAGTGAGTAGCCATGTGTCTACTGTTTGGACCACCCAGGACTTCTTCTTTGCTGCTGTGGTTGTTGTGCACCTTTGGGTTGCAACCAACCTATAGCTGACCCTCCGGCAGGTTTTCAGAGGCAGGAAATCACATGGGAGGAAATTGCCCATCTTTCTTCTGTGGAGCAACCAGTAAATTTGAACCCTATGCTGTGTGTTTTCAGGATTGCAGCATAGATTCTTAGCACTAGACCACCAGAGCTCTCCTTACCCCTTTGCTGTTGTTGTCGTGAGGTGTCATCGAATTGAGTTTGACCCATAGCAACCCTATGAGCAACAGATCTGAGCCTTGTACCATCCTATGCCATCTCCACTCTTCCTGACACTCTAGAGTCCATTGAAGCAGTTATGTCAATCCACCTGGTCAAAGGTCTTCCTCTCCTTTGCCAAACTTCTGCCTTTCCTATCCCTCTCCAAGGAATAGCCCCTCCTAGCAACATGCCCAAAGTATGTGATGTGAAGCTTTATCATCTTTGCCTGTTCAGCATTCTTCTCTAATACTACAGCTCAAAGACATCTATTATTCTTCTGTCATTTGTATTCATTGTCCAGCTTTCAGATGCATAACAAGTGATCGGAATGACCATGGCTTGAATCAGACACAACTTAGTCCTCAAACTGACATCGTTACTCCTCAATAATTTGGAGAGATCCCTAACTGCAGACTTTCCCAGGGCAATACATCTCCTGATCTTTCGACTTCTGGTACCAATGGTGCTGATTGTGGATCCAAGTAAAACGAAATTATTGACAGCTTCACTCTTTTCTCCATCTATCATGATGTTTCCTATTGGTCCAGTAGTAAAAATCTTTGTTTTCTTGACATTGAAATATAATCCATATTGAAGGTTGTATTCTTTACCTTCTGCAACAAGTACTTCAAGTCTTCCTGACTTCTAGCAAGCATGGTTGTGTCATCTGCATAATGCAGGTTATTGATGAGTCTTCCTCTGATCTTGAGGCCACATTCTTCTTCATAGAGTCCAGTTTCTTGAATAATTTGCTCAGCATACAAATTGAATAGGTATGGGGAGAGAATACAACCCTGACTCAGTCCCTTCTTAATTTTAAACCATGTAGTATTCCCTTGCTCTGTCCACATGACAACCTCGTGGTCTATTGTGTTATCAGCAATGATCTTCCTAGTGCCACAGTCTCTTCTAAATCCTGGTTGAACTTCTAAAAGTTCTCTATCTATGTACTGTTCTAGCGATTTTTTTAATGACCTTCAGCAGTATCTTGCTTGCATATGATGTTAATTGTATTGTTTGATAGTCTCCACATTCTGTTGGATCACCTTTTTTTTTAGAATGAGAATAAATATGGACCTCTTCTTGTCCAATGGCCAAACAGCTGTCCTCCAAATTTCCTGGTATAGACTGGTGAGTGCACGCAGGGCTGCATCTACTAATCAAAACAAGTCACTTGGTATCCCATCTATTCTTGGGGCCTTATTTTCCTGCCAATGCCTTCAATGCAGTTTCCACATTCTTTATCATTACCATTGGCTCCTGCTTGTATAGTACTTCCTAAACTGTTTTAGTGTCAGTCAGTTCTTTTTGGTACAATGACTGTGTATTCCATCCATCTTCTTTTGATGCTTTCTAGGTCATTCACCATATTTCCCATAGCCTCTTTGAATATTGTGACTTGAGGCTTAAAATTGTTTTTCAGTTCTCTCAGCCTCAGAAATGCAGAGTGAGCTCTTCCCTATTTATTCTCCTATTCTAGATCAGATGTGGAGACTCATTGAATTTAAGCACATTACTCAGTAACTGTGAGTGAATGGGGAGGAGCCCTGTCCTTAGTCCCTGACCAGCTGGGCAGGGAAGGGGAGGGTGGAACACACTGGAAATCTAGCTAAGGAAGATTCACACTCCCCTGGTACCTCTTGTAGGGAGCCCAAGTCCTTTGATTGAGGCCCCTTTGCTTTAGGAACACATATTTTTGTAGAGTGGAGGGGATATTTCTGTTGCAATACTTGGAAAGTTATGGTACCCAAAGACATCAACCTGGAAAAAGTGGAGGGCCAGAGAAAGAGAGGAAGACCCTTAAGGAGATGCATTGGCCCAGTGAGTGTAACAATGGGCTCAAGAGTATCAGAGATCATGAGAATGGCACAGGGCAGGGCAGGGATCTGACCAGTTGTTCATAGGGTCATTGTGAATCATAAAGTCACTGTGAATGGTTATCTCGATGACATATAACAACAACTACAGCAAAGTCATTCCAGTTGCCATTCCACATTTCTCCTCCCCACATGGTTCAACTCAGCACGGTTCTTTTCTACACACCAAATCTGCCTCTCATTGCTATTCAGATGCACACCACACTCCCCATGGAGGGAGGAGGGAAGAGCTCACTCTCCCTCTGCACTTACCTTCCCTCTTCATGCCCATGACAAGGCACTTCTGATAGCGACAGTACTGGCAGCGGTTGCGCTGGCGCTTATCGATGAGGCAGTCTTTATTATCCCGACACGTGTAGATGAGGTCTTTCCTTATGGTTCTCTTGAAGAACCCTTTGCAACCTTCACAACTGTACACCCCATAGTGCTTTCCTGCTCACAAGTAAAGAATATGTTATATAGGTGGATGCTGGGCTCATTTGGACTACTCATTCAAAGCTGACCTGGGTTATTATCCTCTCACTCAACCACTGGGGCAGAAAGCAAAGGATAACTAGCAGAAAAGGCGAGTTTATTCATAAGAATCAGTGAGAAGTGTCTTTTCTTGTGCCTTCCCTCTCTTTCTCTGTAGAACATTGTTAGACAATTCCAGACTGAAGATTCTGTTTACATGAATTATATCAAGGCAACTCTTGTGGTTAGTTAAACAAAATGTTCTGCTTCAATCCTTGCCATCAGAGTATATAATTAATAAAAATATTCATAGCTGACATATATTTCCTAGGGGGAAAAGGATCTTAGCCTAAACGCTGAGATTTAAGATATCAGGAAGACTACCTAAAATAATTATCCTTTACCATTAACTATGGACAGAATCTAGAGTTATAATTCTTTAAATGCTGTTGCCCCACTGGAGAAATAAGTTAGTACGGTGGCCTTTAGAGCATAGTACAACACACAATATTAAGATGTGACTTAACTATCTGATAGAAGGCTAATTTTCTTGACCTAGAATAATCCATCATGTTCCACTGCTGTTCGCATTATTTCCCCTATATTCAGCTCCCGGTCTCTCCAGCCAGGGATGGCAAATTTACGTGATGCTGGTCCTTGTGCCAGTGCCCACACAGGCATTACATGGCATCATCGATCACAGCACTGTTTCTAAATAGACATCTCCTCCACTCTAAACATCAGGCAGTGTGCTTAATTGCCTGGAACTACAGAACTTGGGAAATATGAGGAAATAGATCATTCTGAAGCTATTTATGTTTGATTCTTGAGTATAATACAGGATACCATTTAGCTACATATCAGACTTGACTCAGTAATTCCGTTTGGTGGTTTGTGTTTTGGTTTGGTTCGGGGTGTTTTTTTTTTGCTGATATTAAGTAATTATTTTTGACCCAAGAAGTTTGACCCAAGGAACCACACCTTAAAATGAAATAGTGGTTACTGATCTTGCCTGCTGACAAGACCTTCCCCAGCACCTATCACTGTCAAGTCAGTTCAGGCCCATGGGAGCTCCATCAGCTGCAGTGTTGATCGATGCTCCATAGCCTTTCTTGGCTTTGAGCTTTATGGAGAATTCTGGCAGCCGAGTGGTAAGGAGCTGCACTGCCAACACAAAAGTATGCATTTCTAATTCACCAACTGCTCTCTGGCAAAAGGATGAACAATCTCCTCTTGTGAGATTTACTGCCTCTGAGAACCCACTGGAGGGTGAGCTATGGGTTGGATTCAACTCCACAGTTCACAACAACAACAATCTTTATGGAAGTAGATCACTAGACATTTCTTCAGTGGGACCACTGGGTGGGTTCAACCACAAACATTTAGTCTACTAGCTAAGAGCTAACTGTTAGCACTACCCAGTTACTTGATGAGAGACACTTTATAACTAATTAGTAATTACACTAATCCACTACCTCATAAATAACAGACATGAGATTTTATCATTAATCTAAAAAAACCTAATGCTCTAAGCTCTGAAATTTTTTGTTCTCAAGAATCACAGGACCAATTTCTCAACTGAACAACACAGGACCCTTATGGCTCTTCAATACAATGAATAAAAATCCCAGGACTTGAACTGAAATAAGAAGAACAGAGAAAAGTCCATCAGGGTATAACTGACACAGGGTGTGGCTGGAGTTCTCTTGCTCTGGAGACAGCCAATCAGAGAGGCCAAGAGTCTGTGATTTGGAAGTAACCTGTCAAGGGAACAAACATCCTCCATATAAGTGGGTAAATTCCGGGCACCAGGAACTTTCCATGAAGGGAAATCCTGCAGTGGCTTTGGTGACACTAGGAAGACGAAGTGTTCAATCAACCATTATGAGTCACTATAGACAAGAACCTTTCCTGTGTCCTCATTTGTCAAATCAGAGATGTAATGTCTTAAAAATGGGGATGGCGACACAAGAAAGACATCTGAAAGGAAATCATTTGGGCAAAAATAGAAGAGGGTCAAAGACAACAAAGTGAGTAAAAGCACATTGTTTAGCTCACAAAACACGCTAAATGTCTAAAATATTAAGGGAAGAAATGCACAAAAACAGTAAAGGATTTAACACGAGAGATCATCTTTTATTTTTCTTTTGTACCTTTCTAGATTTTCCAAGCTTTCCACACCAGAAACATTATTTTATCATTATGAAAGCTTTTTCTTTTCTTTCTTTCTTTTTTAAAAAGAAGCATCTGTCTTGAGACTCTTGCTTATGACAGCAGGCTCTCTATCCTGGATTCGCATGCCCCACAGTAACACCTGAGAGAGGCTTCTGAGAGCTTCCTATCACTCTAATCCCCAAAAATGGAGCTCTGGTGGCCTAGTAATAAGGCGTTACACTGGCAACCTAAAGGTTTGCGGTTCGAATCCACCAGTAGTTCTGCTGCAAAAAAAGATGGGCAGTCTTGTCCTGTGTGATTACCAGCCTCTGATAACTTGCTGGAGGCTCAGCTATGGGTCAGTTCTAACTCAATGGGACACAGTAACAACGTGAATTCTTTAGAACTGCAGTCTCTGCTGAGCACCATCACAGACATTTTAAAGCCTGAGCTGACAACCAGACCAGCCTAAACAGCAATAACACAAACCAACGGATGACTGTTGAGTCATTTACCACTCACATGTGTTACATGTGGCCTCATGTATTACAGTGCAGAACTGCTCCATAGGGTTCTCTGGATGCATCCTCTATGGAAGCCAGCCCCTTTTTCTGTAGTGACACTGACAGATTTGAGTCACCAAGCTTTACGCTAGCTTGACACCGTGACTGTAACAACGGACTCAAGCAAGTCAGACGCAATAAGGATAACACAAGTTGGACAAGCTTCCAACGGGATTCCGAAGGTCGCTATGAGTTGTGACCCAGTGGTATATAACAACAACAACAACAACAACAATTACTGCTGCTTCTGCTGCTCTGGTGGCTTAGTCCATACGGAGTCGTGCTGCTGACCCAAAGATGGAGCCTCTCTGGTGGTTCAAATCTACCAGCTGCTCTGCAGAAGAAAGATGGGCTATTTCCTGTGTGATTTGTTGCTGTGGTTATGTGCCCAGAAACGAGCCATGGCTGACCTTCTGGTAGGTTTTCAGAGGCAGTTAATCTTATGGGAGGAGATTGCCCATCCTTCTCCCTTGGAGCAGCTTGTGGATTAGAACTGCATGCCTTCAGCATTGCAAGTGCAGCTTTTTGCCACTAGGCCACCAGTGCTACCTCTTCAAGATTATGTGATTTACGACCTTGAAAACCCACTGGAAAGATCAGCTAGGAATTGGTTCCAGCTCCATAGCAACAAATCAGTGAGCCACCAAGACTCCTCCTCCTCCTCAGTGTCTTCCTGAAATCAGAAATGACTCAATGTTCAATCATGTTTCCAAGACCATAAATAACACAAGAGGCAATTGCCCACCTTTCTCCAACTGAACGGCTGGTTGATTCAAACTGCCGAAGATGACTGGCCTTTGGATTAGCATGGAAGCTCTCCATGAACTACACCAGTCATCTATGAGAGATGGCTAGTGTCATCCAGAGACCTGCATCATACGAAGAGGTCTCTGATTTCATTGACGGCAAAGTAGCCAGGTAGACAGTGGTGTAAATGAACTCCATCATGTGGGGGACAAGGGAGGGACATTTGCTCTTTCACATACCTGAGGATCTATCCCCACAGATGGCACAGATGTGTTTAATAAGAGACCCAGGGCTGGTGGATGGGTAGTTCATGTTTCCAATCCCCGGGAGCCCTGGTAAGGGTTTGATGTCCTCTGAACTGCTGACACTGTTCACCACATTTAGCTGCAAGAGGAAAAAATAACAATAAAACAGAGCCAGAGTGAATCTAATCCCTGTGGCCCATAGCAATGAGGGCATATAGAGGGGGGGAAAACCAAGTTAGTTCTATTTCAAGAAGCAGCAACTGAGCCCAGAGGATCTAAAACTGCCTGTCTGGAAGATTAATTTAACAGAGGGGGGTGGAAATGACAAAAGAGGAACTAAATTTGCAGAAGCCACAACCCAACCTGAAATCACATCTCCATTAGAGCCCCCCTGCTTTTACTCACTTTACTCAGGTGTTTAACTTGTGCCAGAAATCCACACTGAACTGCATACCTAGCACAACATCAACTGGGTTTCTAAATTTTTTATTAACTGCTGCCTGCCTGCGTGGCTGAGCTGGTAGGGAGCTATAGCCCTCAGGCAATAGACTCTAAGAGTGGCCTGCAGAAATGTACATGCACTCCCTTAATTGATGGACATTCAGGGTCCTCCCAGAGATAGGTACTGTGCAGACAATAGCATCCTCCTAAAGAAGAAGAATTGATGCCTCTGAGTTGTGGTGCCAGAAAAGAGTACTAAATATCCCATGGATGGTCAGAAAAACAAACCTATGTCCTGGAAAGTGTGCGGCGAGAGTGTTCCTTGGAGGCAAGGATGGCCAAGCTCTGTCTTTTACACTTTAGACACGTAGCTTGGCGAGACTCTTCCTTGGAAAGGACATCATGCTTGGAAAGATGGACGGTCAGCAAAGGAGAAGACGACCCCCAACAAACAAGACGGATTGATACTGTGACTTCAGCAATGGGCTCTTGTGTCTTAGAGATGATGAGGATGGCACGTGATGGGGTGGGGTTCAGAATGGCTGTTCATAGGGTCACTATAAATTGTACTCAACTTGATGGCACCTAACAACAACAACAGCAAAGGAGATGTGACAGCCTGGTGGTAAGAAGCTGCACTGCAATCTCCAAGGCATGCAGTTCAAACTCAACAGCTGCTTCACAGGAGAAGAATGGGTAAGCTCCTCCCGTGTGATTAAACTGCCTCGGAAAACTTGCTGGAGGCTCAGCTATGGGTAGGTCCTGATTCGAGGGTACATAACAACAACAACTACAAAAGAGATCATATGAAATGAAAACGAGTTGTAACGGACTCAATGGCAAGGGGTTTAATGGTCTTTAAAATAAGCATGAGCAGAAGAAGGGGGGACCAATCTATGGGGTGGTACAATTTAATGGGTGGGGGTGGTGAAGAAAATTGTAAGACTCTGGTCTGGAAAACAAGGTATTAGAATTTTGTAAATAAACTAGAAAAATGATAAAAACAATAAGCCCACTAAAGATGCCAAATTAAATGTTTGCAACAGCTGGTGGGTGAGAAAACCTATGATTGTGTTACTAAACTTGTTTAGAATGGCAACCTTAGCCTACTGTGAAACTACAAAACCCTAGGACCCAGAGACTCCATCTTCCTTGTCTCCTGGTGCCTGACAAGGGGCCCGGGATACATTAGGGTGTGAATTGGTAAACTTGAATGGCTAGAAGAATGTCAACTGTCTTTCCTCTCCCCTTATCCTAAGCTATTCCCCACGAACCGACACCCCACCCCCAATCTCCCCAGGCTCCTGGAATGATTGCTAAGAAGCTGTCCCTAAGTGCTGTGTATTAGTCAAAGAAACAAGTTAAGTAGATAGGAGCACAGTGTCCAATCAGCAATGTCTTGGAAGAGCTCACAGAGTACAGAGCAGTATTCTAGGCATGATGAGAGATGAATGAGAAGGCACACCCTCTTGTTCTTCAGAAGCATCTCGCTTTGCTCTCTCATTGAGGAGACAGATCAGGCACGAAAATCAAGGGCAATTACAAGTTCAAAATAAAGGTGGTGCTGAGTATGTGTGCTTCTTATTTAGGGGCCACCCGGGGGTGCCTGGGAAGTCTCTGGGGACTTATAAGAGGATCCAAGAGGATCCACTGAAGCTCTGAATGATTGATAGGAATTTTGAATCATTTTGGCCAAGTGAAGTGACTGTCATTCCCAAAGCAAATTAAATATGGGCTGTTCTTCTCTATTCAAAGCTCCAGGGACAGAAAGAATGATCAATAAAACATAAAATACAACATAGTCCAAGGGAGGTTCCCTCTAAGTGTACTAGCTTTTAAATTCACTGAGCAAATATTTATTGAGCACAGGAGGTGGGCAGAGGGTCTAGTTTGGATGCTATGAGCGATACAAAGGGGAAAAGACATAGTCTTTAGTGCTTGCTTTCAAATGGAATTCACCAGGAATTTTAAAATGAATTTTTGTAAGAAGTAAAAACATATATGGGATAGGAGCCTTCTCTGGCTCCCCACCCCAGCTCCCTGTTTTCATTCAACATTAAGAGTATCTGGAACATGTGTCCAGAAATATGTTTTGTTGTATAGGACAGTGGTTTTCAACCCTGAATGCACACCTGGGAATATCTAACAAGATATTCGCTCTTGTGACCCTCAGTTTCCTCATCTATACACAGTGTGATGATATCTATAGCATAGCATAGCATAGCATAGCATAGCATAGCATAGCATAGCATAGCATAGCTTTAAGGATTAGATGAAATAATGATATAAAATGTACTTTGCAGCACCTGGCACACAGTAGGCATTCCATAAGTTATTATCATTCTAGTAAAACATAGTGAATTCAGACCAAAAGTTTATTATGGGTCAAGCATTTTACTACGAGTTTAGGAATTTGCAGTAATAAGAACACATTCATAATAGGGATAAATGATCCCATATTTTTCTGGAGGAACTGAAAAGTATTTGATATTGTCATGATGTTCTTGTTGTTGTTGTTATGTGCCGTCGAGTCGCCTGC
>NW_006399807.1:6057489-6074682 GCF_000299155.1 Elephantulus edwardii
ACCTTCGTTCATTAGTGTTCAAAGCCTCAAATCTGTTCCTGAGATGGTTCTGAAATTCAGGTGGGATAGACTCAAAGTCATATTTTGGTTGCCTCGGATACTGAAAAGAAAAAAAATCTCACCACTACTGAGTCAATTCCAACTCATAGTGACCCTACTGATCAGAGCAGAATTTCCCCAGAGGTTTTCAAGGTTGTACATCTTTATAGGTGCAGCCTTCCTTCCTTGGAGCAGCTGGTACACTCAAACTACCAATGGTTTAGTTCAAAGCAGAGTGCTTTACCCACTGTGTCACCAGGATCATGTCATAATCCCACTCACTATCTATTGTTGCTCAGTTAATTACCTTCTAACTCATAGCGATCCCTCCACCTAGTTCTCAGGGGTGTAAATTTTAAGAGTAGACAGCCCACCTTTCTCCCATGGTGCAACCAGTGGCTTGAAGTGCCAACCTTTTGGTTAGCAGTGCAAGGGAGGTATGCTATGCACTATGGTACCAGAATTCCTTCCCTGTCATAGTATTAGGCTCTCATTATTCTAAGATGTACAATATAAATAGGTCTAGATGAATTTAAAAAAATAGATGAGAGCATCTCTGTGAATAGAAGTTCTAGGCAATAACTTGAATATCTCAAATAAAACAGATTAACACTCAGATTGACCTCATGAAATGAAATCATTTTGGGTCAAACCTTCAACTTGTCTCCACATCTTTAGATGTTGTTGTTGTTATGTGCCATCGAGTCACCTGCGCCTTATAATTACCCTATCTACAACAGCCCTAAACCCTACTCTGTCCTGTGCCAAGCTCACTGTCTCTGACACACCTACCCCCAAATACCCCAGTCACTGAATCCACCCATCTCACTGGGAGTCTCCCTCTCCTGCGCTGTTCCTCCACCCGCCCAAGCATGACATCCCTCTCTAAGGACTAGTCCCTCCTTGCAACATGTCAACAGTATGTCAGATGAAGCTTCAGAATCCTTGCCTTCAAGGAGCAGCCTGGCTACACTCTCTCTAGGACAAACCTGTTCATTTTCTTAGCAGTCCATTGTATATTCAATACTCTTCCCTAGTCATTGTCCAGCTCTCTGATGCATATCAAGCGATTGCAAAGACCATCACATATATCAGGCTCACTTTAGTCTCCAGACTGACATCGTTGCTCTTCGGCACTTTAGAGAGGTCCCTAACAGCAGATTTTCCCATCACAATATGTCTTTTAATTTCCTGGCTACTGGTGTCAAGAGTGTTGTCTGTGGAGCCAAGCAAATTAAAGCTGTTAACATTCTCAGTCTCTTCACCATCTATCACAATGCTGCCAATCAGCCCAGTGGGGAGAATCTTTGTTTTCTTGATATGGAGCCTCAATCCATACTGAAGACTGCAGTCCCTGACCTTCCACAGCAAGTACTTTAGACAGACTCAAAAAATCCAAGGGAATAAGCAACAAGCCACCATCACCTGGGATTCAAGAGTACCTCACTTATCCTCCCCCACCCTCTGCCTCCATCTCCAGCAAGAGCACGGTTATCACTTCTATGCATGGCAACCACAGAACAGCAATTATGGCTAATTCTACACAGTACTGCTACCATCAACCAAAAGATCTCTAATAGCAGATCTTCACCCTGAAATCTACATAGTCCCTTTTCAGCAGGAAGTAGCTAAAAGAATACATCATCCCCTTTTCCTTATGAATCAGGGTGAAGTCTCTTTCAGGGAAGAGTGATATGGAACGGCAAAGGACACACTGACAAAGGAGATAATCAGAACTGGCTTTGACAAGCACTGTTGCAATTGAACAATTAAAACAGACTTTCAAGGGAGAGACAAAAAGAAGAACGAACTGGGGAGGAGAGTAGAGAAAATAGTGCAACAATGAATGAATGAAAACCCAAAATCTCTGTAAATGTTCATTAAAATTAATAAAATTTAATAAATAAAAATAGATCTCTAATAGCATAGTGTGTTACAAGTGCTATCAACCAAAAGGTTGGTGGTTTGAACCTACCAGTTGCTCCACAGGAGGAAGCTGGACAATCTCCTTTCATAAAGATTCATAGCTTTCAGAAACTCAATAGAGCTTTCTATGAGTCTGAATCAACTTGGTGATTCCAGAGTTCAGTGGGTTCAGTTTGGAATTTTAGATCACCAATTGAAACAAATAATCATTTAATCTGTGCTGATAATTTAATGCACTTCCATCCTTAATAACATGCCTCCTGAAACTCTATGAACTTTGTCAATAGTTGTGGAAGGACTTCAGGCCTTTTGTTCATAATGTCGCTCTGAGTTGTGCTTGACTCGAAGACAATCAACAGCAACAAAAACCTCATAACAACCTTTTGAGGTATTTTTCTTTTTCAGAAAAGGAAATTGAGCTTTAAGGTGGCTCATTTATTAATTTATACTGGAATTCCATGAGGATACACAAAGGAAGCTGGTGTAGGCACTGACTCGAGGAACCTGCCACCAATGAGCTGAAGTCAGCTGGAGTGAGGAAATACTCCCCAGAACAGTTAACCATAAAAGAACAAAACAGCAACATTTGCCCCAAAGCAAAGCTCAAGAGGCAGGAAAGAAAAACCAATGAACTTGGGGAACCAAGGAGAAAGTGAGAAGAGTACTCTTATATTGAGGGGAATTGAAACTAAATGATATGAAATGAAATGCATAAAAGATGGCAAATGGGAAATCAATTTGCTCTATAACCTTTCACCCAAACCACAATTTTATTTTATTTTTTTAGTCACTGGCAATAAGAGAGATGCAAATCAAAACCACAATGAGGTACCATCTAACTCCAATAGCAGTGGCAAAGTTGGACAGCAAGTTGGTGAAAACGTGGCGAGAAAGGAACTCTAATACATTGTTGAATTGTAAAATGGTACCACCACTCTGGAAGGCAGTTTGGTGCTTCTTCAAAAAGCTTAACATAGAAATTCTGTATCACCCAGCTATCCCACTACTTAGAATATATCCTTAGAATATGAGATGAGAGGCACAAACTGAGATTTGTACACCAGTTTTCATAGCAGCAATATTCACCATTGCAGGAACATAGAAACTGCCCAAATGTTCAACCACAAACTAATGGATTGAGAAGTTATGGTTCATTCACACAATGGGATACTATGTAGCACGCAGGAGAAATAACTTAGTAAATTATCACCTAGCTTGAGAGGGAATGGAGAGCATTATGCTGAATGAACTAACTCAGTCCCACAAGGATAAATATTTCATAAAATTATTATTGTAGAATGAGTCCAAGGATCCAGGAGGGGTAGGAGAGGCTGGAAGCAGAGGGTTGTGGATGTGCAGGGGAAGAAGGGGATTAATCATCGGGTTGTACAATTTGATGGGGGGGAGGGGGCATGAGGGAAACTGAAAGAGTTTGTTCAAAGTTGTATTCAAATTTTGTAAATCAAATAGTTGTTGTTGTTTGTTGTTAAGTGCCGTCGAGTCGCAGGTGACTCTTAGCAACCCTATGAAGGAGAGTCCTTGACACTTGGGTGCCTTTCATCCTCTCTCCAGGTTCATAGGGTTTCTGGAGGCAAGCTATTATGGACATGGATGCCGCCGCTCCTCCTTCCAAAAATCAACTAGTAGAAAAGAAAAAAGAAAGACAGCTGGAGAGGTTTAGGAAAAATGATCACAAGCAGTGGAGATCAGAGGAGGTTTTCTGAAAGAGATAGTATTTGAACTGGGGCTGAATGAATGACCTACCATATGGATAGATTTTTGTAAGTCACTGAGGAGCAACAGCCTTTGAGAACACAGGACTAGCAGAGATTCCTGGTGTCTGTGGAGCAACCATTTCCATGGATCCGTAGACAATAAAGTGAGAGTTGGAAGTTGACAGAGCCTGGAGGCCTGATGGCCTGCCGAAGGACAGTGGATTTGACACGACATGCATTGAGGATCTACTCGAGGTCTCGTGCAGAGGACTCACACTTGCACTCATAGCCATCAAGCTGGAGTGACTCATCACTGACCCAAGAGTGTAAATTACACAGGAGTAAATTGTCCACCTTTCTCCCAAGGAGCCACTAGTGGACTCGAACCACCAAAGAGGTGCTATCTGTAGGTCAGCAGACTACACTACCAGAGTTCCCTGTGTGTGCAGAGGAAACTCTACCTCTGTGGAACAAGTAGGATGACAACACAAGGAAAGGAGAGGAAAGAGATCTCTGAGGCTGTTTTGCCTGCAATAGTTCCTACCAGGACACCAATGTTCTTAGCCCTAGATGCACATTAGCACCATCTGGCGAGCTGAAAGAAATGCTCAGGTACATTACCTGAGTCTCACAGGTAATTGGGGATCACCTTAGAGCCAGAAACCCAAGGATGCAGAAATTCACAGATCCCAGGCAATTGTTCCTCTTCAGCACTTTATTTGTCTAGTGTGAGAAAACAGCTTCTGTCCTCACCTGCCCTAGAAGTTTCCTGCCCTACCTCATTGGCCAGGAGTCTCTGGAAGAGCCCATTTCTTTTTTGGTGCTTCTCGGACACACCTTGCCTGGAAATCAAAACAGCAGTGAGAGGGAGTCCGAGACTCTCCTTCTCCTCTGACTTGGGGGTTGTGTGAGCTCTGAGCAATGGTGGATGAGATTGAAAGTGACCATCAGAATCCAAACCCATTAGCTGCCTGGCTCCCAAGTCCCCCAGCCCCAGCTGTCTTGTATCATTAGAAGCAGCTCTGCTCAAGCGAGAGCTTTGGAGCCTGGATTCACCAGACACTTCTCTGTGGCTGCATGCAAGCTTCCTGCTCCCTGAGAACAGCAGAGAAACAGTCCTGCTTCTCTTCTGTTAGCAGACTCTGCCAGTGGGCTTCCTGTGTGTATCTGGAGCATCAGGAGCTGCATTTCTGAGCAGTCTTCAGGAAAAATTACTCCACCAAGGGCAGGCAGAGACTGCAGGATGGGCACCCTGTTCGAGGAGAATGTGGAAACCTCAGAGTTATGATCCTTTCATCTAGCCAAGGCTTAGGCATGGGGAATAGTGATTCCAGATCACTTTTTTACTGATTATTTTTACTGACCAAGGATAAAGAGGCCTGGGTTCTGGTCTACATCCATCATGCTCCCTTACTGTGAGACCTTGACCAGGACACTGCACTGAAGGGAGACTCAGTCTCCGCATTTGAAGGCAAAATCTGTTTTTAAACTTAGAGGTGGAAATGAGTTATGAAGGGCTGAAGTTGTCAAATAAGGATACTTCGCATCTCCATCTCCTGCCCCTGGCTAAACCATATTGTGTTGTTGTTATAAGCCATGGAGTTAAACTGCCCCATAGTTGACCAGCAGCCAGTCAGTCCTCTAGCAGGTTTTCAGAGGCTGTAAATCACACGAGGAGGGACTGCTTACTTTTCTCCTATGGAGCAGCTGGTGGATTCGAATCACAAGACTTAGAGTTGGCAGCACTCCTTAATAATGTCACCAGAACTGCCTATGTATTTTAAATCTGCAAACATGGTTCCATACGAAGAACAAATTTTATGACTTAATTTCTTATTAATCATCAGGCTAGGTGCCATTTAGATCTACTGATGTGCCAATATATTCCATTTTTACTATATATTCTCTATAAAAAGACAAACTAATTTGAAAAATATTATTTTGTTATTAGAGTGGGAGTTAGTAGGGACAGACTCAAGGAAACAGAGTTCCCAGCCCACTGCCATCAAGTTGATTCTGACTCTTAGCCACCCTGTAAGACAAAATAGAACTGCCTTATAGGGTTTCCAAGGCTGTGAATCTTCAAAGAATCACACTGTTTCCTCTTCTTCCCAGGGTCGCTAGTTGGTTCAGACCACTAATATTTCAGTTAGCAGCCAACACTCAATCCAATGTCCCATCAGGGTTCCTTGGAAGCCGAGTTCAGAAGCAGATGAAAAGGTGGGAGAATTCTGAAGATTCATGACCACTTCGGAGTTTGACCAACAGCTATCACATTTACAGAATACAGCATCACTCACACACACACACCCCTCCTTAGATAACTTTTTCTGAAAGCTATATAATGCCAACCACCCACTCACCCACTCCCGCTGCAACTGTCTTTGTTTGATGTTAGTGTAGCTCTAGTGGCCTAGTGGTAAGGAATTGTGCTGTCAACCCAAAGGCATATGTTTCAAATTTACCTACTTCTCAGTGAAAGAAAGACAGGCAATCTCCTCTCAGGTGGTCCACAGACTCTGAAAACCCATTAGAGGGTCAGCTATGAGTCAGTTCCAACAGCACATAACAACATGTTTGATGTTTCTAGAAATTACTCATTCCACTTCAATGCTTCTCAGGCCAGGACTGAATTGTAAACAGTTTCTGTCTCTCCCAGTACCTAAGACTGTTCCTGGTTCACTGAACACTCACAGACATGAGCTTTTCTAGAGCCTTTTAGTATACACCTGAATTAATGGTCATCAGGTACATAATGCATCACCCATGAATAATAGTAACAACAACACCACGACCTCACTGTCATAAGGCACTGGACAGCTTACAGAGTGACTTTTTAATCCCACACCTTCTTTGATATTCAGAACAACTCTGGTATGACAACTAGGGATTAGACTTGTTACCCCGCAATACAGAAAAAGAAACTGAGACAGAAATAGGATCAGTGATTTGCAAAAGGTTACACACACAGTCCCTCACCCCATAAAAGCAGTTCAGATCTCTTTGCACTTCAAGTTTGAAAATGCAGCAAGGGCAAAAAGAAAAAAAGAACTTAAACAATAGAAGGGCTGAGTGTGGAACAGGAGACCCTGCCTGCTGTCCTCACTCCAGAGCACCTCCTTCCTCCACCCCCAGCCACACTCACCCTGAACCCAGGTCGCAGAAGGAGCACGCTCCCTGTCACAGGTCCCACTCAGACCCAGTGCTGGGCAAGGAAGGCAGGACGCACAAGGGCACTGTTTGCAGATCATTCAGAATCCAAGAATCCGTGGCTAAGAACTAGGGCCTTTTCCCCTGTGTCATCTGGTTAATGGGGTGAAATTGTGCTGCCGTGAGGCTCCGCAGCCCAAGCCCAGGACACTGCTGAGTGTCTGCGGCTGCTGAGCTTCACCAGCACTTGGCCAGCTTAATATAGCTCCCAAAAGCCAAAGTTGGCCTCAGCCTTTGCACACAGCCCACTTGGCCACGACTGGCGATCTTAGGCTGACCTTTCAACACCAATCCCTCTGTACAGACTTTAGGTCCAAGAATTGTGGTCCTGCCACTCACACATATCTATGAAGATTTATTCACCAGGCTTGACTCAATCTGACTCAAAAGTGGTTGCTAAAAGTGACCTCAGAGGGACCGTGCCTTACCCATCCCTAAACCACCCTAATTTATTTCTTCAAAGATATAGAATTCTTGCCATCTGAAATTACTTTCTTTTTTTCATCTACCTTGTCTGCTAAAGTGTAATTGCCAAGAAAATAAAGACTTCAGTCACCTTATTTAGTATTTATTCTCAGCACTTAGGACAGTGCCAAATAGTGCCTGATACAGAGCTGTTAATGACTGTGGAGTCAGCTCTGGCTCATTGTGACCTTAACAAGTCACACACGCAGCATTGCCTGGTCCTGTGCCGTCATCACAACCACAGGTGTCCCTGTGTCGCTCCCTAGGCTGTTGTGTCAATTCACATCATCTCAAGGAAGACTCACTTCTTTTTTGCTGACATTCTCCATAATTTTGTTGTTTTTTGTCATCCATTGCCATTGAGTCAACCCTGTCTCATGGCAACTCCATGTGTACAGAACAGAATCACTCCATAGAGTTTTTAAGACTATGACCTTTTGAAAAGAGATCATCACTATGTCTGTCTACTGAGGCATCTCTGAATGAGTTCAAACTGCCAACTTAATAATTAAACACTTAACAGTATGTGCCACCCAGGGCTCCTACTTTACCAAATTTTTGTTGCTATGCCACTGAGTCAGAACTGACCCATAGCTGACCCGTTCATAGGTGTTCAGAAGAAGTAAATCCCATAGGCAGAGATTGCCTATCCTTCCCCTGCAGAGATGCTGGTGAATTTGAACCGTATGCCTTCGGGATTGAGGTGTGGCTTCTTACTCCTAGGCTAACAGGTTTTAATAAATGCTGTGCTGTTGTTATGTAGCCTCTAGTCAGGACAGACTCATGACTGACCTTCCAGCATGTTTTCAAAGCCAGTAAATCACATGGGAGGAGCCTACAGGGCAGCTGGATTTGAAATTTAAGTTTTCAGTGTAACTCCCTTCTACTAACCACCAGTTTTTGTTGGATGTTGTCAAATTGACTATGACTCATAGTGATTCCATCAACAATGGATCTGAACCTTGCCCTATACTCCATCTTCCTTATCATCTCTAATTCACTTGACCTCATTGCATCAATCATTATGTCAATCCATCTCATTGAGGGTCTTCCTCTCTTTTGCTGACCCTCCCCTTTCTAAGCATGATACTCTTCTTGAAGGACCAATTCCTCTTAACAACATTCCCAAAATATGTGAGACAAAAATAATAATAAATGGCTATATAAACAAAAGTGGTTATCTTTAATAAATTCCTTTTTTATGGAATGAAATGAAATATGATTTCATTTCTCAGTCTGACCTACTGGCTTGATAGCATTCACATGAAAAAAAAACCCCAAAACAAACAAAAGCTTAAATAAACTTCTTCATAGCTCCACATTATGCATGGAAGGGAATGTGAGTAGCATCAGTATTGATTGCATCTTTATTGCTGTCTGGACCCCATACTTGGGTCCAGAAATACATGACTGGGGCATCAGCAGCAGCTGCCACGTTTTCAGCAGGCAGGGATGGCTATTGGGGATCACTGTTGTTTGGATGGACCATGTGGGATCACTTGAGCACAAGCAGAAGCGAGTGAGACAGGTGGAGCTCAACTGAGACGTCAGACCCAGCTCTTGAAAGGAAAACCAATGCTGTCTGGTTTTCCATTTAAGTACTTTGTGGAGATCACTGTTGTCTTGGCCCTACATGCCTCAGGTCAAGGAGAAAACACAAATATACAGGTCCTTTACAAAACACTTCTATACTCTTGGTCACTATATGGTTACAACGACTTAACATCTACTAAGAAAAGACTCACAAAATGTCAAGAAAGCAGCAGTCTGCCTCAGTTATTGTGAAAAACAAAATAACCCATCTCCTAGAAAAGCAGACCCAATGAATAGAGAGAATCAAGAAATATAATAATGTGGAGTTACTTGAACATCTCCAGAAGAAGATGCAAATGATGAAAGAAGAAAGTAAGAAAGAAAATACCCCAGATACAACAGTCCAGAAGAAATATATTGATGAGGAGCAACTTGAACAGATATGGAAGAAAATGTAAAAGATGGAAGAAACAATTAAGAAGGTAAATACCCCAGAGACAACAGGCCAGAAGAAATATATTGATGAGGATCAATTTAAACAGCTGTGGAAGAAAATGCAAAAGATAAAAGAAAGAACTGATAAATAAAGAGGTACAAGAACTTAAAAAATTATCACAAGACAAAGTGGTTACAGCCAACATAGTACTAGAAATAATAGAAAATCATGAAGATGCAATCCAGAATATTAAGACCAAAATGGCAGACATGTCCAACAAGCTGATAGCACAAAAAATTAGAAGTGAAGAGATGAAACAGAGAATCAGTAAGTTGGAAGACAAGAACCTCACTGAAAACATACATGAAGAAAAATCAGAGATGAGACATAAAGAAAATGAAGAAACCGTTAGAATTATGTGAGATGACATAAAATTGAATAATATACATATGATTGGAAATCCACAATGGGGGAGTGACATGGAAATCACTGAGAAAATAGTGGAATAAGTACTAGAAGAAAACTTCCCAGGTGTTCTGAAGAACAGAGAAAACCACATTCAAGAAGCAAAGTGAATGCCAAATAAACTAGACCCAAAAAGAAAAGCATCAAGACATATCATAGTCAAATTCTCCAAATTAAAAGATAAGGATGGAATTCTAAAAGCAGCATGAGAAAAACAGAGTCACTTACAAAGGGGAAACAATTAGCTTAATTTCTGATTTCTCAGTAGAAACCATATGAGTTAGAAGACAATGGGATGGTATATACAGAAAGTTGAAAGAAAACAATTGCCAGCCAAGGATCCTGTACCCAGCAAAGCTCTCCATGAAACATGAAGGGAAAATTAGATCCTTTGCAGAAAAGAAGGAACTTAAGGAATGTGTGAAAACAAGACCAAAACTACAAGAAAGTTTACACAAAATCCTTTACACTGAGATGCCAAAGGAAAGTGCATGGACCATGGTGATCAGAAAAAACAGAAAAAGAAACATAGCAAAAATGACAAAAGCAAAACCTGGCCTGACAATAATCACACTTAATGTGAATGGACTAAATGCACCAATTAAAAGAAAAGAGTAGCAGAATGGCTAAAAAAAACACCAAAAATACAACCCCACGAAGCCCATCAATATGTTGTTTATAAGAGACACATCTAAAAAAAGAAGAAAAGGACTCAAAATCAAAGGCTGGGGGGGAGGGAAGATATACCAAGCAAATGGAAACCTTAACAAAGCAGGAGTGGTAATATTAATCGCTGATAAAATAGATTTCAGAATTAAAACCACCAAAAAAGATAAGGAAGGGCACTATATACTGATTAAAAATCACAATAGATCAAGAAGATACAACTTTGGTCAACATTTATGTACCAAATGATGTTGTTGTTGTTGTTGTTATGTGCCGTCGAGTCGTGATAGACCTGCAAAATACATAAAATGATGGTTAATACAATTGAAGAAAGAAATAGACAACATCACAATGGTGGTAGGAGATTTCAACACACCACTCTCACAAAAGGATAGGTCAAGCCCAAAGAAACGCAACGAAGATGCAGAAAACCTGAACTACACAATCAGCCAACTCAACCTAGTGGATGTATTCTGATAACTGCACCCAAATAAAACTCAATTCACTTTCTTCTCAAGTTGACATGGTATGTTCTCCAGAATCGATCACATATTAGGACACAAAGCAAACTCAACAAATTAAAAAACATAGAACTAATACAACGTATCTTGTCAGATCACAATGCCATAAAACTAGAAATTAACCACAGGGTATAAAGCTTACGAGATCATCCATGTGGAGCTAAATAACTCTCTGCTAGAACATGACTGGGATTATAAAAGAAATAAAGAATTAAATTTAAAAGTTTCTTTAAACAAATGAAAATACAACATTCCAAAACCTCTGGGATATAGCTAAGGCAGACTTCAGGGAGAAGTTCATAGCAATAGGCACAGACATAAAAAGGGAAGAAAGAAGAAAAATCAATGATCTAACTCAACTCCTTCATTATCTAGAAAAAGAATAATTCTACAGCCTCTAGAAGAAAAGAAATTTGATAATTGACAAGAGCTGAAATAAATGAGATCGAAAATAGAAAAAATAATTGAAACCAACAATAAGACCAGGGGCTAGTTTTTTTTAGTCAATAAAATTGACAAACCACTGGCAAACTTAACAAAAGGAGAAAAAAAGAGAGAGAGAAGACAGAGGTAGCTCAATTAAGAAATGCTAGAGGGTCATGACAACAGAACCAAAGAAAATTAAATCAATACTATCAGAACACTATGAAAAGCATCTAATAACTTGGAAAACTTAGAAGAAATGGACAAATTCCTTGACATACATGCCCTGCCCTGATTGACAAGGACAGATACACAACACTTGAACAGACCAATCACAAAAGAAGAAATTGAAAAGGTCATAAAAAGACTTCCCCATAAGAAAAGTCCTGAATCAGATGGCTTTACAGCTGAATTCTACCAAACATTCAGAGAGGATGTATCACCAATTCTACTTAAACTATTTCTAAAAAAATGAAAAAGAAGGAGCACTCCCTGAGTCACTCTATGATGCAAGCATAACCCTAATACCAAAACCAGGCAAAGATATTACCAAGAAAGGAAACTACAGACCAATGTCTCTAACGAATGTAGATGCAAAAATCCTAAACCAACATAATACAAAAGCCCATCAAAAAATAATCCACTATGAACAAGTGGGATTCACAGGAGGAATGCAAGGATGGTTCAACATACCAAAAAACAACATAATTCACCATATTAACAAAATAAGTAATAAGAACCTTTTGATCTTAGCAATTGATTCAGAAAAGGTATTTAGCAAAATCCTACACTCATTCCTGATTAAGACACTCAGCAAAATTGGAATAGAAGATAATTTCCTCAACATAGTGAAAAGTATATATGCAAAACCACGAGCCAATATCATTCTCAATGAAGAAAGACTAAAAACATTTTCCTTGCAAACAGGGACTAGACAAGGATGCTCACTGTCACCATTTCTATTCAATATTGTACTAAAAGTGCTTGCTAGGGCAATACAGCAAGAGAAGGAAATAAAAGGCCTTCAGATCAGCAAAGAGATGGTTAAAATATTGCTATATGCAGATGATATGATAGTGTATATAGAAAATCCCAAAGATTCAACAAAAAAACTGTTAAAGCTGATAGGACAATTTAGTAGAGTGGCAGGATATAGGATCAATATCTGAAAATCAGAGGGATTCCTCTACAATAATAAAGAGAACTCAGAGAAGGAAACCAGGAAAGCAAGACCATTTACAAAAGCCAACCACAAATTGAGATAATTGGGAGTGAACCTAACTAAAGAGACAAAAAAACCTATACAAAGAAAACTACAGAACATTTCTGCAAGACACAATAAAAGACCTAAAGAAATGGAAAAAATGTGCCCTGTTCATGGATAGGAAGACTCAATATAATGAAAACGACAATCCCACCAAAAGCAATCTACCTATTCAATGCAATCCCAATATAGATACTAAATTCATTTTCCAAGGAGATTAAAAGGGGAATTGTCAAGTTTATTTGGAAAAACAAGAGAACCTGAATAAGCAAAATACTTCTGAGAAACAAAAATCAAGTGGGAGGTATAGCACTCCCTGACCTCAAAACCTACTATGTGGGGAGCTCTGGTGGCTTAGTGGCAAGAAGCTGCACTGCAATCCCAGAGATGTGTGGTTCGAATCCACCAGACGCTCTGCTGGAGAAGGAGGGGCAATCTCCTCCTGTACCAGTCAGATCCAATTTTTTGGTACACACACAAAAATAATAAAATAAAAAAAACCCCAACAAACAAAACCTACTATGCAGTGGTAGTAACCAAAACAGCATGGTACTGATACAATAAGAGGCACATAGATCAGTGGAACAGACTGAGAACCCAGAAATAGACCCAGCTATCTAACTGATTTTTGACAAGGAAATAAAACCTATCAAATGGAGAAATGACAATCTCTTCAACAAATGCTGCTGCAAAACTGAATGGCTATCTGCAGAAAGCTGAAACAGATCCACATCTCACACCGTACACAAAAATCACCTCAAGGTGAGTAAATGACTTGGGAGTAAAGTCCAAAGCATCAAGTTCATATAAGACAAACTGAGATCAAGCTTAGAAGCTCTAGTCTATGGTATAAAGAGACTGTCAAATACAGCCAGAAATGTACAATCTGAAGAGGATAAAATTGATGAATGAGACCTTCTAAAGATTAAATCCCTATGTTGATCAAAACTTTTTCCAACAGAGTGAAAAGAAAACCTGCTGACTGGGAACAAACATTTGGCAATAACATCTCAGACAAGAGTCTCATAATGAAATTTTATAGAATACTCCTGGGCCTCCACAAGAAAAATTCTGATAATAACTCAATTACAAAATGGGCAAAAGACACGAAGAGAATTTTCATAGAGGAAAATAGTCAAATGGTCAGCAGACATATGAAGAATTGCTCCAATTCACTGGCAATGAGAGATGCAAATCAAAACTGCAATGAGGTACCATCTCACCCCAGTAGCAATAGCAAAGTTTAACAGGGAAGCAATAAATGTTGGCGAGGATGTGGTGAGATAGCAACTCTTATACATTGTTGGTGGGATTGTAAAATGGTACAACCACTCTGAAAGGCAGTTAGGTGGTTCCTCAAAAAGCTGAACACAGAAATTCCATATGATCCAGCTATTCCATTGTTTGGAATATACCCCAAGAAAATTAGAACTGAGGCTCAAACGGAAACTTGTGCACCATATTCATAGCAGCATTATTCACCATCGTAAGAAAACAGAAACAGCCCTGATGTCCAACCACAAACAAATGGATTGAGAAGTTGTGGTACATTCATACAATGAAACACTATGCAGCATGCAGGAGCAATGATTTTGTAAATTATTACCAAACTTGAGAGGAGTAGAGAGCATTATGCTGAGTGAACTAACTCAGTCCCACAAGACCAAATACAGTATAAAACCATTATTGTAGAATGAGTATAAGGATCCAAGAGAGGTGGGGGGAAAGTGGAAATAGAGGGGTGGGAATGGGGGAGTAGGGTGTTAATATAGGGTTGCACAATTCGATGGGTGTGTGGAGTGAAGGAAATGGGAAGGATCTTTTGTGAAAAAATAATGTATTCAAACTTTGTAAATAAATCAAAGTAATATGAAAAATTTAAAAAGAAAAGAAATACATGACGGGAGTTTGCTGACACTTATCCACACACTTAAGTCTATTACAGCACTTACAGCATAGCATTGCATTGCAACTGATGTATATTATGTGTCTACCTTCCTACTCACACCCCCAAGCTGTTTTATAAGCACTGATTATGTTATATTCTGCTTTTTATCTTTGGTGATTGCTATAGATTGAATATGTCCTTCAAAAAGAAATGACAGTCCCAATACCTGTACTTTGAAATATGACCTTGTTTAGAAATAGAGTTTTTCATTCATCATGCTAATGAGGTCATACAGGCAGTAGCTGTTGTTCATGTTCTATGCCATTGCATCAGAACTGACCCATAGCTGACCGTCCAGTGGGTTTTCAGAGACAATAAATGGCACAAGAGGAGATTGTCCATTCTTCTCCCACAGAACAGCTGCTGGATTTAAACTACGTGCCTTTGGGATTACAGCACAGCTTCTTACCTCTAGGCCACCAGAGCTCCCTACTAATAACTTATAAATTAGGTCATAAATTAGTATAGACATGGACAAACACACAAGGTGAAGATAGACTGTATGTGGACCCATCTATAAGCAAAGGGATGTCAACGACTGCCAGTAGACACCAGAAACGAAAAGACACACAGAAGGGATCAGGAGAGCTGAGATTCAGATATGGACTTTCAGCTTCCACAACTGTAAGAAAAGAAATGTTTTTCTTTAAAAGTTTCACAGTTGCTTTTTCTTGTTGTTACAGTCACATGAGATTGCAGGCAATAGGAAGATCTCAAAGCTCTGGCTAAATTAGCATATATGTCACAGCATCAGGTGATGGTAGTGTTATGTACACAGATCTGGGGACCAGGGGACCTGAGTTCTAGTTCTGACTCTCTTACTGATGGACTATGCAAGTTTTAAACAAATCACTTGAGCTCTCTGAACCCACCTGCTGCATTTTCAGAATGAAGACTTGGAACAGGATGAGTGATTTTTCAGCTGACTAGGAGGGAACTCTGATGGCATAGTCTGTGCATTGAGTTTTGATACTAACTCGAAGCCTGTATGTTTCTCTAGCAGTTCAAATCCATCAGTGGCTCCTCAGAAGGAAGATGGTCAGTGCCTTAGCATTATGATTTATAGCCTCAGGAACCCAATAGAAGGCTGCTGTGAAATAGAACAAATCAGATGCCGAGTTGGGGTTGTTTTGTCTTTTTGAAGAGAGGAGCAAATATAATCTAACTGGGGTCTTCCTCTCCTGCGCCATCCCTCCACCCTTCCTAGCATGATGTCCTTCTCCAAAGACTGATCCCTCCTGGTTCAAAGTATGTGAGAGAGAGCTTCAAAAGACCTCTCCGGATTACTGAGAAGCAACGATGTCGGTCTAGAGACTAAGGTGTGTCTGATCCAGGCCATGGTCTTCACAATTACTTGCTATTCATCACAGAGCTGGACAATGACTAAGGATGATAGAAGGAGAGTTGATTGATGCCTTTGAGTTGTGGTGCTGGAGAAAAGTTTGGCATCATAGCAACATGCAAGCCAATATTGAAAAAAAAAAAAAGATGGAGGCTTCACATAAAGTACATTGATTTGGAATTGAACTCAAGTATTCAACCCCACAGAAAGATGGGAGAGGGTCCCCAGAGGATGCCATTTGCCAGAGAATTCGTTTTGGGCCTGAGGGCCAAGAAACAAAAGTTGTACACTGGTCCTGGAGGACATATCCTTCTCTCCTGGGAAGCCATCCTCTTGCATCAGCACCAGGCTGCAAATGGAAGACAAATGGTATTTAACCCAGAAGAAGTCAATCCTGGAGTGGATGTTTAAGAGGCCTTTTTCTCAGGATCTTCCAGGAAAAGAAGCTGTACATGAGAGTTGTACTTAAGAACTTTAAATTGAAGTCATACTGACCGCATCATAAGAGAGTGACAGCAGCATGATATGGTCAGAATCAGAGAAATCCTGATTGCTTAAGACTTAGGACATCACATCAGGGGGTGGTAAATGGGAAACGGGTGTTGAATGTTGTAAGCAAAAGTAGGAAGGGTTGGTGGTGGAGTAAGGAAAGGGTGGAATTTTAATAATAAAAAAAACCACAACAAACAACCCCAAACCCCAAAATCAACCAAACATGTAGCTGGGTGGGCAACACCATTGAATATTGGTCTTTCTAACTGGTAAATGTCTTTCATCTACTCTTTTCTGTGGAATGCTTGTCTGTCAGGTACTATTATATATATTTAAAAATTGAGACAGACTAGGAAGAAGGATTGGCCATCCACTTCTGAAATTACAGGTCTTCGAAAACCCTGTGTACAATAGAGCACACTTAGATTATCATTTGGACTAACAGACATGGCAACTGAAACTGAGATCTTAGAAATGGAAACACAGAGAAAGAGAACCAGCTGTAAGGAGACACTAGTGATTGGACCGTGTAATGTGAGAAGCATGAATGTAGGAAAATCGAACATTGTTAAGAAAGAAATGGAATGCATAAATATTGACATACTAGGTATTGGTGAAATGAGATGGCTGGCATGGAACATTTTGAATCAGATGATCATATGATTTACTATGCTGGGGATGAAAAGGTGAGAAAAAATGGGGTTGGTTTCATAATTAAAAAAATCATTTCTAGATCTATCCTGAAATA
>NW_006399807.1:6077102-6102529 GCF_000299155.1 Elephantulus edwardii
GGGAGAGTGGAGGGACAGCACAGGAGAGGAAGACCCTCAATGAGATGGATCGATTCTGTGAGTGGAGTGGTGGGAATGAATGTGTTTGAGACAGCTAGGTTGGCACAGTATAGAACAGCGTTTAGGGCTCTTTTACATAGGGTCACTATGAGTCGCAAATGACTCCATGGTACATGACAAATAACAACATCCTACATGGAATGTGAGAATTCTAGTACTGAACCACTGAAGCCCTCTCACTAAAACAGGAATTGTCTATTCCTTTGCTCTGTTAGTATTGGAATTAGTCATATGATTTTCTTAATCTAATAGGGAACTAACTAGTGGATCTGATGGAACAGCGGTGCCAGTGTTCCTTCCGATTTGATTTGGCCTCTTGCACTTCTGTGAGATACTGTAGAAAGGCTTGACCTGAGTAGCACTGCTCCTTTCGTCTCGGGAAAAAGAAATGATTGGCACCCAGCCTACAGCGTAGCCCAGCTCACCCTCCATCTGAATGAAATAGAGCTGCCCTAGCCAATGTGCAGACTGAAAGGGAAAAAATATTTTTTTAATCTACACGATTGAGGGGATTATTTGTTACATAGCATTACTGCAGTTATCACTGACCACTGCAAAAGGGGAATGATGATGATCTAGGTATGGTGTTGCTGGAAGGAAGTCAAGGGTACCTAGCGGTCCCACAGTCTCCTCATAGAAGCAACCCAGGTTCTGCCATGGCCACATTCTTGTAACAGAAGACACATAGAATGAATACGAAGTTTCCTGTCTGAATTCTTATATTTTCTGTTCAAATCTACCAGCTGTTCCACAGAAAAAAGATAGGCATTCTCTTATCATGTGATTTACAGCTTCTTCAAAATGTACTGGAGGGTCAGCTATGAGTTTATTCTGACTCAAGAGCAATGAACAACAATAATAACAACTTAGAGACACATGTAAGTAACACAACAATACTTGTTCTGGATTTATTGTGTATATTTGCCTATTTTCTGCCTCTGCTATAAGCTCTTAGAGGGCAAAGACCATGTGCTGCTCATTTTTGTCTCCCTTATAACATGTAGTAGAGCACTGGGTACTTCATTGCCTAAACACATACTCAATGTTGAGTATTAAGTTGAAAAGAGTAAAAAGCACAACCCACTAGTGACACATACAGTCCTGAGTAACACTGAAATCCTAACCAGGAAGGAACCATTAAAACCATACTGGGTGGTCTCCTTGTTGGCTCCAGTCTCCTAGATCCAAGGAATCTTTCGTTTTCTGGGACTGTGCAGCCTGAGGATAGAAGGCCCTGCAGGGAAGTCAGCAGACACATCCCAACCCCTTCAGTAAGCACTCATTAAGCACCTGCTGAGTGATAGGTCTTTCTCTAGAGCAGACAGGGTGATGCCTTTGGGATGAATGGAAGGTCTTTGGCGAGGAGGAACACTTACCTGAGAGCTTGGTGGGGCAACCAAGTTGATTCCTGGAGGGGCTGCCAGCGCTCCCGATGGCGGGCCCATAGCTGAAGTGATGACTCTGTATGGAGAGCCCAGAGCATTGAGGGGGGCTCCCACTGCACTCAGCGTCCGTGGGGCACTCACAGGGGTGTCTGTGTAGCTGGAGTGGCCATCCATCGGCTTCCCAGCAGACAAGATAGCCGATGGGCTCATGGACGTGGAGCTGGCGTGACCAGAGGAGCCTGTGAGGAGAAGAAAGTGAGAGTGATACAAGATTGGGGAGCACAAATACAGAGGCCTGGCCTACCCCCTGTTTCGTTTTCCATATCTTTCCCATCCTTCCAGCCACATCTGCACTTCTGTATATTCTAGAAGCATTGGTGGTTTGGTGGTAAGGAGTTATGCTACCAACTCAAAGGTATGTGGTTTGAATCCATCAGCTGCTTGTGAGAGAAAGATGGTTATTCTCCTCCTGTGCAATTTACTGCCTCTGAAAACCCAGTTGAGGGTCAGCCTTGAGTCAGTTCTTGCTCTATGGAACCGTCTAAAGTGGGGAAAACAGAACAGGGAGCCATAAGGCTGTGAACATCTCTCTGAAAGGGCCAGAGGGAATGAGAATAGCACAGTCCCTTACTGCTTCAGAGCAGAAAACAGATAGAGTCCATAGCCCAGTGCCATGGTGCTGGTGTAGCCCCACCAACAGCAAGAAGTCCACAGTGATGGTACCAGCAATGGAATTTATTAAGGAAAGAAGTTGGAGAGTGAGGGAGGCAAAGAATTATTACCTACAATAAGTCTGGATTTTAGCCTGACAGTTCCAAGGCACAACTCCTCAGTTGGCCAGGTTCTGGTTTCAACTGAGCAAGCAGATTTTTCTTCCATCATCAAAGGCAAGAATAGCAAAAATCCAACTGTGGCCAGCACAAATGCAAGAAGCCTTAGGTCACACGTTGCCACAGTCTCTCCACAGCAGTACCAGTCTCTCCACCACCAGCGGTCTCACTCTCACCGGGGTCTTGCTACCACAATCTTTCCTCACCTAAAGTCTTGCTTCAAGTCTTTCTCACCTCAAGTTTTGCTGCTCCAAGTATTTTTGCCTAGTGTAAGAAGCACTCTTTATATTGCTGCTTCAGTTATTAATGATTAATTAATAAGACCATGCTGATTTGCAAGATCATGTGTCTGCAGTTCAGGTAGCTTGAGACCAGTGGTGGCTAAATATTTGCTTTAGAAAGCTAACTTTTCCTCCACAAGAAAATGACTGATGACCCAATTACAAAATGGGCAAAAAACATGGAAAGAATTTTCACAGAGGAAGATATTCGAATGGCCAACAGACACATGAGGAAATGCTCGTAATCAATATCAATAAGAGAGATGCAAATTAAAACCACAATGAGACATCATCTTACTCCAGTGGCAGTGGAAAAGTTTAACAAGACAGTAATAAATCTTGGAGAAGATGTAGCAAGATAGGAACTCATACGTTGTTGGTGGGATTATAAAAGGGTACAACCACTTTCAGAGTGGTTTGGCACTTCCTCAAAAAACTGAACATAGAAATTCCATATGATTCAGCTATTCCCCTGCTTGGAATATACCCTGAGAATATGAGAACCGAGGCTCAAACAGACTGTACACCAATCTTCATAGCAGCGTTATTCACCATCACAAGAACATGGAGACAGCCCAAATATCCAACCACAAACAAATGAATTGAGAAATTATGGTACATTCACACAATGGAACACTACCCAGCATTCAGGAGAAATGATTTTGCAAATTACTACCTAACTTGGGAGGGATTGGAGAGCATTATGCTGAGTGAACTAACTCAGTCTCACAAGGACATAAAATCATTATTGCAGAATTAGTGTGAAGATCCAAGGGGGGTGGGAGGGTAGAATCAGATGGGTGAGGGGAGGGGCGGGGGCTGAGGTGGTTAATCATAGGGTCACACAGTTTGATGTGGGATGGGGGTGAAGGAAATGAGAATGATCCGGTGTGAAAAACAATGTATTCAAACTTTGTAAATAAATCAGTATAAAATAAAGTTAAAAACCCTGCTCTTAAAAAAAAAAAGCCAACTTTTAGGCTAACACCACAGGTAACAACAACAAAATAATTAGCTGTAGGTGACAGCCAGCTGCTCTAGGACAGACATGATACTCTTCAGGAGAAAGATGGACAATATTTTCCTATGCAATTAACTGCCTCTGAAAACCATCTCGGGGGGTTATTTCTAACTCGATAGTACACAACAATAACAACAATATTGGTTGGCTGAAAGTTGACCCATTGGAATGATTTCACATTGAGGCTTGGAGAGTGACTATGGTCCCTAGTTTTGGGGGATTCAACCAGTAAGATTTTATTTTTTCTTTATTATTTTGAGTTTTCTTTCAAAATTTTCCCCCTCCCTTATCCAAAATTAAAGAGAAAGGATGTCAGTTTAATGACTAAGGTGTACTCGACTCAAGTATTTTCTATTGCTGGCATTTTGCATGGTATTTTCAAATCCATGTGAAAGTTGGATAACAATGAAGAAATGCTGAATAAGAATGGATGTCTTTGAACTGTAGTGTTGACAAAGAGTACAGAATATACCACGGACTGTCCAAAGAACAAATCTGTCTTGGAGAAAGTGCAACCAGGGTGTTCCTCAGAGGAAAGAATGGTGAACTTTGTCTCATATACTTTGGGCATATTGTCAAGAGGGACCAATGTTCGGGGAAATACATGACTGAAAAAGCAGAGTCAGTGAAAAAGAAAATCTACAAAAAAGATCAACAAAGGGACTACAATAATGGGCTTGAGTATATCAGAAATTGTGTGAGGGCGAGGCTTTGATCTGTTGTTCATGGACAGCTATGAGTCAGTTTGATGGAACCTAACAACTACAGCTACTACCAATGACCCCAGCCGTCATCCATTTCAGAGAAGATAGCAGGGCCACTCCCTTACTTCAGAAATACTATCACAAAAGGCCAATGGCTGAGCAAAAACATCATGTTTCATAAAACAGAGGCTTAGAGAAAATGAAGGAAAATCCCAGTGAGATGGATTGATGCAATAAACCCAAGACAAGAGGCTCAATCATAATGTTGTTGTTAGGTGTCGTTGAACTGAGTATGAGTGATAGCAGCCCATTGAACACACTTGAACCATCTTCTATCCTGCAACCTCATCATCATCTCTGACACAGCCTACTGCTGCAGTAACTTTATCAATCCATCTCATTTAGGGTCTTCCTCTCTTTCACTGACCCTCTACCTTTCCAAGCATGATATTTCTTTCCAAGGGATAGCCTATTCTAGCAACATGCCCAAACTATGGAAGATGAAGCTTTATAATCTTTGCCTCCAAAGAGCATTCTGCTTGCACCCTACGCAAGACATATCTGTTTGTCCTTTTGGCGGTCCTCTTCTTCCACACCACAAATCAAAGGCATAAATTCTTCTTCTGTCATTCTTGTTCATTGACCAGCTTTCTGATGTGCAGCAAGTGATTGAAAGGACTATGGCCCGAATCAGGCACACTTTAGTCTTCAAGCTGACAACATTGCCCTTCAGCATTTTGGAGAGATTCCTAATAACAGGCTTGCCCAAGGCAGTAGGTCTTGTGATCTCCTGACTGCTGGTACCGAGGATGTTGACTGTTGATCCAAATAAGATGAAATAGTTGACAATTTCAATTCTTTCTCTATCAGGATGTTGCCTATTGGCGCAGTGGTGAGGACCTTTGTTTTCTTGATGTTGAGATGAAATCTATATTGAAGGCTATAATCCTTAATCTTCTTCAACAAGAGTTTCAAGTCCTCCTCACTTTCAGCAAGCAAGGCAGTGTAATCTGCATAATGTAGGTTGTTGATGGCTTATTGTCTGATTCCAGTGCCACATTCCTTATCATAAAGTCCAGCTTCTCAAATTATTTGCTCAGTATATGAGATTAAATAAGTATGAAGAAAGGATACATCACTGATGCACACCCTTCCTAATCTTAAACAAAACAATATTCTATTTTTAATTGTGATTTTAGTGAACATTTACATAAAAGTTAGATTTTCATTCATTCATTCATTGTCACACATTTTCCTCCCTACTCCCCCAGTTTACTTTTTTAAAAAAAAAAATTGTTGCAAAATGTCCTCCCTCATCCCACCCTTCCCCAAGTCCACTTGCTATGTACCTCTTATTCTGGACTGTTACACAAATAATTTGTAATCAAATATTCCTTTTAAACACTTTTTTCCTCCTTCTGTTCCAATGTTTGTTAATTAGTGTTCATTAATTATTCCCTCTTTTCTTAGTTTTTAACCCAGCCCTCATGTCAGTCCTGTTTTATAATAGTGACTTTATGCAGTATTTGTCTTTTTGTGACTGAGATATTTCATTCAGCATAATGTCCTCAGGGTCACCCATGTTGTGTAATATTTTATGAGTTCCTTATTTTTCAGTTCTGTGTAGAATTCCATTATGTGAATATACCATAGTTTTTCTATTCATTAATTTGTTGATGACACTTGGGTTGCTTCCATCTCTTTGCTATTGTGAATAATGCAGCAATAAACATGGCCATGCATATATCTATTTATGTGGCAATTCTGATTTCTTTAGTATATATTCCTAGTACTGGAATTCCTGGGTCAAATGGTATTTCTATTTGCAACTTCTTGAGAAATCGCCAGGCCACTTTTCATAGTGGTTGCACAATTAACAACAGTGAATAAGGGTTCCAATTTCTCCACAACCTTGTCAGCATTTGTTGTTGGCTGCTCTGTTGAACTTTTCTATTGCTACTGGGCTGAGATAATATCTCATAGCTGTTTTTATTGGCATCTCTCTGAGAGAAAAATTCTGAACTTTTTTCACCCCTCATATGTTTGTTTACTCTCTGAATTATCTTCTTTGGTGAAATGCCTGTTCATATTCTGTACCCATTTTTAAGATCATGTTGTTTACTCTTTCATATTGAAGTGCTAAAGTATTCTATAAATTTTAGATATTAGTCCCTTATCAAATATGTCATTACCAAATATATTTCCCAGTCTGTAGCTTTCCTTTTTACCCTGTTGGAGAAGTTTTTGATGTGCATAAGGATTTGAGTCTAAGAAAGTCTCATTTATCTACTTTATGCTTTTTTGGTTGTAGGTTTTTCAAGATGCTTAGAAGACTGTCCATGTTGTGGATTAGGGCTTCTAGAGTTCTTCCAAGCTTTTCTCTGATGAAGTTTATAGTCCTTGGTTTTACTCCTACGTCCTTGATCCACTTTGAGTTGTTTTTTATACATGATGTGAAGTGTGGGTGTTTCTTGAGTTTTCCACAGTTTTCCAATCACCATTTATTAAAGTGGCTTTCACTTCCCCACTTAACTGATTTTATCTTCTTGTAAAAAAAAATCAGTTGACCAGAGATAGATGAGCTGATTTCTGGGTTCTCAATTCTATTCCATTGATCTATGTGTCTGTCATTATACCAGTACCAGGCTGTCTTTACCACCATGAATGTGTAGTAGGAATTGAGATCAGAGAGTGAGAAGCCTCCTACATTCTCTTTTTCAGGAGTGCTTTACTTATTCGGGGTTTCTTTCCATTCCCGATTAAATTGGAAATTGATATTTGTATTAGGATTGCATTGAATTTATAGATTGCTATTGGTAGAATCGTCATTTTCACAATATTGAGTCTTCCTCTCCAGGAGCATGAATATTCTGCCACTTCTCCGGATCTCTTTTTATTTCTTGTATTAATGTTTTATAATTTTCTTTAAATAGGTCTTTTGTGTTTTAGTTAGATTTATTTCCAAGTATTTAATCTGTGGATAGCTATTGTAATGGGTATTGTTTTTCTTAGTTCCATTTCTATATTCTCTTTGTCACAGTAGAGAAATACAGTTGATTTTTGTATGTTGATTATGTATCCTGCTACTTTGCTAAATTGGTCAACTATGTTAGGTAGTTTTGTTGCTGAGTCTTTCGGGTTTTCTAAGCATACTATCATATCATATCATATCATATGCATAGAGATAGTTTTTACTTTCTCTTTGCCAATTTGAATATTTCTTATTTCCTTCTCTTTTCTTATTGCTATCACTAAGACTTCCGATATAATATTGAGTAAGAGAAGTGATTAAAAGGAATGCTTGCCTAGTTCTTGTTCTCAAAGGGAATGTCTTTAATCTCTCTCCATTGTGATTGACATTGGCTGTTGGTTTTGTATGTATACTTTTTTTTTACTTTGTTTAGGAAATTCTCCTATATTCCTATTTTGTTGAGTGTCTTAATCAGGAAATGGTATTCTATTTTGTCAAAGGAATTTTCTGCATCAACTGATAAGATCATGCGATTCTTGTTCTTTGCTTTGTTGATGTAATGAATTATATTGATTGTTTCTCTTATGCTGAACCATCTTGCACACCTGTTATGAATTCTACTTGTTATGGATGGATTTGTTTAAGTGTACTTTTGGATTCTATTGGCCAGGATTTTATTGAGGATTTTTGCATATACATTTATAAGAGATAATGGCCTATAGTTTTTTATGTTGGTAGTGTCTTTATCTGACTTTGGTATCAAGGATATGTTGGCTTAATAGAATGGGCCCAGGAAAATTCTATCTTTTCCTATTTTCTGAAGTACTTTATGTAGAATTGGTGACAGTTCTTCTCTGAATGTATGATAAAATTCACTAGTAAAACCATCTGGCCCAGGCTTTTTTGGTTGGAAGTTGTTTTATGACTTGTTCAATTTCTTCTTTTGTAATGAATTTGTTCAGATATTCTACTTAGGTCTGTGTCAGTTAATGTAAGTTATGAATTTCTTAGTATTTGTCCATTTCCTCTAGGATTTCATATTTGTTAGCATGTAGTTTTCCCACAATATTCCATTGTTAACATTCTTATTTTAGTTGGTTCTGTTGTGACATTGCCCCTTTCATCTCTTATTTAGATTATTTATGTCTTTTATTTCTATTCCTTTGTTAGTTTTGCTGGTGTCTATCAATTTGTTTGACCTTTTTTTAAAAAACAACTCCTGGTCTTGTTGATGGTTTTAGCTGTTTTTCTGTTTTAATTTATTTCTACTCTAATATTTAAGCAAAGGCATTTGACTGTGTGGATCATAACAAACTATGGATAGCTATGAGGAGAATGGGAATCCCAGAACACTTGATTGTGCTAATGAGAAACCTATGCTTGGACCAAAAGGCAGCCATCAGAACAGCGTAAGAAAACACTGCATGGTTCAAAATTGGGAAGGGTGTATGCCAGGGATATGTCCTGTCTCCATACCTTTTCAAGCTGTATGCAGAACAGATTATCCAGGAGGCTGGGCTCTTTGAGGAGAAATGTGGGGTCAGGATTGGTAGAAGATCTATCAACAATCTGCCTGATGCAGATGACACAACCCTGCTTGCTGAAACTGAGGAGGACCTGAAGCACTTGCTGCAGAGGGTCAAGGATTGCAGCCTCCAATATGGATTGAGGCTCAATGTCAAGAAGACAGAGATTCTCACCACTGGACCCATTGGCAGCAACAGGATGGATGGTGAAGAGATTGAGATTATTAACAACTTTAGTCTGCTTGGCTCCACAGTCAACACTCTTGGCACCAGCATCCAGGAAATTAAAAGACATATTGTGATGGGAAAGTCTTCTGTTAGGGACCTCTCCCAGGTACTGAAGAGCAATGGTGTCACTCTGGAGACTAAGGTGCATCTGATAGAGGCCACGGTCTTTGCAATCACTTGTTATGCATCAGAGAGTTGGACAATGACTAGGGAGGCTAGAAGGAGAATTGATACCTTTGAGCTGTGGTGCTGGAGAAGAGTGTTGAAGGTACCATGGACTGCTAGGAAAACAGATTCATCCTGGAGAGGGTTAAACCAGGCTGCTCCTCAGAGGTAAGGATTCCGAGGCTTTGTCTAACATACTTTGGACATGTTGTAAGGAGGGACCGGTCCTTGGAGAGGGACATCATGCTTGGGAGGGTGGAGGGACAGCACAGGAGAGGAAAACCCTCTATGAGGTCGACTGATTCAGTGACTGGGATAATCGGGATGGGCATATCCGAGACAGTGCAATTGGCACAGGATAAAGCAGAGTTTAGGACTGTTGTACATAGAGTCCCTAGGAGTCTCAAGTGACTCAACAGCACATAACAATAATAATAATATTTATAATTTCATTTTTTAAGAGGGTGTCAGATTTCTTGCTGTTCTTTTTCAACCTTTCAAAGATGTTGGGTTAAAAAATAATTATCAATTTTTCTTGGCTTTTGATGTGTTTTCTTATTGCTATAAATTGACCTCTAATTATGGTTTTGGCTGTTTCCCAGAGGTTTTGGTATGTTGTGTTTTCATTGTTTTCTTTTCAGGAAACCTTTTAATTTCATTTTATTTTTAACATGAGTACCCTCATATTCATGCAAGGTGTTGCTCAGCTTCCAAATGTATATGTTTTCCTCTTTTATCCTCTTGTTATTAATTCTAATTTTGCAACATTGTGGTTTGAGAAGATATTTTCTATTATATCTATGTTTTCTATAATATTATTGATGCTTGCTTTGTGACTAAAATGTGATCTATTTTGTATAATGTTCCATACACATTGGAGAAGAAGAAATACTATACTTTCTTGAGGTGCATTCACCTGTATATATCTATGAGATTGAGTCAGTTCATTTTGTGGTTTAATTCTTAAGCATCTTTATTGAATTTATTTCTAGCAGTACTATCTTTTCTTGGGAATGATATAGTAAAGAAAATTATCCAAAAATAACTGGAGCAGCATGTCAACAGAAAACTGCCAGATGTGGAGGCTGGTTTAGAAGAGTCTGTGACACTAGGGATATTATAGCTAATGTTAGATGGATCTTTACTGAAAGCAGAAAGTATCAGAGGAATGTCTATCTGTGTTTCATTGAGTATACAAAGAAATTTGACTATGTGGATCACAACAAACTGTGGCTGACTCTGAGAAGAATGAGAATCCAAGAACATTTGATTGTGCTTATGCAAAACCTATACTTGGACCAGGGGGCAGTCATCAGAACAGAGCAAAGAGACACTACATGGTTCAAAATCAGGAAGAGTGTATGCCAAGGATGTATTCTGTCTCCATACTTTTTCACTTTGTATGCAGAACATCTGGGAGGCTGGTCTGTATGAGGAGGAATGTGGCATCAGGATTGGAGGAAGATTCTGTTATGCAGAAGACAAAACCCTGCTCGCTGAAACTGAGAAGGACCTGAAGTGCTTGCTACAGAAAGTCAAGGACTGTAGCCTTCAATATGGAATGAAGCTCAACATCAAGAAAACAAAGATTCTCACCACTGGGCTAATTGGCAGCATGATGATAGATGGTGAAGAGATTGAGATTGTTAACAGCTTTAGTTTGCTTGGCTCCATAGTCAACACTTTTGGTACCAGCAGCCAGGAAATCAAGAGACAAATTGCATTCGGAAAGTCAGCTGTCAGGGACCTCTCCAGAGTACTGAAGTGCAACAACATCAATCTGGAGACTAAGGTGCACCTGATCCAGGCCAGAGTCTTCATAATTGCTTGTTCTGCAACAGAAAGCTGGACAATGACAGGGATAATAGAAAGAGAATTGATGCCTTTAACCTTTAGTCCTGGAGAAGAGTGCTGAATATACTATGGACTGCCAGGAAAACAAAGAGGCTCATCCTACAGAAGGTATAGCCAGCCTGCTCCTCGGAGGTAAGGATTCAGAGACTTCATCCGACAGATTTTGGTCATGTTGCAAGGAGAGACCAGTCCTTGGAGAGGGACATCATGCTTGGAAGGGTGGAGGGATGGAGAAAAAGAGAGAGATCATTGATGAGATGAATTGATATAGTGACTGGGTTAATGAGGGTAGATGTGTTGGAGACAGTAAAGTTGGCACAGGATAGAGTAGGTTTCAGGGGTTTTGTAAATAGAATCACTATGAGTCACAAGAAACTCGACAACACTGAACAATAACAACAATTACTACTACTGCTATTGTAGTGTTGTCTATCTCTTTTTCTAGGTCTGGTAATGTTTACTTTGCATACTTTGCAGCTCTATCATTGGATGTGTAGATATTTATTACAGTTATGCCCTCTTTTTCTGTTGACCCTCTAAGTGTTATAAAATGACCTTCCTTGTCCTTGTGATAGTTTTTCTACTGATATATATTTTATCAGAGATTAATATGGCTACTCCTGCTTTTTTCTGGTTGCCATTTGCTTAGTATATTTTCCCCCAACCTTTCATTTTCAGTCTTTCTTTATTTTCACTTTTCAGGTGTGTCTCTTATAGACAGCATATTGATGGGTTTGGGATTTTTTTTATCTAAACCACTACTCTTTTTATCCTCACTGGCACATTTAAACCCTTCATATTCAATGTAATTCTTGAGAAGCAATGTTTAATTACTATCATTTTGCTGAGTTATTTTTGGTGTTGTTGCTGGTTACTGTGGTTTATCCTGCTTTCTGTGACACCTCTGTAAGAAGGACTTCCCTTAATATTACCTGCAGTGTTTGTTTTGTTTTTACAAACTCCCTTAAGTTCTGCTTTTTTGAGAATATCTTGATCTCTCCTTCATATTTGATGGACAGTTTTGCTGGGTATAGTATTCTTGGTTGACAGTTGTGTTCTTTGAGTGTTCGATATATGTCATTCCACTGTTTCCTCGCTCTTATGGTTTCTGCTAAAAAAATTGGCACTTAATTTTATTTGCTTTCCCTTATAAGTTATTCTTCATTTCTCCCTAGCTGCTTTCAGAATTCTCTCTTTATCTTTGGTTCTGGCAAATTTGACTATGATATGCCCTGGTGTTTTTCTCTTGGGGTCTATTCTACATGGTGTTTACTCAACTTCTTGAATATATAGTCTCTCATTCTTCATTATGGCTGGGAAGTTTTCTTCTAGTAATTCTTCCACAAGTTTTTTGGTGCCTTTACTTGCTTCTTCTTGTTCTAGGATTCTGATTATGCACACATTCTTCCTCTTTCTTGGTGATGTCACACATTCTTAGGCTTTCTTCTTTTTTCTTTCTTTTTTGATTCTGCTTTTTTTTCCCCTAGCAGATCAGTGGTTACAATTCTATTTTCTATTTGCTGGTACTGTGTTCCATCTCAACTCTGCTCAAATGTCACTCCAACATGTTGACAGTATCTAAAACATTAGTCCTCATATTCTTAATTGTGGTTTCTTGTTTTTCCAGAGCTTTTAATTCCTTATTTGTTTTATTTGCATTGTTTTGGATTTTTTTTTATTCTTCCTGGCTTTTGTTTCCAGAGTCTTGTAATCCTTTGAGTTTGTCTCTCATCCATTGAAAATATTAAATCATTGTTCTTTTGACTTCTGTGTCAGAAACAAAGTGCTATTCAATAAGCCTTTTATTTTAAGAACTACTATCCCTCTGTAACTTGATTTGTGCCACTGTTAGAACCTCTGTTTGGAATATTATTGCTTTTAATTTTTGACTCATGTACTTTTAACTTGTTAGTTAAATTTCTGTCTTCTAAGTTGCAACAGTTCCATGACACATCTTCAAGGATATGAACATGTATGGCTAAGCACAATTGATAACAGTGCATCCAAATTCCAAAATCAATCTCCACAATAGTCTATGTGTTTCCTATTGCCAAAGGGGCCCTTTAGAGTAGTGAGAGAAGATCTTCACCCTGAAACCTACAGTGTCCCTTTTCAGCAGGAAGTAGCTAAGAGACTATGCCATCCCCTTTTCCTTATGAATCAGGGTGAAGTTTCTCTCAGGCAGGAGTGATAGGGAATGAAAGGACACACTGACAAAGGAGATTAACCAGAACTGGCTTTGACAAGCACTGTGGCAATGGGACAATTAAAACAGACTTTCAAGGGGAAAAAAAAGAAAAACGAACTGGAGGGGTGTAGAGAAAGTAGTGCAACAATGAATGAATGGAAATCCAAAATCTCTGTAAATGTTCATTAAAATGAATAAATTTTAATAAAAATTAAAAAAAACACCAAAAACAAAAACAACAACAACAAAAAGTTCATTCAGATTTTCTGGCTTCAGGAAATCCATTGACTCTGTGTTATGATCACTTTTTGGGCATGATGTTTTGTTTTCATTTTCTGTAGTGTACAAGGAAGTCAGCTTCTTTGGAGTCATTGTTGTGGTAGGTTTTTCATGCCTGAGGCCTTAGCAAGACCTTGGTCTGATGATCTTGGCTCAGGAGCTCACTGCTCCAGAGGATGGAAGGGTGCCTCACCCAACCTGACTTTCTCTCTGATTATTTGACTCAAGGGAAGACTTGCTTCAGTTGGGAAGAGAGATGCCCTGTGAATTGGCAGCCTTTTCAACGAGGCAACTGTTCCATCTAGGCTCCATATGAAGGGTCTGCAGCTCAAGTATTGTCTCTCGGAGGAGGAATAAAATGGTGCTCCTAGAGCAAGACAGTGGAGTGGCAGTGGAGCTGTCTCCAGGCAGCAGAGTAGCTGAGTCTCCAGGTATCAGGGAAGCAGGGTCTCCAGGCAATGGGATTATGGTCTAGTACTCCGGGAGCATGGTCTGGGCCACAATGGAACTGCAGCACCTGAACCTGGTAGGAAGTGGTTCTGTTGCTGGCTGGAATGTAAGTGCACCTGGTCTGGCACACAGCTTTTAGTAGATGTGGGGAAGACACTCCTTGGTGGGGCAATGCCACACAGACCTTGGCTTCTTGCAGTAGAGATAATGATACCATCCAACCCACATCCAGCATGACCCATGACCATAAAGCAGTAGTCTCTTGCTCCATTCAAATAATAGCTTCTTGAAATAGATTTTGCATGAAAACAATTAAGTGTTCTGGGATTTCCATCCTTCTCAGTACTAGCCATAGTTTGTTATGATCCACACACTCAAATGCCTCTGCATAGTCAATAAAGCACAGACTTTCTTCTGGTATTCTCTGCATTCAAGAAAGATCCATCTGACATCAGCAATGATATCTCTGGTGCCACAGACTCTTCTAAATTCTGCTTGAACTTGCAGCAATTCCCTGTCAATGTACTGTTCTAGTAGTTTTTGGATGGTATTCAGCAATATTTTGCTTGTATGTGATATTAGTGATATTGTTAAATGATTTTCAAATTCTATTAGAATAACTTTATTTGGAATGGGAACAAATATCAATCTCTTCCAGTCAGTCAGCCAGGCAATTGTCCTCCAAATTTTGTGACTTGTGAACACATTCAGGGTTGCATCTGTTAGTTGAAACATGTCAATTGGCATTCTATAAATTTCTGGGGCACTATTTTTTTATCCAAATCCTACATCACAGCATGAACTCTTTCTTTATTACCCTTGGCTATTCGTCATATGGTGCTTCCTGAAATTTTTTAGTGTTAACAAATTATTTTTCATGATGCTTCCTGGAGCCTTCAATATTTCACCCATAGCATCTCTCAGTATTGTAACTCAAGGCTGAATTTGGTGGGTTTTTTTTAGTTCTTTCAACTTGAGAAATGTCAAGGGAGATCTTTCCATCCACACCCCCTCATTCCAGTGTTTTGCACAATTTGTTATATTTTGCTTTTACTTCTTAAATTGCCCTTTTAAATCTTCTGTTCAGATCCATCTGAGAAGGACCTGAAGTGCTTGCAGCAGAGGGTCAGGGACTATAGCCTTCAATATGAATTGAAGCTCAACATCACGAAAACAAAGATTCTCACCACTGGGACGATTGGCAGCATCATGATGGAGAGTGAAGAGATTGAGATTTCTAACAGCTTCAGTTTGCTTGGCTCTACAATCAACACTCTTGGTACCAGCAGCCAGGAAACTAAAAGACAAATTGCACTGGGAAAGGCTGCTATCAAAGATCTCTCCAAAGTACTGAAGAGTAACCATGTCACCTGGAGACTAAAGTGCACCTGATAAAGGCCATGGTCTTTGAAATTACTTGCTGTGCATTGGAAAGCTGGACAATGACTAGGGATGATAAAAGGAGAATTGGTGCCTTTGAGCTGTGATGCTGGAGTAGAGTATTGAATATACCATGGACTGCTAGGATAATAAGTTCATCCTGGAGAGGGTGAAGCCAGGCTGCTCCTTGGAGGGAAGAATTCTGATATACTTTGGACGTGTTGCAAGGTGGAATCAGTCCTTGGAGAGGGACGTCATGCTTCCGAAGGTGGAGGGACAGTGCAAGAAAGGAAGACCCTCAATAAGATAGATTGATTCAGAGACTAGGGTAATGAAGGTAGGTGTATCAGAGACATTAAGATTGGCACAGGATAAAACAGGGTTTACACAGGGTCACTATGAGTCACATGCAACCTGACAGCACATAACAACAATGTAATTTTCGTATTTTCTTCATCTATGACACACTTGAGCCTACTGCTGCAGTAACTATTAATCCATCCTCTCTTTTGCTGCCCCTACACATTTTCAAGCATTATATCCTTTTCCAACGTATAGCCATTTTGGTTTTTTTCTTTCTCCTCTGACTTTGTAATGACTTTTTGCTCTTTTCATGGATGATAACCTTTATTTCATCCCACCACTCCTCTGGTCTTTGATAATTGCTGTCCAATGCCTTAAATCAGTTCTTTGGATAATTTTTAAACTCAGGTAGGATCGACTCAAGATTGTATTTTTATTTTTGTGGACTTGTTTTCATTTTCTTCAGTTTGTTGAACATGTGTCTATTCCACTATCAGGAACTGGTCAAGCTCTGACTGTTGATATGGAGCTTGTCCAATGATTCTGCATAGATAGTCAGTCTGCTTCCTGTGCAGGCCATTAAGTAGGGTCAACATGTAAAGTCACCTTTTGAATTTTGTTGTTGTTGTTGCTTTAAAAAGTATTTGCTATGAATAAATCGTTGTCTGTACAAAATTCAGTCTTTCACTCTCCAGCCTCATTTCTGTCACCAAGTCCATACTTTCTCACTACCATTCCTTCCTCATTGTTTCTCACTTTTGCATTTTTTTGTTGCTTAAAACCATCAAGTTGGAACTAACCAATAACAGACCCTCCAGTGAATTTTCAGAGGCTGTAACTTCACAGGAGGAGATTGCCCATCCTTCTCCCATGGAGCAGCTGGTAGAGTCAAACCACATGCTTTTGGGATTGCAGTGCAGTTTCTTACCAGCAGGCCACCAGAGCTCCCTTTTGCATTCTAATCACCATTTATTATTCATGGATCTTGACTGAATGTTTGACCAATTTCAGACTGTGAAAGTTGCTAGGAATCCTCAATACCCTGTTTTTAGGTTTTGTTTTAGGGTTTTTTTGTGTGTTTATTTTGTTTTTGAGGGAGGGAGCTCACTAATCTAGTTTTACTGAGTTTTGTTCTCTAAGGTATAATTCAGATAGATTTCAAAGGCTTCAAACAGTTGGATAACTCTAGCAGTGTCCATTCGTCTACCTCCCTCTTTTTTTATTGGCTTGCATACAATAAAATATGTTGCATTTCATTTGTTGTGGTCCACACAATCAAAAACCTTTGCATAGTCAGTGAAGCACAGATAGACATTCTTCTGGTATTCTCTGCTTTCTGCCAAGATCCATCTAACATTAGCTAGAATAACCCTAGTACCACGACCTCTTCTAAATCTATCCTGCACATCTGGCAGTTCTCTGTTGACATATTGCATCATGCATTTTTGGATAATTTTCAGCAGAATCTTGCTTGCATGTGATATTAATGATATTGTTCGATAATTTCTGCATTCTGTTGGGTTACCTTTCTTTGGAATGGGAACAAATATTTACCTTTTCCAGTCAGTTGGCCAGCTGGCTGTCCTCTAGATTTCTTGGCACAACTTAGTGAGCACATCCAGGGCAGCGTCTGTTTGTTGATATAAATCAATTGGTATGCTGTCAACTCCTGGAGCCTTGTTTTTTGCCAATTCCTTCAGAGCAACTTGAATTTCCTCCTTCATCACCATAGGCTCTTGTTCATATGTTATTTCGTGAAATTACTCTAGGTCAGTCAATTCCTTCTGATACAGTGACTCTGTGTACTCCTTCCATCTTCCTTTGATATTTCCTGGATCATTTAACATTCTACCCAAAGTATCCTTAAGTGTATGGATCACAACAAGCTGTGGCTGACTCTGAGAAGAATGGGAATCCCAGAACAGTTGATTGTGCTAATGTGAAACCTATATTTGGTCCAAGAGGCAGTCATCAGAACAGAGAAAGGAGATACTACATGGTTCAAAATCAAGAAGGGTGTCATCACGGATATATTTTGTCTCCATACCTTTTCAATCTGTATGCAGAACAGATCATCCAAGATGCTGGGCTTTATGAGGAGGAATGTGGCATCACGATTGGTGGAAGGGTCATCAACAACCTGTGTTATGCTGATGACACAACCCTGCTCGCTGAAACTGAGGAGAACCTGAAACGCTTGTTGCAGAAGGTCAAGGAGTGCAGCCTTCAATATGGATTAAAGCTCAACATCAAGAAAACAAAGATTCTCACCACTGAGCCAATTAGCAGCATCAGTATGAATGGTGAAGAGATTGAGATAGTTAACAGTTTTAGTTTACTTGGTTCCACAGTCAACACTCTTGGTACAGCAACCAGGAAATCAAGAGATGAATTGCATTGGGAAAGTCAGTTGTGAGAGACCTCTCAAGAGTACTGAAGAGCAACAACATCAGGCTGCAGACTAAGGTGCACCTGATCCAGGCTATAGTCTTCACAATTATGTGCTATGCATTGGATAGAGTTGGACAGTAACTAGTGATGATAGAAAGAGAATTGATGCCTTTGAGCTGTGATGCTGGAGAGGAGTGTTGAATATGACTGCTAGGAGAAAAACAGGTTTGTCCTGGAGAGGGTGAAGAGAGAATGCTTCTTGGAGTTAAGGATCCTGAAGTTTCATCTGACATACTTTGGGCATGTTGCAAGGAAGGACTGGTTCTCGGAGAAGGACATCATATTTAGGAGAGTGGAGGGACAGCACAGGAGAGGAAAACCCTCAATGAGATGGATCAATTCTGTGATTGGGGTGGTGGGAATGAGTGTATTTGAGACAGCGAGGTTGGCAAAGGATAGAGTGGTGTTTAGGGTCTTGTACATAGGGTCACTATGAGTCGCAAGCTACTCGATGACGCATAACAACAACATTTCACTTGTGTATATTGTGTTTTATACAATCTTTCATTTACACTGTGTTTCATACACCCATCCATATACATTGTATTAAATGGAATTAATTACTCTTGACCTATGCCTATTTCTTTAACACAATCTCTATTTTATACTCGTTTACTTACAAAGTTTACATACATTGTTCTTAACACCTGCATGTATTTGAATAATAGTCATGTTAGCAGGTCTTCTTTGTATGCATATGGAATATCCTATCTCTCACAACTTTGTACTTTAGGCTAGATATTGAAATTGTTTTTCCAACTATGAATGCTACACCATTCTTCCTCAGGTTTTCATTCTCAGCATAGTAGATCTTGTGATTGTCTGGTTCAAAGTCATCGATGCCAGTCCATCTCAATTCACTCATGCCTAGAATGTCAATCTTTATACACTCCATTTAATTTTTTACAACTCCCAGCTTTCCTACCTTCACACTGTATACATTCCACATCAAATTCTTAATGGTCATTTGCTGCCTTCTCAGTTTTCAGTGACTTTCTGTCTGGACTTGCCCTATCCTGAGTCAACCTCAACATCTCCAGCATCTTTCTGCACCCTGTTCCAATTGTGATACTGCCCCGTGCTGTCAGTGCATTGAGCCAGTGTCAACTAGTAGTAAGCCTATGTAGAACAGAATGGAACCCTGTCCACTGCTGGGTCCTAAAACCCCAGACAGCCCTGGCACATGGGAGGCACTCAAGAAATGTCTGGTAAATAGATAGCGAGCCACTGAACCTCAGACACACTACTTCCTGAGGCTATAAATTGCACAGGAGAAAACTTCCCATCTTGCTCTTGCAGTTAAGGTGAGGGATTCAAACCACCTTTGGTTAGCAGTGCAATTTGCTATGGACTATGGAAGGATAGAAGGTCAGCACAAGAGAGGAAGACCCTGGCTAATAAGATGGACTGACACAGTGACTGTGGCAATGGTGTCGAGTGTGTCGGAGATGGTGAGGTTGGCTCAGGATAGGGCAAGGTCTGGAGCCATTGTTCATGGGGTCGCTATGAATTGCAGCTAACTTGACAGCACATAACAACAATGTTCCATTAGAGACGGTGTTCTGGTGGCCTATAGGTAAGGAGCTCTGCCAGCCTGAAGGCAAGCAGTTTAAATCCACTAGCTGCTCTGCAGGAGAAGGATGGGCAATCTCCTCCTGTGTTCAATTTACTGCCTCTGAAAACTCATGAGAGGGTCAGCTATATGTCGGTTTCCTGCTGGAGGGTCAGCTATGGGTTGGTTCCAACTCAAAGGTGCCTAACCATAACACGCCATCAGAGCAGTCACACCCACATCCAAGGAAACTGCAGCCTCCTAGTCACCCCATCTGGGAACTCTCAGCCTGTCAAGGACAAATGCTTCATAAACAGCCAGATCACAACGTGCCACGTTATAAGTACAACTAAAGATTAACTACATGCTATGTGGGTCCACTAGAGAGTGGCAGAGGGGTTAAAAAGAGCAGGTCTTGAAGAACACAGGCAGTTTCTGTATGTTGGCTTACTCAATCCTGACAGTCAGCCTCTGAGACAGGAGTCACTTCAGTCTCTCAGAGATGAGGAAATGCAGTCTTGGTTCCACCCGTGATCTTTTCTTCTTCCAGGCTACCCTCCCCACCTCCATTGTCTGGAAAGTTCTTGCTCACCCTTCAAAGCCTAACTCAATTGTTAGCTCCTCCATTAAGCTTCCCCTTGGTGGGGTTTATGGTCCAATTTACTGCTCAGTTCTGTTTTCTGATAACACCTGTGCTTCCTTGTATCTTCCTGTTTATTACAGGAGGAAGACTAGGGGCTGTCACATTTGTTAATTTGTTTTCCTAAACCGTAATGGGGAAATGTGTCTGGTTTTGTCCACAGGCATCTCTACCAGTGCTTGCTGAGTCAATGAGTGAACACACTTCCTGGATAATAAGCACCAGAGCCTACATTGAGATTTGTCAATCTGAAGCCCACGCTTTCCCCTGGGAGTGTTGTCAAGGACGGTGGAAGGCTATGTCGAGAGCTCTCTGCATCACAGAGTATGAGACGACTCAATTATGAAGAGATAGGGAGTGAAAGTTCATTTGAAGAAGTAAAGAGATGCCAGCTTCCAGGGACTCAAGCCATGAAAATGAAAAGTCTTCACAGGAAACACCAATTGTAAAGAACAATTTTAGACTTTGCTGCAACCCTGAAAGGCTGTGACATTTAAAGAGGCCAATGCATACCTTGCCTCTGTGACTAAGATAAAATGTGACAGGTGAGGTGGGAGTCAGCCCTGGTAGGTGGGGAGCTATGAGCCTCACTGGGCCTTCTTTTTCTAGTCAAGCCACTGTAAGGAAATCAATGTGGTTTTTACTCCCTGATTCTGCTTTCCCAGAACAGACCAGAAAAACCCTGCAAGCCCCCACCTCCTTTTAATTTCACTCTAAATAGATCTCAGAGACACTGCCTTTTGTTTCTACATTCCTGGAGTCAGGCCTGGTGCTCCACACCAGTCTCAGAATGATGGGACAGGCAGGAATAAGAATCTGCTTCACACATTCAGCAACCTAAGAGCTTTAAGGTGTGGAATCTGGACCTTCGGCAGTAAGGGGGATTTATTGTATCAGGATAGAAGGAAGACTCATCAACAGCCTGCAGATGACTCTACCTTGTTTTCTCAAAACAAGGAGGACCTGAAGTGCTTGCGGCAGGACCTCTCTAAATTACTGATGAGCAATGATGTCAGTTTGAAGAGTAAGGAGTGCCTAATTCAGGCATGGTCTTTAAAAACCACTCACTGTGCATCTGAAAACTGGACAATGAATAAGGATGATGGGGAAAGAATTGATGTCTTTGAGCTGTGGTATTGGAGAAGGGTACTGAATATCCTATAGAGAGCCAAAAGAAGAAACTGATACATCTTTGAGAAAGTGCAACTGGAGAGCTCCTTAAACTTCATCTCACATACTTTGGGCATATACTGAGGAGGGACTATTCCTTTATGCTTGGAAAGGTGGAGGGTTGGTGAAAGAGAAGACAACCCTTGACAAGATAGGCTGACACCGTGTCTGCAGCAATAGGTTCAAGTATGTTAGAGATGATGAGGATGGCACAGGATAGGACAGAGTTCAGATCTGTCGTTCATAGGGTTGCTACGAGTCGTTAACTCACTGGCACTTAACAACAGTTGTGTACCATTAAGTTGGAACTAAACCATAACTCATCCTCCAGTGGGTTTTCAGAAGTAGTAAAAATCACATAGAATGAGATTCTTATAGAATGAGATTCTCCTTTCTTCCACAGAGTAGCCGGTAGATTTGAACTGTGTAGGTTGGTTAAGCGCCTGCTGCAGAGTGTCAAGGACTGCAGCCTACAATATGGATTGAGGCTCAATGTCAAGAAGACAAGGATTCTCACCACTGGACCAATTGGCAGCATCAGGATGGATGGTGAAGAGATTGAGATTGTACACAGCTTTAGTTTGCTTGGCTCCACAGTCAACAGTCTTGGCACCAGCAGCCAGGAAATTAAAAGGAACATTGCAATGGGAAAGTCTGCTGTTAGGGACCTCTCCAAAGTGCTGAAGAGCAATGGTGTCTCTTTGGAGACTAAGGTGCATCTGATACAGGCCATGGTCTTCGCAATCACCTGTTATGCATCAGAGAGCTGGACAATGACCAAGGAGGATAGAAGGAGAATTGATGCCTTTGAGCTGTGGTGCTGGAGAAGAGTATTGAGAATACCATGGACTGCTAGGAAAACAAACAGATTTGTCCTGGAGAGGGTTCAACCGGGTGGCTCCTTGGAGGCAAGGATTCTGAGGCTCCGTCTAACATACTTTGGACATGTTGTGAGGAGAGACTGGTCCTTAGAGAGGGACATCATGCTTGGGAGGGTGGAGGGACAGCGCAGGAGAGGAAGGCCCTCTATTAGGTGGATTGATTCAGTGACTGGGATAATTGGGATGGCAGTGTCGGAGACAGTGTGATTGGCACAGGACAGAGCGGAGTTTAGGGCTGCTGTACATAGGGTCGCTATGAGTCGCAGGCGACTCGATGGCACATAACAACAACAACAAGGTTGGTGACACAACTCCTTACCACTAAGTCACCAGAGCTTCCTTTAGGTTGTGTATAGGAGAACATTTAAAACACATCAACAGTTGTATATTGGTTTTTAGGTTCCCTTCTAGTTATAGTGGGAAATTCTGGTAGCATAGTCCTGAGGGGATTGCATCACTAACTCAAAGACCATGATGCTCTGGCAGTTCAAATCTATCAGAAGCTCTTTGGGAGAAGAATGGGCAACCTTCCCCATGCAATTTACAGCCTCACACACCCAAGAGAGGGTCAGCTATCAGTTGACTCCAATTCAACAGCAATGATGTGAGTCTATTTATAATTGGATTTCTAGTTGGGCTTTTTAAAATAAAGTTATCTTTCTAAATATATCTTAGCAAGTTTGAAGGTTTTATGAAAAAAATAATATTTTATTTAAGCAAAGTTCAGCAGGATACTGGATAGGTAAAACAATGGAAATGTGCAAACCATGAATGATATCTAAAAAATCGCACACATACAAATATATGCACTGATATGGGCTTTGAAGAACTCCCAGGTTCTTCCAAGAATAAAATCAGATAATGACTGTGAAACTGATTTTAAATAAAGAACTTTATATATTATTAACTAAAATTAAGACAATTAACGTATGCCTTGGCTGTTCAGTGGGTGCTAAGCACAGTTCATTTTTGAGACAGAATGAAATCTCCAGTTAAGGTTTGGATTTCAATGGCATTTAAAAAATGTGGTTTAGCTCAGCTGAGCTAACAGCCTAAAAGGGGTCGACTATTTTATAACATTGAAAAAAATTGACATTGAAGAAGACAATGCCTCTTTCACAAATGCATTTTAGGCCTTTGTCTCTAACAGCAACCCAGTGGTTCTTAGAAATTGCTTTGCTCTTAGAAAAGATAGAAAACAATAGCTTTTATGACAAGAAAAAAATGTTTCTCAATGGAAAATGAAGCCATTCTCACTAGTAGGTGGTAAAGCACACCTGTTGGTGATGTTTTAATTAGCTTCTTGCTCTCCTATGCTCGTTTTGTTCATAACTAGGCAAAAGTCAGAGCCCCTGGGTGGCACAAATGGGAAACACGTGTGATTGCTAGCTGAAATGTTGGCAGTTTTACTACACCTAGAGGTGCCTTGGAAGAAAGACCTGGTGATCTACTCTCCCACCCCAATCACCACTGAGAACTTTATGGAGCACAGTTCTACTCTGACATAAAGTGGAGTTAACTCAGTGGTTCTAGTCTGGCTTAACACAGAAACTACAGCAAGTACCAAAAGACACAGAATCAAAAAGTCCAACTCACTCCTACAGAGTCAGTTCTGACTTAACTGAGAGTTACATTGTGCTTTCATACCAGTAAATCACAATGGCACGAGATGGCCTAGCTTTCTCTGGAAGAATGGCTGGTCCACCCCAGTCACTGACCTCTCAGCAGCCTAGAATGTTATCACCTCCAACTCAGACTCATTGCCATTGAGTTGGAACACTCTTAGATGATCTATCAGTGGTTTTTCAGAGGCTGTAAATCAGATGAGGAGACTGCCTATCTTTCTCCTAAGGAACAGCTGGTGGATTTGAGTCACCTGCCTTAACATCGACAGCACAAGTCCTTACCTTCTAGGCCACCAGATCTCCTTGACTACACTAGGGGACAATACACCTTGTCTAGATGCCTCCTGCTAGCTTACTACTTTCCCTTCCTTTTCAAGCCTGCTGAATGAGTTGTGGAGAAGAGGACAAAGTTTGCAAGATTCCCTTCAACAGCAGCCAGAAGAGCAGTCAGCAGGCTTCCTTGTGAAATTCAGGGCTCATCCTCAGCATGCAGCTAATCCTATTCTGATATCAAGTTTTCTGTAATCCTTCCCCTTGGCGCCTTCTGCCTTCAGCATCCCACTGACCTTGCTCACTGGCTAGCTTGACATTCCTCCTTCCTTTCCAGTCATTCATACCATGCCCACCATATGCACAAATTCTATTCCTTCTAGGCTTTGTTCTTTATTAACTAATCTGGTGGCTAGTCTGTAGGGAGCTGGGCAATTAAGCCAAAGGCCTTCTCTCTCTGATAATTTGACTCCACCAGCAATTCCTTAGGAGAAAGATGGGCAATCTTCCCTGGAATTTACAGCCCTGGAAACACAATATAGGATCAGCTGTGAGCTTGTTCCAACTTGAGGGCAATCAAATCTGATGAGAAAAGACTAACACCGTTTTTCATCAGGATCCTACTTTTCTGTAGAATGTTCTAGAAAATCTTTTCATGTCTCTGGACCTCATTGTCACCAATAAGGAAGTGGCATTTAATGACTGCTAAGATTCCTTCCTGGCTGACTCTGAGAAGAATGGGAATCCCAGAACACTTGATTGTTCTAATGCGAAACCTATACTTGGACCAAGAGACAGTAGTCAGAATAGAGCAAGGAAACACTGCATGGTTCAAAATTGGGAAAGGTGCACGCCAGGGATGTGTCCTGTCTCCATACCTTTTGCAGAACAGATTATCGAGAGGCTGGGCTCTATGAAGAGAAGTGTGGTGTCAAGATTGGTGGAAGATCTATTAACAACCTGCATTATGCAGATGACACAACCCTGCTTCCTGAAACTGAGGAGGACTTGAAATGCTTGCTGCAGAGGGTCAAGGACTGTAGCCTCCAATATGGATTGAGCCTCAATGTCAAGAAGACAAAGATTCTCACCACTGGACCCATGGGCAGCATCAGGATGGATGGTGAAGAGATTGAGATTGTTAACAATTTTAGTCTGCTTGGCTCTACAGTCAACACTCTTGGCACCAGTAGCCAGGAAATAAAAAAACATA
>NW_006399807.1:6102989-6115320 GCF_000299155.1 Elephantulus edwardii
GGTCGCTATGAGTCACAAGCAACTCAACGGCACATAACAGCAACAACAAGGAGATTCCTTCCAGATTTAATGTTTTCTAAACATCGAGGTAATCTATGACTCCTTGGCATTAAAAACAAAAAAGTGCAGGTTAGGATGATCTGGAACTGGCTGGAGGGTGTAGGTGTCCTCCGATCGCTTGCACCATGTTAGACACTATAGCTGCTTGGGATTCTGTGTCACAGGTTGAGATGCTGAGCCTGTCACCAGCAAACAAGACTGTCACACTGAGCCTACAGAGAGCATAAAATGAGAACAATTTCTGAAATTATTGTTTTCACTGTGGCATTGCGGTTTCAAGGGCACAGAGCTGTGGAGAAAGAAGAGCTTTGAAGCCAATAAACGCTCTGGGTTGAACCCAAGGCTATACCACTTACCAGCTGTGCAACCTTGAGCAAGCAACTTGACCTCTCTGAAGCTCCCTTTCCTCATCCATACAATTCTATGTGACTAATTATGTTAAGATGAGCATTCTTACCTTAGAGAATTAATTTTGACACCCCTGGCCTAGAGCTAGCATCTATAATTACTCTGCTGTAAAAAACAAATGTGAAGGAAAAGATTGTCTACCTAAAACATCATTTAGAAAATTATGCCTGTAAAAGGTTTAGCCCAAGCCAAAATAGATGTTCTATTAAGGGTTGTCATTGTCATGGAGCAGTATAGCCATACCAATTGTTATAATATAGGATTTTATGAATTTGTTAGTAAATAGTGCATTTTTATATATAAATGTTTTATTTTATACTCATTTACTCACATAGCTTGTATACATTGTTTTTCACACCAGATTTTTCCCATGTCCTTTACCTACCCCTCCCTCCACCCATCAAATTGTGTGACCCTATGATTACCACCCCACCCCACGCTACCCATCCTTAGCCCTCTGCTCCTCCCTTCCCCCCTTGGATACTCATACATGGTTTACTAGTTATCTATTTCTACAATAATGGTCTTATACAGTATTTGTCCTTATGGGACTGAGTTAGCTCATGCAGCATAATGTCTCCAGTATCTTTCAAGATAGGTAGTAATTTTCAAAATTATTGCTCCTTCATACTGTGTAGTACTCCATCGTGTGAATGTACCATAATTGTGGGAATGTACATAATGTGCTTTGAGACCAGACTGCCCCGCCATTGCTCTTGCCACTCTGATCACTCCTGGGGCCTCTAGATTTCCCCATTAGTCCAACCTAGCACAGCAAAAGTCCTCCATGCTGACATCCATCCAAATGACTGGACCCCTCCTGGTTGGTAAGCATTTTCAAGGCCATTTTCTTGCCTTGCTCTTAATCATTATTATTTCAGTGCCAAGACTGTGCCTGCAGGCTGGCAGGTGCCCAAAACATATTTATTGAATAATCAAATATTTTTCTGTTAAATAGTATATTGTTACATGTCATCAACCCCAGAGCCAATTCAAAGCTGACCTTCCTGTAGACTTTCAGAGATTTCAGCTTCCCTGCCAATCCAGAGGCATGTGGTTTGAATCTACCACCTGCTCCATGGAAGGAAGATCTCCTTCCATGCAGTTTGAAATCTCTGAAAGTCTACAGGAAGGTCAGCTTTGAAGACTTGAAGAGGAGGAGCCTGAGTTCTAAAAGTACAGAATTCTCACCAAGGTAAAGAAGTTGCTTAGCAACCCCATCCTTAACCAATACAAATAAAACGTCAGACATATGGTCTTTGTGACTGTCCAGACGTGAGCAAAAGGCTTGGAGTTCTCACCTCTTTGCTGCCATCATAGGGCAGAAAATCTTCCATTCCGTTAGCAACCCATCTCAGGATGGAGTGGAAACTTATCATGAATCACTGATAATAGCTAATGCTCATCTCTGAAAAGGAAGAGGCGAGATTTGCTACTTCCTGGAGTCAGGATCTTTTTTTGAATTAAGGAATGTTGGGCCCTCTGTCCTCTTCCACCGTGAGAGCTGTCATATACTTGTATACTCTCTAGAAGAAGGATGTGTGTCAGGGTTGTATCCTTTCTCCATACATATTCTATCTTTATGTGCATGCTGAGAAATTATTTGAGAATCTGGACTCTATGAAGAAGAATGTGGCATCAGGATTAGAGGAAAACTCATCAATTACCTGCATTATCCAGATGACACATCCTTGCTTGCTGAAAGTGAAGGGGACTTGAAGCACTTGCTGCAGAAGATCAAAGAATATGGATTTCATATTCAATATGGATTAAATCTCAATGTCAGGGAAATAAAAATTTCTCATCCCTGGACAAGCAACATCATGACGGACAGAGAAAAGACTGAAGTTGTCAAAACCTTCCTCTTATTTGGACCCCAACCAATACCCTTGATACCAGCAATTAGGAGGGAGATACATTGGGAAACTCCACAGTCAGGGACCTCTCCAAATTGAGTATCAGTGATATTAGTTTGAGAACTAAGATGAATCTGATTCAGGCCATAATCTTTTCAGTCATTTGTTATATGTCTGAGAGCTGGACAATGACTAAGAATGACAGGAGAAGAATTGATGCCTTTGAATTGTGGCATTCAAGAAGAGTACTAGACATGAGGACATGGACTGTCAAAAGAACAAACAGGTATATTTTGGAGAAGGTGAAGCCATAATGCTCCTTTGAGGCAATGATAATAAAGCTTCATCTCACATAATTTGGGCATATTACTAGGAGAGCTACTCCTTGCAGAGGGACAGGAAGCTTAGAAAGGTGGAGGGAGGGGAAAAAAGAGAAGAAACCCCTCAGTTAGGTAGATTGACAATGACTACAGCAACGGAGCCCAAGTGTGTCAGAGATTGTGAGCACTGCATAGGATAGGACAGGGCTCAGATCTGTTGTTCAGAAGGTCTATATGAAGTGTACTCAACCTGGTAGCACCTAACAACAACTTTTCTAGTGAAGAATATGGTATGAAAGCCTAAGAGTTATAGAGTATTCAGACACCTGGTCTGCTCGTCTTAGTCTAAGGGAACTTTATTTACAAATCCTTTCCCTTGTTGGTCCTTCTCAATAAACAGGAAGCCTGCAAAGTAATGTTGTTGTTATTATTGTTGTGTTATGTGCCATGGAGTAGCCTACAACTCATCACAACTCTATGTACAATAGCACTGAAGCCTGCTCCGTCCTGAGCCAGTCTCACTGACTCCATTACCCTAGTATTAATCCATCTCCAGGGTCTTCCTCTCCTGCACTGTTCCTCCACCCTTCTGAGGATTATGTCCTTCTCCATGGACCAGTTCCTCCTGGCCATGGGTCCAAAGTATATGAGACGGAGCTTCAAAATGCTAGTCTCCAAGGAGAAAATTGGTTTCACCCTCTCCAAGAAAGACCTATTTGTTTTCTTGGTGGTCCATGGTATGTTTAAGATTCTTCTCCAGCACCACAACTCAAAGAAATCAATTCTTCTTCTATCATCCTTAGTCATTGTCCAGCTCTCTGATGCACAGCAAGTAATTGTGAAGACTATGGACTGGATCAGGCACATCTTAGTCTCTAGACTGACACTGTTGCTTCTTAGTACTCTGGAGAGGTCCTTGACAGCAGATTTTCCCAATGCCATATGCCACCATCATGTCAGATCTAGAAGAGACCTATCCAGACCTTGGAATTATCACATTGTGTCAGTAATGTAAAAGGAGACAGAAAGTCACAAAACTTAGCAGAAGTTCTGTGGCAAGGATCATCCCTCAGTACTGTCTCAAGCAAAAACCTTTCCCTGAAGTTGGTGCATGGGATTTGGACTTACATCCTCCTAAAAAAGAGGTAGACAATAGTGTGAGAGACCAGTAGCAGTGTGTGGTGCAAGACATCACAGAAGTGACTCGTGATTATATTAAGAGGTGGCTGGGGAAGTAGGGTATGACCAGGTAGCCAGGTGTGCAAGGAATGGGATGTAGCAGGTAAAGGGAAGAGACAAAACATACATGCTTGGCGTGGGGTGGGGGGGAAGACAATGAACATATTAGTTATTTTTGTAAGGGAAGTGTCTTTCATCTGCTAGGTAAAAATGCTTGTGTGTCAGATAGATATTGTTTTAACACTGAGCATCCAAATTAAGACAGACTAGGAAGAAGGATTGACCATCCACTTCTGAAATAAAACAGGCCTTCGAAAATCCTATGTAAAGCAGAGCACACTTAGAGTTGACTAACAAATATGGCAACTGAAACTGAGCCCTCAAATTTGGAAATACAAAGGAAGTGAAGAAATTAACAATTGGTATGTGGGTTGTGAGAAGCATGAATGCAGGAAAACTAGGCATTATAAAGAAAGAAATGGAATGCATAAGTATTGACATATTGGCTGTTAGCAAAATGAAATGGATTGGCATGGGACATTTTGAATCCCACAATCATTTGACCTACTATGCTGGAGATGAAAAGGTGAGAAAAAATGAGGTCACTTTCATTGTTAAAAAGGCCATTTCCAGACACATCTTGAAATAAAATACTGTGAATGACAGGATAATATCCATGCATATACAAGGAAGACCTGTTAATACCACTATCATCCAAATTCATGCACCTACAACCAGAGCCAAAGAGGAGGAAATAGATGATGTCTATCAACTATTCAATCAAACACATAAACAAGATGCATTAATAATAATGAGTGACTGGAATGCAAAGATTGGGAGACAGGAGGAAGGATCAGTAGCAGGAAATGTGGACCTGGTGACAGAAATGAAGCTGGGAACAGAATGATAGAATTCTGTATAATCAATGATCAAAGCAAATACCTTTTATCAGAAACCTAAACACAGGCTATACACATGAATTTCATCTGATGGGATGCATAGGAATCAAATAGATTACATCTGTGGAAGGAATCTTTGGAGAATTTTAATATCAGCAGTGAAAACTAGGCCAGGTATTGATTGTGGAGGAGACTGTGAATTGCTCATATGCAAATTCAAATTAAAGCTCAAGAAGGTTAAATCATATGCACGGGAATCAAAATTTGATCTTGAGTTTATCCTCCATAAATTTAAAAACCAACTCTGGAGTAGGTTCAAGGCCTTGAACACTAATGAACAAAGACCAGAAGAGCTCTGGAAAGATATCAAGAATATCGCTCATGAAGAATGCAGACTCATTACAAAGAAGGAAGAAGGGAAGACCAAAATGGATGCTAGAAGAGACGTTAGAGCTAGCATGCCGAGAAGCCAAAGCAAAGAGAAGAAATTAAGAAGTTAAGGAGCTGAATAGAAGATTTCGAAGGTCTATTTGGGAAGACAAGGCAAAATATTATAATGAAATGTGCAAGGAGCTGGAGTTGGAAAATCAAAGGGCAGAACTTGCTCAGCATTTCTTAAGCTGAAGGAACTAAAGAACAAATTCAAGCTGCGAATTACAATGCTTAAGGATGCTATGAACAGAATATTTAATGAGTCAGGAAGCATTTAAAGAAGATAGGAATATACAGTCACTGTACCAAAAAGAATTGGCTGACACAGAAAAATTTCAATAAATAACACATGATCAAGAGACAATGGTGATGAAGGAAGAAGTCCAGGATGCTCTGAAGGACTTGGCAAAAAATAAAGGCCCAGGAATTGATGGAATATTAATTGACATATTTCATCAAACAGATGTTGCCCTGGATGAGCTCATGATGTTGTGTCAAGAAATTTGGAGGACAACTGTTTGGCCAACTGACTGAAAGAGATCCATATTATTCCCATTAAAAAAAAAAAAAAGGCGATCCAACATAGTGTGGAAATTATCAAACAATATCACTAATATCACAAACTAGCCAAATCCTGCTGAAGATTATCCAGAAAAGACTGGAACAGTATATTGGCAGAGAATTACCAGAAATACAGGCTGGGTTTAGAAGAGGTCATGGGATGAGGGACATTATTGCCAATGTCAGATGGATCTTTGCAGAAAGCAGAGAGTACTAGAAGAATGTCTATTTGTTTTCATTGACTATGCAAAGGCATTTGACTGTGTGGATCACAACAAATTATGGCTAACCTTCAGGAAAATAGGAATCTCAGAACACTTTGTGCTTCTGTGAAATCTACTAGGAAGCAGTCCTCAGAACAGAGCAAGGAAACACTGCATGGCTCAAAATCAGGAAAGAAGTGCCCATACAATTTACAACCTCTGAAAATCCTCTGGAGAATCAGTTAGGAGTTGGCACAGAACAATAGCAGTGTAAAGCTGTAGAAAAGATGCCTCCTGCCCTGTGACCTAAAGGCAGGAATGTAAGGAACAAAGATGCAGCAGCTGGTGGGGTGGCCACGTGCAGCCCTGACCAGCCAGGGCAGTTCTGCCTGAATGAATGCAAGAGACTAGCTGATGGGTGGGGTAGGAAATAGCTCCTTCCAGGGCTTGGAGTAGGGGGAGGGGATGACTGGCAGGGCCTCCTCCTTCCTCTACCCCTCTTCCCTACTCCCTCCACTCCCCACCCCACATCTGTGATGATGGAGGTAGTGAAAAGCCAAGAAAGATTGATAATCAGCCTCACTATTTCCAGCATTATATATAATTATAGCAAAGCCTCACTCATTTGGATCAATTGAGAGAAAAATCAGTCTAAATTCATGACAAGTTGGCAGATTACTTTTAAATTACAATTTTATTACTTCTAAGTAACACACGTGAAGAGTTTGCATTTCAAGTCCCACAAGCTAATGGTTACTAAGTGGGGACTTTTTAAAAAACCTGCTTTAAAACACTCTTTTGTAATTAACACCCGGTTAATATGCTAATGATGCTCCTAATATGCTTTTTAAATTGCTTGAAAACAGATGGATCTTAAAGAGGCTCAAACACTTCCACTATCTTATTTGCTTTGGCAAACCTTTTCTTTTTTGTTTTAGCTTTTTCATGAATGAGCAAATACAAACTAGCTAATACTACCACTAATTGAATCACCATCGCAAACTCATTGTGTCATAATTTCAAATTGTTGTTATTGTGTACCATAAAGTCCAAACCAACCCTCCAGTGGGCTCTCAGGGGCAGTAAATCACACAGGAGTTGATTATCTTTCTCCCATGGAGCAGCTAGTGGATACAAAACCTTTACCTATGTGTTGGCAGCTCAGGATTCCCTAATTATGTCATAATTTAATAAGATCATATCATGGGCTAAAAACCATACTTTTAGAACTTGAAGAACCATCTCATTTTTAAGAATAGGAAATAAACTCAGAGAGGCTGAGTGACTTGCTGAAGGCCACACACAGAACAAAACCATCAAGTTTTATACCACCCACTTATACTGTCTTACAGTCATAAACCATTTAATTATGTGTCATCTTTAATTATAAGCAACCCTGCTGGCACAATAGTTAATGCTCAGCTGCTAACCAAAAAGTTAGTGGTTTGAATCCAGCCACTTCTCTGGAGAAAGATGAGATCAACTATTTACTTGGATGTCAATTTAAAGACTAAGGTGTACCTGATCCAAGCCATGTCCTTTTCAGTTACTCCCTGTGTATCTGAAAGTTGGGCAATGAATAAGGATGAGAAGTCGGTGCATGAGTTGAGGCACGTGAGAACTAAATATCCCATGGACTGCCTAAACAACAAATCTGTCTTGGAAGAAGTACAACTACGTGTTCCTTAAAGGCAAGGATGGTGAAACGTCATCTCATGCACTTTGAACATTTGGTCAGGAGAGGCCAGTCCTTGGAAAAAGACATCATGCTGGGTAAGGTCAGAGAAAGCGAGGAAGAACTTCAACAAGCCAGACTGACACAGTGACTGTAAAATGGGCTAACACAGACCTAACAGCAATTTCTGTAAAGATTCACAGCCTGGGAGCCTCTAGGAGGCTGTTCTGCTCTGTCCTGTAGGGTTGCTATAAGTTGAACTCAAAACAAGGATGGTAAGTGATCTGAGTCTGGGCCATTTTTAATGACGTGTTATTTATTGCCCCATGAGTGAGTATTGGTTCTGTCATTCAGGAAGAAATACTTGTTGGGTGCCTACTATTTGCCAAGTCCTGCATTAGGCATGGTAGAGCTCACCATCTGCTTCAAGCTGCAAACCACAGTGGTCAGTAAGGCAGTAATTGTCCCCACTGGATACACGAGCAGACAGATTCAGAATGATAAAAGGATCTTTTCAAGGGTTGCCTGTAAATGTTTCTCAACTCAGACGCTAAGAATAGTCTAATGTGTGTACTGTCAGTCAACTTGTCTGCATGTTACTGATGGCATCTTGCTTGCTTGCCACCTTTCCCACTCACAATCTTGGAGATGCTGGTACAAAGGGATATTATGCCACTGAAATAAACTCTAAAGTACTCAATAGCAATAATGCATGAGTTTTACCAAGAGAATTAAAAACAAAACAGCTGGGAGCTCTGGTGGCCTAGTGGTAAGATGTTGCACTGCAATCCCAAAGACACACAGTTCGAATCCACCACTTGCTCCATGAGAGAAAGACAGACCGTCTCCTCTCATGCAGTTTACTGCTTCTGAAAAAGAAAGCTCAATTATGGGTTATTTCTGACTTGATGCACATAACAGCAACAAGAACATAATAAGTGGTGCTTAACAGACTGGGGGGGGGGAAGTAAATAACACCTGCTCCTTTAAGACAATTCCACACATTAATGCATCAAACTCCTGCCAGTCTTTGTAGAGGGAGTGAGTGAGGTGTTTGCTGAAGGTTCCGCCACCCGCCCTTATTCCTGACACCCTGTTCACCAATATATCCACATCCAGCTCTTGAGTCCATGGCCCAGGTCACAATTCCATTTTGTCTTTCTGGATCTCTTGTTCAGTTATGCTCTTCCTCATCTGTATATGGAAATTATTTCCAAAAGACTACTCACTCACTGCTATCAAGTAGATTTCAACTCAGTGACCCTATATGATATCTGAGACCATAGATTTCTTTTTTAAAAAACAATTTATATAATTAGTTTCATTTAAATTCTATTTTATACATATTGTAGGTTTTCTCCCTTACAATGTGTAAGTAGCTGACTTCCTTACCTTAGTGAAAGTGTGTAAGTCAGCTACTTTATGCCTCATACCCTAATATCCCATTTGTAGATAGCCAATTGCTGATTTGCCCCTCCCTATCAAACCAGTACTCTGAGGGAACAAATATGTCTTTTTTGCTAAAGAATCCTCTGTTCAGCTTGGTCATTTTGAGCATCTGTCTCTGCAAGCAAATTGCAGTCCAGAGCAAACCATCAGGGTGCAGCAATTGACCCTCACTCGTAACATAGATCATCTTCTCTTCATCTGGTTAGGTTCTGGTCAACTCATCCCTAGCCATCAGGGCTAGGTTCAAATGGGCATCAGCTGCAAACTCAAGAGTGCACTACACTTCTCCCTGCCTTCCAGACCATTGGGCTCCCTATTCAGCCCCAAACCCCATATAGAGCCAAGTGAACAAGCAAGGGGTCCTCACGATTTTCTGCTCCTCAAACCAACAAGCTTCATCTGCTTATCCACCTATCTATGTATACTATGTGGACAGCGCTGAAGGAATATGGCCAAGTCCAGCCTGAATCTTAATTATTGAATTCCTTCAACTTCCACTCAAGTGGATCCAGGTGATTGCTATGAGTGAGCGTACTCCAATCGCATGTCTCGAAAGTGGGCTCTGATAGGCTCTAACTTTGCCTTTTCTGAGGCCATAAATCTTTACAGGAGTGAATTGCCTCATCTTTTCCCCATGGAGCTGCTTGTGCTCCACCCTTAATGTACCTCACCACCACAGCTCCTTAAAACTGCAGTCATCTTAAAATATAGTAGAATATATTCTTAGCATGGTGCTACTATCAGGTAATAAACAGCCTAAGTAGTATTTGTTCTCAGATTCTAAATTGCTGGGATCCATTCACTGCCTCAGTAGTAAGGAGATGCACTGCCAATCCAAAGGTACACACTTTGAATCTACGAGCTACTCCATGGGAGAAAGATGGGTAATCTCCTCCCAGACAATTTACGGCCTCTGAAGACCTGCTGGAGGGTCAGTTATGGGTCCGGTTCTTACTTGAAGGAACATAACATTTCACTTAAACTCACTCCCAAGAATAACTTCCAGAAGTTAATTCCCAAATGACCTATAGGTTTCTGATTTTGTAACTCGTTCAAGACAGTGGTTTGGTCTTTGGTTCTTTGTCTTTTTTATACTCTTGCCCTGGGCAGGGGTTTAGCCAGCGAGTGCTGAATGACCAGCGTGGCATTCCAAGGTGAGAGTATCCTTTCTCTACTGGTGAACTTTATTGTTTCTCTACTTCTCCATTAATGGGGCTGAGAAACTCAAAGGCAAAGAGTTCCACATTTGTTAGTAGACTGCTTCCTCATGATACTATAGGCTATTATCAATTCCGACTCCCAATGACTCTGAACATCAGAGCAAAATGTACTTGGTAACACATTCAATGACTATACTCTTTCAGAAGGAGATCTCCAAGTCTCTTTCTCTAGGTGAATTTGAACTTTTTTTCCTCTTTTTTCCATTTTTTAAAAATTTTATAATTTTTTTATTTTAATAATTTTAATGAACATCTACAGAGATTTTGGATTTCCATCCATTCATTGCTGCACTTCTATCCCCGCCCAGCCCTCCCACCCCCCCCAGTTCGCTCCTCTCTTTGAAAAGTAATAGAGACATTCCCTCCCTGGTACACAATCCCCCCACACCCCTCCCACCACCCCAAATACATTCCACCATGCAACCTTAATTGTGGACTCTTGTGATAACCATAATACACTATCATACAATGCTTTTAAATTATTCTCTCCCTCATCTGTTTCAGTGCACTATACACAATTTATCCTGTTTTTCTCAGTCTTACTCCAACCCTGATATCAGTCCCATTTTATAGCAGTGGCATCATGTAGTATTTGTCCTTTTGCAACTGAGATATTTCACTCAGCATAATGTCCTCCAGGCTCACCCATTTTGAATAATATTGCATGAGTTCCTTGTTTTTCAATGCAGCATAGTATTCCATTGAGTGAATATACCACAGCTTCTCTATCCATTCGTTTGTTGATGGGCATCTTGGTTGTTTCCAACTCCTTGTTATTGTGAACAAAGCCGTGATAAACATGGGTGTGTATGCAACTGCTTGGATGTCAGTTATGGTCTCTTTGGGATATATTCCCAGTAGTGGAATTGCTGGCTCAAATGGTATCTCTATTTGCAACTTTTTGAGAAAGCGCCATACCACCTTCCATAGTGGTTGCACCATTTTACACTCCCACCAACAGTGAATAAGGGTTCCAGTCTCTCCACAACCTCACCAGCATTTGTTGCTTGCTATTGTGTTAAATTTTACTATTCTGACTGGGGTGAAACAATATTTCATAGTTGTTTTGGAATTTGAACTTTTAACCTTTGCATCATGTAGGAATCCAGCCCTTATACTGGTGAGCAATGGAATGAAAAGGAGATATTTTTAAAAGCCAGAGAAACAAAAGCAATCCAATCAGCCTAGAGACGTATCCCTAACTATTAGTTAGCACTGTCTTTGCTCTTTCTTTGAAATCTTCTAAAGATTAAAGTTTGTTTTTGTTGTTTAGGCTAAAAATCACAAACCTGTTTGGATGTTGATTTCTGCAACCCCATTAAGACCCTTGTGAGCCTCAAAGCCCTAGCTGAATGCTCCTCCACATAAGGAAGGAACAAGAGACTCAGCTTGTTCAGTCTGCATCTGAGGCAATGAGGAAGTCAAGTGTCACGTGGCCACGAGTCTGAGGTGGAGACTCAAGGGGTATCAAGGCTGTGGGACCCAGGTCAAGGTGCCCACTCTGCCTGGATTTATGAACACCTACCCAGCAATGATTTGTTCTAGCATGATCACTGCTCCCTGGGGCTAGGGCTCATGTCTTATTTACTTCATTCTGTGAGCATCTCATCATGCACACTCCAATGCTTTACATAGAGGTCTCTAAGAAAAATCTACACACAAAATGCTGCCTGAATTTATAGTACCGTATTCTTCAACTTTTCTATGGCATGAGAAAAAGAATCAATTGTTACTTTCTGTTTAAGTGTGTCAGTGAGCTCCGGTGGCGCAGTTCACGGGGAGTTGTACTGTTAACCCAACGGCTGTACAAATCCACCAGTGGTCCCATGAGAGGAAAGATGGGCAGTCTCCTGTTGAGATTTACAGCCTTAGAAACTCCAATAGTCCCCACGCTGCCATCTCATGTTGTTGTTATGTGCCATCGAGTCGCTTGCGACTCATAGCGACACTATGTACTACATCCCTAAACTCTGTTCTGTCCTGTGCCAACCACACCATCTCCGACATACCCATCCCGATTACCCCAGTCACTGAATCAATCCACCTCATAGGGGGCCTTCCCCTTCTGT
>NW_006399807.1:6115645-6136942 GCF_000299155.1 Elephantulus edwardii
TCCCTAACAGCAGACTTTCCCATGGCAATACGTCTTCTAATTTCCTGGATGCTGGTGCCGAGAGTGTTGACTGTGGAGCCAAGCAAACTGAAGCTGTGAACAATCTCAATCTCTTCACCATCCATCCTAATGCTGCCAGTTGGTCCAGTGGTGAGAATCTTTACTCAGCCAACACCCCCCCCAAAAAAACCCCAAAATGAAACAAACAAAAAATCCACAACACCAAAAAACCCCAATAGAGGGTCACTAGGAATCAGTTCTGATTCTACAGCAATGAATGCCAATTTGCCAGGTGGATTATTCCTTAGAATGGGAGATTTTGAGCCTGCATGGTTCAGTGGTATGGAGCTATTTCACCAAATATGGAGGCAGCTAAGCCTCCTTTTAGCCTTCTTATTCACGTTGTCCAGGTGAAAGCTAAAGGGGCTCAGAAGAACTCAGTCTGAAGGTAACAAACAGCCTCAAGCCACACCCACTCCCCTCATCTGTAAAATGAGGTGTGAGACCCAATCAGTAATCCTCAGGCCCCTCCTTCTAGTTTGATGATTCAGCTCTGTGACAGGAAATCAAGGGAACAGGCAGTTTAGAGTCACTAACTGGAGAGCAATCAGAAATGGGAAGAAAACTTCTCCAGAATGATCCTCTAGGGACCCGCAATCTTACCAGCATATCGCTAAAAAAATAATCACAGAGAAACCGAAAAATCACTGCCATCAATTCCAACTCATAGTATGTACTACTTCGTGTGGCTGCGTTCAAAGTGGCAGAGACTTAAGGCCTGCAAAGACTGAGAGGGTAATGATCTGCCCCCTTTAGAGAAAAACTTGCCCACTCCAGCTCTAGGATGTAAAAATTTGGTCCATGCACTAAAATAAAGTGAGCTCTGCCTGCTTAAAAAACTTTTACCTTGTTTTATTAGCCCTTTGTGGGCCCGGTCCTCCTACTTCAGCCACGTTATTCATCCCTGCAATTATATGTGCTCAAAAGCAAAACTACCTATGACTAATACCTATGCTGTAAAGACCATAGGATAAAACAAATACACCAGAAGGCCATGACTCTTGCATAAGAGTCACTCCTTTGTGCTGTTCTGGAACTGCCAACCTTCTTATCAGCCGCCTAGTGCTTAACCACTGTGCCACCAAGGCTCCTCTGCAAACCAGCATCGGGCTTTTTAGCACAGGAGTCCTGGCCAAGACCAGCTGGACTTCGATCTTGGCTCTGCATCTCAGCAGCTGAGTGAGCTTGGACTGTTCTTCACCTTCTCTGTGTTTCCTTTCCCCAGTCAGCAAAGCAGGAGGTGATAATAATAAAACCTGACCTCCAAGGGCCCTTGATAACACGAAATGATAAGATGCAGGTAGAGCCCACGGCAGAGCGTATGGCATACATTGTATGTAGTTAGGTGTCGTGGACTCGGTTCTGATTTGTGGAGATCTTGTGCATAACTGGATATGCTAGGCTACTAACCGAAAGGTCACTATTTAAAATCTCCCAGCCACTCTGCAGGGTAAAGATGGCCAGTCTCCTCCTGTAAAAATGTAAAGCCTCAGAAATCCAGTAAAGGGTTGCCAAGAGTCAGAACTGACTTGACAGCAATAGATAATAAAGGTTAGTTATTAATTTTATTCTGTTTTCAAGAATCACCAAGCCAAGACCTAAGTAAATCTCAAGATAGCTACTCAAATCCAGACATTCTAGGAAATAAGCTCCTGATACTCCTTGGGTCCCTGTATCTCCCACCAGCTTCCTCTAAGAAGCCCTGGTGCCCCAGCCACTCAGTGCTGGTGGCCCACACAGTCTGCAGATACACAAGCTACGTAAGGAGGGAAGAGGTGGAGACCTTAGAGTACTCTCTGCACACTTGCTTCCTTCAGTTGCTATTGAGCTCTTCATCTCGTGGTGAGATTGCAAGTGTTCCAAGAAAGAGTTTATACTAAATATGTGATTTAGGAGGGAAGATAAACAGTTATTCTTTTCTATTAGTAACCCACACCTCTGTGTCAGGGAGAGGGAGAAATGTGTTCTGGCACATATATCCCCCTCCCCACACACACACACTCTATATCCCCTCATGTTCCTATCACACTCCCTCCTATGTTTCTGCCACATCCAAACGCATAGACTTATACATACCTCCATAGATACACTAATGTACTTTTCCTTTCACGTATTCAGACATATATCCTCCTCCCATTTAAATATTCAAACACACACACACACACACACACACACACACACACACACATCCATGAATGGTACGCTCACACACCTTCATCCCACAGGTTCACACCTCCTACTTAAACATGCAAAAACATGCACATACTCACCCCACAAACATGCACACACGTATGTAGTTGTTGTTGAAGATACTACAGAGATTAGTACAACTCACAGCATCCCTATGAACAATAGATGTGAGCCCTGTCCCATCCTGTGCCATCCTCATCATCTCAGACATACTAGAGCCCATTGCTGAAGTCACTGTGTCAACCCATCTCATTGAGCTGTTGTTAGGTGCCAGTGAGTTGAGTATGACTCATAGTGACCCTGTGAACAAATGATCTGAACTCCGTCCAATCCTGTGCCATTTTCAATTTGAGGAGTAAGATGCATCTGATTCAGGCCATGGTCTTTCCTATAACTTGCTATGCGTCTGAGAGATGGACAATGAATAGGGAAGAATTATTGATGCCTTTGATCGGTGGTGTTGGAGAAGAACATGGAATATCCCATGGATGGCCAAAAGAATCAACAAATATATCTTGGAGAGGGTGCAGCTGGAGTGCTCTTTGGAGTCAAGAACGAAGAGACTTTGCCTCATATACTTTGGGCATGTTGTTAGGAGGGCCTATTCCTTGGAGAGGAACATGATGCTGGGAAGTGTAGAGGGTCAGCTAAGAAGAGGAAGAATATTGACCAGGTTGACTGCTGCAATGGGCTCTAGTATGTCAGGAAGAGTGAGGATCTCATTAGGGGTCTTCCTTTATTTTGCTCACCCTCCATCTTTTCTAAGCACGGTGATGTCCTTTTCCAAGAAATAGCCTCTCCTGTTAACATGTAGTTGTTGTTAGGTGCCATCCAATCTGCTCAACTCATAGTGACCCTGTATACGACAGAAAACACACACATATACTCCCCTCCACATCATCCTTTATATATGCACACACCCAAACACACATATAGACTGATAGACACATATTCCTTGCATACATTTTCCTCTCCACAAGCACACACATCCACACATATACCTGCAGTCACATATACCTTTTCAAACATTCAAACATACACACTTTACACACCCCCCCCTTACATACACACTCCTCTTCCTCTCATACACACATGCGAACACACTGTCTTTTATACACATCCCACGCTCCTAACTCAATCACCCACCCTATGGCTATCCTCAGGTGAACGGGGATGGTCAGGGTCAGAAGGACAGGACTCCTACTGACCAGTGACAGCCCAGGAGGAGCCTCTAGAGGTCACTATTGCTTCTCAGCAGCTCCTGATTTAGCTTTTGCTTTATTTTTCAAGCACCAGGCCATTCATTGCATCTTTAGCCTTGAAGCTGAATTTCAGGAAGTAAATTAGGGCTCCTCACCCACTTGTGGTCGACTGAGGGGGTCCCCAGGTTCACAGAGAAAGTCTGCCACTTATAGAAGCCATGTAAGACAGCTCAGCAGACAATAAACTCTGCAGTTAAAATACCTGCATTCAATTCCTTGGCTGTACCATTCCCTTGCTTTGGGATCTGAAATAAGTTCACTTCTCAGTGTTTCCTTCTGTCCTAAGAGGAGGGCAGTGGTGATGGTAACAGAACTTATTCACAGGACTGTTAGGAAGATCATATGAGTTGAGATGGGTAAAGTGCTAACAGAGGGAGCTGGTCCTTAGCAGTATGTTTGTTATAGAGATGAGAGAAGTCCTCTCTCACTGATCCCCTTCTCGCCCTAAGGATTACTGCACAATTGGATGGGGGGGATTACAGGCTTGGCTTTGCCATCTTCTTAGAGGCAGCAACTGTCTCATCCCAGGAAAACAAGTCTCTGACTGGGCAGCTGGCAGAGCCAGGGCTTGGCAGGGAAGGAGAAGAGAAGGATTCTGCCGTCATAATGATTCACTGCAGGACCTAGAGTGGGAGAGTGGGCGCCTTGGTGGGGCCGCAGCCACCGGGCAGTCAGCAGCCTTTGTGCAACTGACAGGTTTCTTCTTCACTGATCGGATCTATAGTCTTATGTCTGGTAAGCAGAACCTAGACACAAATCCCTGCTGTCGTTTCCAAAGAGTGACTCTGGTTCCCCTAGGCGCCCACACGCCCCTCAGGAGCCGTCTGCAGTACTGTTTGCTAAGATACACAAGAGTGTAAGGGTCTATACCAAGTCATGCCACAGGTGCAGCAATATTTGCCGCACTGGGGCAAAGGCTAGTGGAAACCGCAAGTGTCAAGGCCTCCCTGGCACCTAGAGTGAGCAGGCCTCCTGCCCCACCCCCTCCCACACCAGGTTCTTGCTCCCGCTCCCACCTCCCTGCAGATGGGGACAGTCTTCCCCGTGTGCTTCAGCCTCCCTTAGCCTGAGCTCACAAAAAAGTAAGAAAAAATATTAACAAAACTAAGCAAAGTGATTGTTTTCCTCCCTTAGGGATGACAAGAAAACGTAGCATTCCAGGGAGACATTTCCACAATTTACACGCGAACACTTTCCCTCTGCTCTCAATAAGACATGGGCCCGTCTCTTTCCAAAGGCTGCACAGTTGTGTTTCAATTCTGTCTAAAAGCTAATTATACTAAATCGCGGGACTCCCACAGTTAGGGAGATTTAAGCCAGGATGAGTGGATTTAACTAGATTTTCCCAGATTCCTGGCTTATTATCCTATAGTAATGTCTGATTTTTAACTGTTTTGCCTGTTAGTATGTGAGCAAAAGGGAAAGGATAAAAATAGTAACTTTTATTAAAACAATACTATAGCAGCTACGTTTTCATATCTTTGAATCTCAATAGCATTCTAAGGATAGGATTCTACACCCCATTTGAAAGATAAAAAATTGAGGCTTGACTCAGAGAGGTTCAGTACCTTGCCTAAGGTCACACAGTTGGCTCAGCTCAACCAAACTCAGCTCACTTATTCCTTCTCTGTCTATCTACCTGTCCCCGTTTCCCCCTCTTTCTTGCACATGTTCTTTTCATCATATCAGATTGAAGCAATAATATCAGAAACCTGGAGCTCTAGTAGTTTAATAGTAAGGAATAAGATTGCCAGCTTGAGGGCAAGAAAATGTTGGTCCTTTGACTTACAGCTTCTGAAAACTCCTTAGAGTGGGTCCCAACACGATGACACTTAACAACAACAATGCAACATCATAAATCTAAGGACTCCTGGTGGCAGACTGGTTAAAAGCATGCAACTGCTAACCAAAAGATTGCTAGTTTGAACCCAGCAGCCATCCTGCAGGGAAAAAGATGAGGCAATCTGTATACAAGATTTACAGCTTGGAAAAGCCTATGGCCACTTCTACTGTGTCTTAGAGGGTTGTTATGAGTCCGAATCAGCTTGATGGTAGTGCGCCTGATTTGGTGTCATAAATCTGGGTTAGAGGCTTCTCTGGGGAGGATCTACCCTTCAATTCCATATACCCTTGCACTAGCCCCTGATTTCCACTAGCCTTCTGTTTATATGTCTATAAAACAATCATTCTAAGCTGCTCTTTAAGATCCCTTAGGGTGCTAACACTCCAAGTTTGCAAGAGGGAGCCCCTAAAGAATGTTAGACTAAATCCTCTTTTTCCAATGTCTAAATATCACTAAATCTTTCTACCTTCCACACCTGTCTCAAAGGGTTCTAGCATTAATGAAGCCATATCCTCACAGAACTCGTGGGGGCAGGGGATGAGCTCAAGACTCTCACTGGGTATAAGCATGTTCCTGGATCACTTGAATTCAGAGAAAAAGGAAAAGTGAGTCTCAGCTCTGTGAATGGGACAGAAATGTGAGTTGAGAAGATTTTTCACACCTAGGGCCCAGTTATTAACTGGAGATCAAATAGCCAAGTCAGACCATTGGCCATTCCTCCTCGGCCATGTCATCAGATTGGCCCAGATAACTGAGACATCACTTGGTCTGTGTCCACCTGTGTCTCCCTCCCCTAAAGCACATATTGTGGAGGATTAAAATATATTTAACAAACCTGCCCTGGTGCAGAGCAGGGACTATCGTTCATTCATACTTGTATTTCTGGCATTTCACTCTGTACTTTGCTCATAAAAACTACTCAACGAATGAGGAAACCATCTGGCCAAAGGGGCAGGGCCCACGTCCACTTTGCAGTGTTCCACCATATCCCACTAAATGCTCTGCCCAGCAAAGAGGGCAGACTTCACTTCCCAGCCTTCAGTTGAATTGGCCATCTGTCCACTGAGGAGGTCAAGGGAGTAGAGACTTTGCAGTTCTCAAGACCTTACAAGAATTTCTGCTTTGTCCTGCCTGCCAGCATCCATGGGGCAAAAGCTGCCCTTTGGCTCCCAAGAACACAAGCTACAAGCTACCATCTGACTAGTGGAGACTGGCTGCTCAGCTGTTTGTTTTATTTACTCAAAGCTGAGTAGCTCTTTATGCCTATTCTGTCACTGGATGGAGGGGTCCTTTGGGCAGCCATGCCTAAGGGTTTGCAGGCTAAGGATCCATCTCTGGAACCAGCAGTCTCTCTGAAGTGTGAAAAGACTGGCTGGCTGGCTGGCTGGCTTAGCCACTTGAATCTCCCAGTTGTCAGTTCTCTGTTACAAGAGCCAGATGCATGTCCACTCAGACCCCAACCACATAGCGAATGGGTGGCAGAGACCCTGCCTTGGAGTTGAGGGCAACAACAGACGTGGAGAGAAGAGGCCAGCAACAAACTAAAGGGGGTAGAAACAAGAGGAAGACCTGGTGGCAGATTTAAAGTGCTATGTTTTCTTTTCAAAACTCTAATTACATTGCAATCTGATTTTCAACTGAGAAAAAAGAATCATGCCCTTGTTATTAAATATCCCGGGGACCTTTCATATAGATAAAAATTTTTATCACATTTTTTCACTACAAGTTAAATAATAGCTATAACATAGTAATTTTTCTTTAACGCCTCCACTTTTCATGTCCCTACAAACATGCTGAGTTTTAACAAAAGCCCTCAAGTCTATCTTTGTCTCAGACATTCTCAGCATAGTGACTTAGGCACTTCTCTTCCAACATCCCCTTTCTGTTCACTCATCTTGCCCTGCAAACATCCTTCCTCCAAGCCAACATACTCTCCTTCTCCATCTCTCTTTTTCTCTCCCTTGAGCACAGACACAGATTCTCACACAAAAAAACAAAGCCACTGTAAATGAGTATAAATATATATATATATATATACTCTCCTCCTAATTCCATACAAACTCAGTTATCCAATTCTCTTTCCATCTTTCTAGACCAGTCCGCACAGTGAACCCCCCGTAAGCTACTTACCGCCAAAGCCGGCGGGAAACTTCATGAAGTGAGAATAATTTCCATACATGTTGACTCTTCAGTTCATATTTCTCTCTTTTTCTCTCTCTTGTCTGTCGTCGAAATAGCACGGCCTCTCCAAGCTCCCGGGCAAAGCTGAGCTCTCTTTAAGTTGGGCTAACAAGAGTGGTCATCGCTTCCTCGCAGCCCAGGGAGCAGAGGCTGGGCCAGCCCTCTGGGATTAGTCAGGAATCCGCGTCTCCATCTGAGAGTCCACATAGTGAGTGCGTGGAGAGGGCTGTGGCGGCAGCAGCTGGTGCCTGTCAGTAATCACGCATAATGCTGCTGTTGCTATTGCTGCTGCCGCCGCCACCGCTGCTTCTGCTGCTGCTGCTGCTGCTGCTGCTACTCTTGCCACAGCCACCACTGCTGCTGAAGATCCTGTTGCTAGTTTGATTAACTCAGGGCTGGGCTTATGTGTGTGACTCTCCCAGAGCCTGGCTTGTCCCCTGAGGTCCCTACCCATGGCACAATCTATTATCTAGGAGCCAATCGATATATGACAGCCTTGGAGTAGGTCAGGAAAGAGGGGGGAGGTGTCAGGGGATGCAAGTGTCTTTAGGTGCCTTTCCTTTGACTTGCACCCACAAAAATCAATGGGGTTTTTATTAAAATGCGTTTTCTCACTCTGGCTTTCTATCTGCCCAGTGCACTTGGTATTTGATCTGTGAAAGGGGCTGGGGGTGGGTACCGAGAGAGAACAGAGCCCTTTCATAAGCAGGAGATTACAGAAGCGTGAGACTCAATCCCCAGCTATGGAAAACTGAAATAGAAGGGCCCTTGCATTTGGGGTGGGCCTCTCCTGCTTTAGCAGCTGGAAGCGTTTGCCTGCGCCCTAACAATGAAACCCAAACAAGTGCAGCTGGGAGCTATTGCTGATTCACACGGAAAACCTAGAGGTAAGGAGGAGGTGCTGGCTTCATGTGATGGTCATGCTCACATGTTTCATCGGATGGGAATTCTCACCTTATGTTGTTGTAACGCCGGGCCGAGCCAGAGCTGACTCAGCTGACAGTAGGTTTCCAGAGGCTGTAAATCACATAGGAGCAACTGGTGAATTTGAACCACTTGCCTTTGCATTGACTCCACAGCTGCATACCTACTACTCCACCAGAGCTCCCTAATACATTCACCTTATAAGCCATTGTTTTCAACTGCTTAAAAGACTCCTCCCTATCCCTGTGGTGTTTAAAAGTTGGCTTTCCTGGCCATAACATTAGCCCTGCACTTGTTTCCAGCTATCTTAACTGCAGACACATGGTCTTGCAAATCATCAACAGCAGTGCTACTAATAGAGAGAGTGCTTTCCACACTGTAGAGTGACACCCTGATGATGGCAGTGGTAAAGAGATTGTGGAGAGACTGTGGCAAGGTCTAACCCGAGACTTCTCGTGTTTGTCTTGGCCACAGGTAAAGGTTTTTTCTTGACAGATGATTGAAGGAGAAGTGGCTTGTAACCTCTCTGAAGCAAACCTTGCTGGATGATTTGGATTTGTGCTACTGAACCGAACTAGGATTTTTGGTAGTTGAGGAATTGTGTTTTGCTGTTAATCTGGCTTGGGATTACTGGACTAAACCTGGACTTGCATTGGAAGTCAACAATTAATATCAGATTCAAACGGTTGATAGAAAGAGGGGCCAGGGTATGGTGGGGGGCAGGGGGGGTGTGGTGAGGTGGCATGTCTGACCAAGCAGCTGTCTATTTGCTGCTATGAATATTATTGATGGGGACAGTTCCCCTCTATGATTTGGGTAGAAGTCAGTCTTGGCCATTGCCACTTGCACATTGCATCTTTCTGGGGTGAGATCAGCCCACAGATGAAAGAGTCTAACCATCTCTTTGACACTTGTGTCTGTAATACAACTTTCCTGACTAGTCGCTGCTCAGCTGATACCTCAATGCCTCCAGGAATGGGGATCCCACTACTTTCCCATTGCAACTCTGGACAACTGTTACCATGGGAATTTGTTTTATTGCACTAAAATCTGCCACTTCTCTGGAAAGTTTCTGCTCTCGGGTTCTAAACTACTCTCTGGAATCAAATAAGAGATGCCCATGGGGTCTTAAACAGTGAGGTCTTTTGCAAACCTGGAGAGGTCTCCAGGGATATCATATTTTACATATCACAAGATACTCAAATTTATTCACACCTGTTCTTTGCCTATGAATATGAGTTAATTTATCTTCATGGTGTTTGGGAGATGGGCAGACCTGTGTGCAATACTCTAGACACATGCAGATCACTGCCATAGACTGAGCCCTGAGAGGCTGCAACATGTTTTTGCCTGATGCCACATAGAACATAAAAAGTCAGAGAGGCAAATTAAATTAAAGTCTCATGGAAAAGTCATAAAGAACTCTGGTAGCTTAGTAGATAAAGATTTGCATTGGAACTCAAAGGAATGCAATTCAAATCCACCAGCTGCTCCAAGGGAGAAAGATGGGCAATCTCCTCCCATGTGGTTTACAGCCTCTGAAAAACTTTCTGGAGGGCCAGCTATGAGTCAATTCTGATGCATTGGCAATGAGCTTAAACTTGATAGAAAAAGTCAAGGTTCAATAGAAGGAAAATGCATAACAAAAAGCAAGAAAAAAGAGCCAAAACTAGGGAAAAGTCAGGATGACAAAGGAAGAGAAGAGAGAAGACCAATTTGCAGACCACAGTAAGAACAGGACAGGAAGGAGGAAGAGCCCAGGAAATCTTAGAGCACCCAGAACTCCGGGGTGGCTAGTTGATAAGATCTCAGCGTGTCAGTCAAGGAATGGGGTGGTGTATGAATGCTTGGATGGAAAACCAGTTGCTCTGTGAACTTTCACTCAAAGTGCAGTACAAAAACAAATAAGACTGCATGGGGGAGTGCGGGGGGGGGGTGAAGAATAGAGGTACGGATAGGACAAATACAGAATACAAGAGGGGTATTTACTCACTCGCATTAGCTTTGGGGAAGCCCCATGTGACAATTCATGTGGAAGTGACTTGACAAAATGCCACCTCTGGTTCTAATCTTTTTATACATGTGCCTTATCTTACTCTTGGGCAAATGCCTTGGGGGATTATATGAAATATCTTTTTGTATTTCTCCGAAGTAAATACTTTTAAAAATTCATTCATGTTTGCAGATCTTTTGGGATCTTGCTTGTGTGATTCAGTCTGTTTCTTACGCTTCTCTCCCCACCTTACTCATTTCATGTCTTTTGCAAATTTGATGAACGACGGTACAATTAATTGGTAGAGATGTAAAAAAATGACATAACAAGATGTCTTACAGGAGAAAGTCTATTCAATAGTACCTTTGGCACATTGCTCAGCCAAAGTTACCTGGCCTGGGGAGGCTGTAGCTAAAGGAAAGCATGAAACGCAGGAGCCAGCATCGCTGGTGCATATCCCAGTCTGTTGCTTACAGCCTTGCAATATTGGCAAGTTACTGCTTCACTCTGGGTTACCTTATGGGCTTACTGTGAGAATTAAAGAGTCAATACGTGCAAATAATTTAGAATATGCCAAATGCATAGTGAATGTACGTGCAAACTATTTTGATAATGATACAATCTTAAGTCATTCAATTTCCTTTTTCACACTTACAAAATGATAGAGCAGAGCTGGATGAATTGAATATCTTCTTTAATTTTAAAATTTAATTTAAATGAATCCACTATCCATTTTTATTCCATGAGATATTTTGAAACATATGCCTTGCTGGTGAACAAATTATATTCTTCTATAAGTAAGAATGCACTTATCAGAGAGGAAAAGGATCAATTTCAGCACAACCATATTTTCTGATAAATCTATGTCAACTAGGGTTCTTCCATGTATTCAAAGTCTATCTTTTAAAAAAAAGAACACCAAACAACCCACCCCAAAACAACCCACCAAGAAGGTAAAGAGAAAGATGGCAGAATAGAAACAGGAACTATGGGGAAGAGGTAGAATGAGTGAGTGTTGTTATGTTGTGGAGATTGCAATCAGTGTCAAGAAATAAAATGTATACAAACTGTTGAATGGAAAACTAGCTTGCTTCATAAACTTACACCTGGATCACAATAGAAAGGTTAGAAATAAAAGTAATTCAAGAGTTTTGTCCAAGATCAATCATATCTTGACAGGTTGTGGTAAACTCTGCTCTCTTCCCCTTTTGGTAAATTTGGTACATTGTCCACCCCTTTATCTCTGGAAGAATAAAGGGACGATTCCTTAAATTTGTGGTAGAAGGAATTCATCATTATGTCTGCTTATCTTTGAGCTCTATCTTTCCATAGGAAGCATTAGGTGATAGGATCCCAAGGCCAAACTACATATAGATCTGCCACTTTCCAGTTAATCAAACTCATTCAATCTCTGGGGAAAATCTCCACATGGCCAATCTCCTCTCACAGGATTTACAGCCTTGGAAAATCCACTGGAGGGTCAGCTATGAGTCAGCTCCACCTCCTGTTATGGCAGTGACTTCTGACTTTTGCATACCTGTTTGTGTGTATCATAAGTTAAAGTGAAGATGGTCTATTTACATGCTAAAATTCTACATAAGTGCAAGGAATTAATTTTTTTTTTCTTCCCTCCTTTTTCTCTCTTTCCCTCCCCACTCCCCCCGTCTTGGCTATTTCCTTCTCAGTGAGAGCATGGAATATTCATCCCAACTTCTGGTTTGTCGTTCATGTCTGTGTGTACCTTTCATACCTAAAAGTCTTAACTATCACTCAAGTTTCCATTCAATTGCCACCATGACCACACTTATCCACACAGCTCTTATCCTAGCTTAATGTGACACAACTCATTGCCAATATGTTCAAGTAACACTTAACATATGTGACTTGAGACATCCAATGCAATAGAACATACCTTTCTTTTGACTGTGTCTTGTCATTATAACAGGAGTGCTAATTCTTCAACAATAGTGATCATGTGCTACGAGTCTTTGTTTTCCTGTCTAAATCCTGGAACACTCAGTAAGGACTAAGTAAATAGTTTTACTTTAAAAGCATGATTGATAAGATACCAAGACATCCCAGGCTGCTTTCCCTGTGATACCATACCGTGTGATTTTACATAATAGTAACAAAACACAATCATTGCCTAAAGCCAGTAGAAATGGCTGTGACTTTTCTTTTTAATTTTTTTTTTTTGGCTTGGCACCACCATGTCTTTTCTAAGACCATTATTGATAAAACAGCATTATCCAAACCATCTGGTATTTCTAACCTAAGCCCTTTACAGACAATCCTGCTGACTTCAGCCACTCCAGTGTCTCCACCTGTTACTGAATTCTCATCTGGATGTCAGAGGAAAGACAAAATGCTCCGTGTCCACAGTTAGAATTAGCTAATTCATTCATAAGGATTCTGGGCTCACTCTGTGTCAAGGCTAATTATCTATTCTTCTAAAAGAGCATGTTCTGCTTTTATCAACGCCATTAGTGCTTTCTGAGTAAATAAAAAAGGGAATGAAGTCTTATTAACATTTTTGACAGGCATAGCCAACATCTTATGTTCACTCTGGTAAACAACCAATGTGGCTTTACCTCTGGTCTTTCATTTTATTTTTTTAAACAATAACCATAACAAGTAATTATCCTCTGTAACACATAAGAAGTTTTAAAAACCAAACAAATTTATTGATTTGGCAAGTACCAACAGACACTTGTTCACTGCCACTAAGCCAATTCAGACTTACTGAGCTTTTTGGATTGCCAAGGCTGCAAATCTTTTTATTTTCTTGTGCACCATCGAGTCGGATCCAACTGGCACTGAAGAAAATTGCCTCTTCTTTTCCAGCTGAGCATCTAGTAGATTTGAAGCACGTGCCTTCAGGATTGCAACACAGTTTCTTGTCACTAGGCTACCAGAGCTTCCTTAAGGTTGTAAATCTGCAGGGTAGGGGTCGGGGAGTGGGGGTGGGGGTTGTGTACCAACGAAGAAGTTTATTTTTTGCTTTCGAAAGAGAGGAGCGAACTGGGGGGGAGGGGGGTAAAGAAAAAAGTGCAAAAATGAATGAATGAAAATCCAAAATCTCGGTAAATGTTCATTAAAATGAATTAAAAAGTGTAATTTTTTAAAATTAATGATTTTTAATGCAAAATATCTATTTTTAGCATATTCTTTCCATTTAATTTCCCCCATTAATTCACTGTTGCACATTTTCCTCCCTGCCCACACCTCCCCTGCCAGTTTGTTTTTCTCTTTGAAGAAAAAACAAATTCTTTCCTTGTTATACAATATCCCACCCTAGTCTGCAGTCCACTTTAATATGCTTTTCTTTTTCTGTAATCTTAATGTGAGGAGAATGAACTAAAGGTTAGAACTGATGGAGAAGCATGCATGGCCTTTTGGCACCAGCCGCTCTTCAGGAGAATGATGGGTAATCTCCTCCCATGTGATCTTTTGCCTCTGAAAACCCACTGAAGCATCAGCTATCAGCCAGTTCCAATTCAAAGGCACACAACAACAACATGTACCACATCACCAGACTCCTAGCCATAGAATAAATTTACAAATATCTCTACATTGTTATAAGGATTATTGTTTCTATATATGTATCTTACTTTGTTGTTGTTGTTGTTATGTGCCGTCGAGTTGCTGGCGACTCATTAGCGACCCTATGTACAACAGCCCTAAACTCCGCTCTGTCCTGTGCCAATCGCACTGCCTCTGACACACCCATTCCGATTACCTCAGTCACTGAATCAATCCACCTCATAGAGGGTCTTCCCCTCCTATGCCGTTCCTCTACCCTCCCAAGCATGATGTCCCTCTCCAAGGACCTGTCCCTCCTTACAACATGTCCAAAGTATGTCAGATGAAACCCCAGAATCCTTGCCTAAAAGGAACTGCCTGGTTTAACCCTCTCCAGGATGAATCTGTTTGTTTTCTTAGCAGACCATGATACCCTCAGTACTATTCTCCATCACCATAGCTCAAAGGGATCAAATTCTCCTTCTGTCCTCCCTAGTCATTGTCCAACTTTCCGATGCATAACAAGTATAAAGTATCTTACTTTACCTTCATAATAATATATTAAATGTCAATGTTTCATTATGTGCCATTGAGTCTCCTATGACAATAGCTCTGAACTCTGCTCTATGCTGAGCCAGTCTCACTGTCTCTGACGCATCTACCCCCCATTACCCCACTAACTGTGTCAATCTATCTCATTCAGGATATTCCTCTCTGGTGCTGTCCCTCTACCCTTCCAAGCATGATGCCCAAAATATGTGAGATGGACCTTCAAAATCTTTGTCTCCAAGTAACAGCCTTGTGTCACCCTTTCCTGGATAAATGTCTGTTCTCTTGGCCATAGTATGTTCTATACTCTTTTCTAGCACAACAACTCAAAAGCATCAATTTTTCCATTGTCAACCCTATTCGTTGTCCAGCTCTCTGATGCATAGCAAGTAATTGTGAAGAAATGGCCTGAATCAGGTGTACCTTAGTCTCCAGGCTGACATCATTGCTCTTTAATGCTTTTGTCCCTGACAGCAACTTTCCACAGAGCAATTACTCTTGATTTCTTGACTGTTGGTGTCAAGAGACTTAATTGTGGACCTGAGTAAGCTGAAATTATTAACAATCTCTACCTCTTTTCTATCATGGTGCTATCATTTCTTAGTGGTGAGAATTTTTGTTTTCTTGATGTTGAGCTTCAATATATATTGAAGACTATTGTCCTTGAGCTTCAGCAGCAAATGCCAATGCATTTTTCTGAATATTGGAGGTAAATAGGGCAGATAGTCCAAATTTATAGATGAAAAATTTGAGACCGTGTCTATAAAGTCAGAGAAAACAACAATAACCCCAGTTATTCTTACAAACTGAGTTTTTAATGTGACCTTATAACTAGATTAAGGGACAAAAATGGGTATGAAATCAGGCCCTGATTCTGATTCCTAGTCAATGTGTCTTTTACCAGATCATAATCCTTCTCACATTAATAATATAAAAAACCTTCTAGTCTGTGTGGGTGTATTCCTATATACTGTTTTTTTTTTCTTTTTGTTGTCACACATCAATTTATCATTCAGCAAACACTGAAGAAAGACTAAATGAACAAAATAGATAAAGCCTTTGACCTCGTGGACCTTATGCAATCTGTTGGAAAAAGACAGATATTAAGCAGATAGTTACATAAATTATATCATTACAAATTGTGATAAGTGATACGAAGAAAAGGAATCAAAGAGAATAGGAGTGAGATCTAATTATAATTGAAAGATGACTTAATTTAAATTGAAAAGCAGACTTCTTGGAGGAAATGACTATTACCTTCAGCTCCAAAAGGTGAGTAGAATTTAAAGTGGGTCAGAAAAGAGGAAACAGAAGTGTACCAAGCAGAGAGAACAGGTCTAATGGTCCTGAGGAAAGAATGAGTTCAGTGCATTGAAGAAGCTGGGTACAACTGTCCAGAGTTCTATTGTTCTACTGTCTGACATGTGATTCTGTGTTCAACCTATCTTGTCACCTCTGCACTTGGCACTACTGGAGAACTCCCATTCCTGATGTTCTGTTCCCTTTACATTTTGGTAAAATTCAAGTGATTTTCCAATTTTCATTCACACCTACTTTCATGGGTGTCTTCATTCTGCTTCTCAGCTGAGTGTAGACATTTCTTCTGCTTTCTATTCAAATACTATAGAGTCCTGAAAGACATTCCCCTGGGTCCTTTTAGGCAGCCCTGTGGTTGGACCACCCTCTCCCTTCCCTAGACTCTGTCTGTGATTGGTAGCATTATGTGTCACTCAACACATTCATCCTGGTGTTATTACCATGAAAGTATCTAGAGACCTAATTTCAAGGCAACAAGCTGTAAGTGACCGCTAACTGAATGTTATTCATTTGCGGCCTCCCTCTACAGTCTTTATAACAGAAACTAGCATGTAGTAGAAGCCCAGTAAAGACGTGATAAGTTAACAAAATCGTGTTGATTATGTTGAGAGTTCCTAATGTTTTGAGAACAAGAGGTAATTGTGTCGATTCCTAGCTCAAGCACTTGTCAAGAGCCCCAATTTCATTTTCAAGGGCTCCCTTTTCTGGAATCACAGGCTCATAAGAACAGTCTTGATTTTGGCGTCACTCTTAGTGACTTAGATCCTCCAAGAGCAGAAACAAGGAATCTAAATCAGAAAAAAGGGCTCTGTAATGGCATGGTGTCTAAGGAGATGCTCAGCTGACCCAATTGTCATGCTTCCCGCATGGTTTGAATTCACCAGTGATTCCATGAGAGAAAAAAATGGGAAAGAAATCTCCTTCCGTGTGATTTACAGTCTCAGATACTCAATGGAGTGTAAGTTCTTAATTGGTTCTGATTCAATGGCAATGAATGAGTGAGTGATGTCAGAAAGAGTGATTAGCTTTAAATTAGAGGTATTTCTTCTATCTTCAGAAATAGGTCCTTGCGTGGTAAAAAGAATTCATGCTCTTGGCTACTAACAAAAGGTTGCAAGTGCATCAGAAAAATGAGTCATTGAAAACCTTGTGGAAAGCAATTCTATAATGACAAACACGGACTTGTCATGAGTGGGAATCAAGTCAGTGGAAACAGATGCTGGTTACTGTTCTCATAAAAAACTGAGCCAGTTCCATAAATCCTAATCTAAAGAAAATATAAGCATGGTTTAGCAACAAACCATGTTTGAGTAATAGCTAATTGCTTTACTTACTGGTTAAATCTGTTGACTGTGTTAGATTTGGCTTGAGATAGTGGATCATAATTTTGTCTTCATATTGGAATCACCTAGGAAGCTAAAAAAAAATTGCTGATATTCCTGTCCACTTCCAGAGACTATAAGGATGATTTGGGATTTGAAATGGTCTTTTTAAAAGAAAGACAAAAACCAACACAACACAATCAAAACAACAGCCACCTTAGGTGGAAACCATTGATATAAGAGAAGGGAGTCTCCTTCCTTTAACAATAATGTAAGAAAGATCTATCAGCAAGTTATGAGAAAGGGTTTCCCAGGACAACTGCAAGGAAGCAATGAGATCGCCTCTGCCCATCTGTTAGCATACACATCGGGGCTTATAAACCCAAGAAGCTCTTGCTTAGCTGGATGAGGTGGCTGAGGCCATCTGCTGTGTAGACTTAGCATACACTGACTGACTTGAAATTTGCTTGTGTTGTGTCTTCAGTGTGGCACACTAAAACCTCCACACCCACTGCTGTCAAAATCTTACTCACCTTACTTAATTACCTGGAAGGTCATACTGAAAGACTCGGGCACATCTTCCCTTAGAAAGAAATAATGTGTACACGGATCTCCCCTAACTACTCATTACAGCACTTAATTTTTTTGTGTATGTTATCTTTAGTTGTTAAACTGAAACCTTCTTGAATACGGGGACAGTCTCATTCGTCTTTGCATTAACAAAATGTCTGGAATATTACTTTGTGCTTAGTAAGTGCTCGGTAAAGCCTTGTTAAATAGACAAAGTGAACCTTCGTGTACGTGTTCAGATGAGGTGAGATGCTGAGATGACAAATCTATACAGGGCAGCATTTATCACTGACCTCATGGAGCTATAAATTATGGTTTTAAGGGTAACTTCATTTACTCTTAACTCCAAAACAAATAATGTCATAAAATTTTCAAGGTAGAGGAAACAGTTGCACAGATACCTCCAACTCTTGGCTCCTAGCCAAATGTGTTTTCCACAACATTGTGATGATGTTCAAATAACTCTGCCTGTCACAGTCAACCCAACCACAGCTGCAAAGCATGTGGACGCTCTCCCTCTCAGGATACACAACAGTGCTCATGTTGAGAGAAGAATTTGGCTGAGACCAGGAGAAAACATCTGTTCTCCTCCAAAGATGGGCAAGTTGTGCAAATATGGGACACACTAATCCGGACTGGATCTAGATCTCAGGAGTCTCATTCAAAGGAATGAATGTCAGCATTTCAGAATTAACACTCAGAGAAAACTGTTCAAGTGACTGAGAGGGAGAAAGAAATATTAGAATGGAGCTGAGCTGTAAATCTTTGGGGAGGAGACCCAGTAGCCAAGTGAGTAGAAATAGGTGAAGATAAATATTTAAGGGGAGCGGAGGGACAGTGGGAGAGCTCTTAAAATCAAGGTGTCTGATGCTATCATTTTGCAGACACTGTCTCTCGTCTTCTCTCTCTCTCTCTTCACAAATTGAAGGTTTGTGACAACCCTGCATTGAGCAAATCTATTGACTCCATTTTTCAAACAGCATATGGTCACTTTGTGTCACACTCAGTAGTTGTAAGAATATTTCATTTTATAATAATACTACTTACACAATTTCCCCATTCCTATTGTCATCAAGTTGGAACTGGCTTATACCAGCCCCTTTAGCAGGTTTCTGAGGCTGTAAATCACAAGGGACGAGAAATCCACAAGGTGGTAGATTTGAACTTCCACAGAGGTGTAGTCTTTGGATTAGACAAGCAACCTCCAATGTACTCTGCTACCAGATTTTCACAGCATGCTTTTCGTAGACTGAACTCACAAGTGTATTCTTACACAGTAAGCCTATAGGACAGCATAGGACTGGCCCATAAGGTTCCCAAGGCTGTAATCTTTACACAAAAGCACACTGCCTCATCTTTCTTCTGCAGAACAGCTGGTGAGCTCAAACTACTGAGCACTCAACTGCTGTGCCACCAGGGCTCTTAGCACTAACATACAGACTGCAGTAGAGTGAAATGTCCCATAGCTGACCCTCCCGTAGGCTTTCAGTGACAGTAAATTGCATGGAAAGAGATAGTCCATCCTTCTCCCATGGAGTAGCTGGTGAATTAGAACTGCTTGCCTTTGGGGTTGCAATGCAGCTTCTTATCACCAAAAAAATAAAAAAGCATGTTCCGCATTATTTCAATATTCTCTTCACCACAGTTGTCTAGAACTGAACCCACAATATATCTGAGGTATGCCTGTGCTGTGTTAGCCTTAAAAGAAGGAATATGCCCAGTTTGACTGGTAGCAACAAGAGGACCAAGTAGAGAATCAGTTGCATCATGGGAGGTAGATGAAGACAGGATCTGAGATGTTCCACTGGCTCTAAGGGTCCAGGCACAAATTACATTAGATTTAGCCTGAGAGGCTTATTAAACAGGGACAATTATGGAACTCTACATCAAGTGCCTGGATCAGAATCTTTGAGGCTGAGTGGTAGCTGCAGGCATATCGTTCACAAACTCCACAAGTGATTCCTGTGAGCCAGCCTGGAGAATTACCACCTTAGATAATGGTGCCTTAATGAGAAATATTCCTGATGAGGTTTGCTGTCTTGTAATGTCACAGATACCCTGATTACTCTGGAATGTCAGCATTAATGTCCTTTCACCATGTAACTGAAAGTCACAGCTATTAAACCATAGACTAGGAAGCAATTCTTTTCACTTCTAAGACTATGTATATTCTTACTGCTTCGTTTTCTCAGCAGTTGAGGGCCTAAATGGCCCAAACTCCTATTCCCAGCCAGCTGGAAGCCAGGTCAGTCAGATGGAGATCAGTGAAAATGGTTTGGATGTTGGAGAGAGGTTGGAATGAGTTGACACTGGCCAGAAGCTACAAGTCTTAGAAAGAATGGGCTCGGAGATAGTGGCTCAAAAGATAATAATTAGATCAAAGAACTTAGTATCAGTTGGCCTGGTAGAGTGGTACAGCCCAGCAAGACCAGACCCAAAAGATGTTCATCTCTATTTAAAGAGATGGAGCTGCTGGGTTTGAGAAGTTGGCATTGGGACCTGTGGGATAAAGATCTATGAAGAGTTTCCTAGACAATGGCATACAGTAGAAGGCTTTCCCATTGCCTGTGACTTCACCCATGAGCAGCTGCTGAGGATAATATGCTATTTCTGAAACTGTCCCAAACAGTAGGGACTCTCATGGTGGAATTTCAGACACACAAGCACATTTGGAGATATATTGGGGCACAAATATTTCGGGACTGAAAGCTTTGACACCAGATTCAAGCCAATGAGTGAAGCCGATATACGCCAGATTGTTTACCGTCTCCATCCAATCATGACTATAACAGAGATGGAGATGGCTGAGGGACAGTGTCACGTGACATCATGGTAGATGAAAACCACTGCCCGGATCTTGAGGTTGCCAAAAGCAAAAGCAAAAAAGGAGAAAATGCAGTTAACAAAGAGGACTTATGTGCGATCAGCAGGCCTAATAATGAAGAAAAACAATAAATTCCTCAATATAGTGAAAAGTATATATGCAAAACAAAGGGCCAATGTTGTTCTCAATGGAGAGAGATCAAAGGCATTCCCGTCGAGAACAGGAACTATGAAAAAATGTCCACTATTAATTCTCCTATTCAATATGTTCTTCTTGTTGTTGTTAAGTGCTGTCCCATCATAGACAACTCATAGCGACCCTATGAATGCAAGAACTGAACAATTGAATAACTTTGATCATTTCTCCAAGTTTATAGAGTTTCTGGAGGCAAGCTATTTCCTGCCACTCCTGCTTCCAAGCTTGTTTTAATTAGGAGCTCCACCAAACACTGTCCACCATGGGTAACCATTATCATATTTGATGCATCAGTGTCACAGTGTTCAGCATTACAGCAAGTACGAGTTACTTCTGTACAGTAAATGGACAGACCAGTTCTATACCACTTAGAAGAATGTTTGGGCAAAACCAATTAAAACCAGGCCTAAGTGCCACAGATTAAAATCACCCACCTTTGACTTCCCATGGCAGTACACCTTTTATTTTCCTGGCTACTGGTGCCAAGAGTGTTGACTGTGGAGCCAAGCAAACTAAAGCTGTGTACAATCTCAATCTCTTCACCA
>NW_006399807.1:6137042-6140075 GCF_000299155.1 Elephantulus edwardii
AAAAACAATGTATACGAACTTTGTTAAGTAAATTAGTATAAAATAAAAATTTTACTTAAAAAAATCCCCACAAAACACTAAAGACCTATCCAAACATTGTTACAAGAAGCAAAAAGAGATCTGCAAAAATATACCACGTTCATGGGTAGAAAGACTCAATATCATGAAAATAACAACTCAATATTGTAAGAATAACAATTCTATCATAAACAACCTGAATTACAATTCAATTCAAAAACAGATAACAATTCTATTTTTCAATGAGATGGGAAAGATAATTTCCACTTTTATCTGGAATGGAAAGAGCCCTGGATAAGAAAAGCACTACTGAAAAAGAGAAGCCAGGTAGGTGGCATAACACTCCCTGATTTCACATCCTACTACTACACAGCCATATTAGTCAAGAGAATATGGTACCGGTAGAGCAACAGACACATAGATCAATGGAATAGAATTGAGAACCCAGAAATCAGCTTATGCACTTATGGTCAGCTGATCTTTGACAGGGAGACAGAATCAGTTAAGTAGGGACAGGACAGTCTCTTTAACAAATTATGTTGGCAAAATTGGAAAACCTTCTGCAGAAAACTTAAACAAGATCCACACTTTACACAAAAACCAACTTAAGGTGGATCAGCGACCTAAGAGAAAAATCAAAGACTATGAAATTCATCAGAAAAAAAATTAGAAAGAATCTAGAAGACTTAATCCACAGCCCGAACAGTCTTACAAGCATAAAGAAAAACCTACAACTAGGAAAAAAAATTAAATAAATTAATGGGACCTTCTAAGAATCAAATCTCTATGTATTTAAAAAAAAAATCCAAAAAACCAAACACACACACACAAAACTTATCCAACAGGGTAAGAAGGAAAGCCATTGACTGGGGGAAAAATATTTGGCAATGACATATTTGATAATGGACTTATATGTAAAGTGTATAGAATACTCCAGCACTTCAACAAGAAAAATGTAGCCAGAGAAGACTAAAGATAGCTGACCCAAGTATCATGCAGATCTTGATGCCACACAGCTGGCCTTCATATAACCTTGGTTTGAGTTCTTGTTCTACTGCTTTCATTACTTTTTCAACCTTGAGCAAGTCTGTTCACCACTCTAGAAGCCCCTTCTCCATTTGTAGAAGGGAAAAGTAATAATACCTACTTCGAGTTACAATTAGACCACTTGGTGGAAAGGAAGGGGGCAATGATGGTGGTGCTGGAGCCAGAAGTGCTATACTCAGCCCAGATTCCCAGTAAGGTGCAAGGTCTGGATCTCAAAAAATCCTTGGGTTGGGGGTGATCATCTGGCCCCTGGGGAAAGCTGCCAGGCAGGAGAGAGCCACCTGGCAAGGGAGAGCTGCCTGGCCCCTGCAAGAGCCACTCAGCACCTGGGGAGAGCCACTCAGCACCTGGGGAGAGCTGCCTGGCAGGGGAGAGCTGCCCAGTCCCTAGGGGAAGCTGCCTGGCTATGGGTAGCAGCCTGGCCCCTGGGGAGAGCTGTCTGGAAGAGGAGAGCCACTTGGTCCCTGAGTGCATGAGGAATATCTAAGCCGCTTTCCTCCATCTCCTCCTCCAGTACACCTGTAAGTAACACCTCCAAAACCTTTTTTTTCTTTTTTCTGTATCTCACAAGTTTGTTCTCTGTAGGTTTGCTCCCTTTCCTATAGGTGACCTCAACACTAAATTTTGTTCCAGAACCTGAACCCTGAGCCCAGTTCCAGAGACAAAAGGGAAATATAACTGCCAGCTAAGAAAGCTAAGGTGGATAGAGCCTCAAAGTGCAGCTAGCCACTCCCACTGGACTCACTCATGCAAACACCTTGCAGTCCAGTGGACAGAAAACGCCATGAAAATATCTTCTAACTGAACAAGAAGGCATGCACCTTCAACTCAAAACCACAAGTAAAGTGTTAAAGTGGGATCCCTGTCCCCTTCATCTCAATGCCCCTGTTCAGCATGAAGCAGCCAGAGAGTCTGTGTCCCTATTGTCAAATGGAAAACCCACAAATAAAAAACACAGTTTCTTGGGGTGGGGTGGGGGATTCAAACTAGCAGATGTTGATGTTTCAGTAGGCTGGGGAAAATATTAATTTTTAGGATTAAAAACTCCTGAGGCTTTGGGGCAGGACGAAGACTTACCATATTCAATTATTTTGCTAACTTTCTCAAAAAAAAAAAAGAAAGGAAAAAGTTAACAATCCAGTCACAAAGGGGAAACAGGTTATGAATAGATACATCATCAAAGAAGATATTCAGATGGCAAACAAACACATGAAGAAAAGTTCAAAATCCCTAGCTATCAGAGATGCAAACCAAAACAGCCATGATATATCATCTCATCCTAACAACAATAGCAAAGTATAATAGGGCATCAAACAACTAATGCTAGCAAGGTTGTGGAGAGCTTGGATTCCCTCTTCACAGCTGATGGGAATGTAAAATGCTACAACCACTATGGAAGGCAGTTTGTCACTTTCTCAAAAAGTTGGAAATAGAAATACCAGCAATTCCACTACTGAGAGTACACCCTAAAGAAACCAGAGCCACAATTCAGATGTATGTGCACCCATGTATATTGTTGTATCATTCGCAATAGCAAAGAAATAGAAACAACCCAAGTGCCCATCAACAAACAAATGGATAGAAAAACTATGGCACATTCACACAATTGAATATTATGCCGCCTAAAAAACAATGAAATACAAAACATTACTCCTCATGGGAAGCCTTGAAAACATTATGCTAAGTGAAATCTCTCAGTCACAAAACGACAAATTGCTTATTTATTAATACTGGTAATTTATTGGTAATTAGTGTATAACACCACTGTTATAAAATAAGACAGACAGGAGGGAGGGTTGGGGAAGAATGGGAAAAGAGTTGATAGATAATGAGCACTGCATTAGAACCGATGAGGGAAAGAACTGCCTAACATGAGTATATGATTATGCATTTCATGTATGAGAACAATCTGGAACAAGGGGTGTAATGCAGGGTGGGTTGGGAAGGGAAAGAAGAAAGGAGAAAAAG
>NW_006399807.1:6150926-6152754 GCF_000299155.1 Elephantulus edwardii
CAAGGGAACACTGCATGGTTCAAAATTGGGAAGGGCGTACGCCAGGGATGCATCCTATCTCCATACCTTTTCAACCTATATGCAGAACAGATTATCTGGAGGCTGGGCTCAATGAGGAGAAATGTGGGGTCAAGATTGGTAGACAATTTTATCAACAATCTGCATTATGCAGATGACACAACCCTGCTTGTTGAAACTGAAGAGGACCTGAAGCACCTGCTGCAGAGGGTCGAGGACTGCAGCACCACTGGACCAATTGGCAGCATCAGGATGGATGGTGAAGAGATTGAGATTGTACACATCTTTAGTTTGCTTGGCTCCATAGTCAACACTCTTGGCACCAGTAGCCAGGAAATTAAAAAGTGCATTGCCATGGGAAAGTCTGCTGTTAGGGACCTCTCCAAAGTACTGAAGACTAATGGTGTCTCTCTGGAGACTAAGGTGTGCCTAATACAGGCCATGGTCTTTGCAATCACTTGTTATGCATCAGAGAGTTGGACAATGACCAAGAAGGATAGAAGGAGAATTGATGCCTTTTGAGCTGGTGCTGGAGAAGAGTATTGAGAATACCATGGACTGCAAGTAAAACAGATTCATCCTGGAAATGGTTAAACCAGGTGGCTCCTTGGAGGCAAGGATTCTGAGGCTCCGTCTGACATACTTTGGACACGTTGTGAGGAGAGGCTGGTCCTTGGAGAAGGACATCATGCTTGGGAGGGTGGAGGGATGGCGCAGGAGAGGAAGGCCCTCTATGAGGTGGATTGATTCAGTGACTGGGATAATGGGATGGGAGTGTCAGAGACAGTGTAATTGGCACAGAACAGAGCAGATTTTAGGGCTGTTGTACATAGGGTCGCTACGAGTCTCAAGCAACTCGATGGCACATAACAACAACAACAACAACAACATGTTAGAAGTGCAACCAAGGTCTCCATAGAGGCAAGATGGTGAACTTTCATCTCACATACATTACACATACTGTTAGGAGGGTTCAGTCCTTGGAAAAACGTCATGATGCTTGAAAAGGTGGAGGGTCAGAAGAAGAGAGGAAGACCCTCAACAAGATAGACTGACAGTGATGACCACAGTGGTCTTGAGCATGAGAGGGAACGTGAAGATGGTATAGGAGAGGGGCATTCAGACCTGTGTTCATAGGGTTGTTATGAATTGTAGAAGCATCAACAACACATAGCAACAACAATATTTAAAAGCTTCCTATTCTTTAAATAAGATATTCAAAAGTTTCCTATTCTTTAAATATCTCTCATTTATGCTTTTATTTCCCCCCTTTTACCTCTAATAATTTGCTTTTATAACCAAAGGCCTAGGCTGATTGTGATAATGAAGAGGACTGGTTGTGGGTTTGTTTGTTTGTTTGTTTTTTTATCTTAACTTTATTTTTGCTTGGATGTCTTTAGTACTATCTTAATTGCTTTAAAGGAAAATTGAGTGTATTATTTTTGTATTTACAGAATAACAGAGATGTGCCTACTGCTGTTAGGACATGAGGAGGTGGATAAAAAACAAAGATTTATCCGGAGTTTGCGAGTGGCTCAATAGTTAAGTGTTCATCTATCAACCAAAAGGTTTGAAGCTATGCATAAATGCTTTAGAAGAAATTCCGGGCAGTCTACTTCTGAACTGCCACAGCCATTGAAAAGCTTATTATACACAGGTCTGCTCAGAAACACAGCATTGCAATGAGTCAATTCTGACTCATGTGTTTTGTTGTTGTTTTAACGTTCTCATTCATATTCTCTCTCCTCTCTTCTTCTCTCTCCTCTCTCCCCTCTTCTTTCTCCTCTCTCCTCTCTCCTCTCCTCTCCTC
>NW_006399807.1:6152854-6160133 GCF_000299155.1 Elephantulus edwardii
TTTATGAAATAAAAATATTAAATCTTGCAAAAAAAAGAAAAGCCAAAACCAAGAAATATTAATAGTTGTCCTAAAAAAAAATCCTTAAAGATATATTGTTGAATTCAAAGAGAAATCTTAAACTTAGTGATTTTATTTTGTACAAGAATGTTTAAATTAAATGTCATTATCTGGATAATTAAAACAATGGAAACAAAACAAATAGGATATTTTGTGACAAAAATCAATACCCTTTCTCATTGGTGGATGTGCAGGGAGCATCATTTTAAAGCCTTCCATTTGTTGATGGGTTTGCCAGTGGTGGAAAGTAAGCCCAGAAGGCACAGTGAGTGAGGTGGAGAGGCAACAAGGGAAAGAGGGTCTCGGGTCCTCTGTCCCTCCTTCTCACCCCTCCCTCTCCCATCCATCCTGCCCACGCCTGACAGATTAATCCTCCTAATGCACAGCTCTGATGTGGCGCCTCAGACCAAATACTTTTAATGGCTCTTCCAAGGCCCACAAAGGCTCTGCCCAGGGTCCTAGTTCACCATCTGAGCCATTTAGCCTTCTGTTAGTTCAGGCATCTTCCAGTCTCCAAAAGCCATACCATGCATGAATTCTGCAAACAAACCTGCACTTTTACTCCTTATCCCCTGCTTTCTCTCACAAGGCTCCTTCTCCTGATTCACTATCTTCCTCAGTGCACTATGCAGGCCTTCTAAATGATTCTCATTAGGTAGTCTCTCTGCATTCTGTCTTGCTCTTTCCCCTCTCTTCAGCTGGGCCTCTCTGTAACTGACCCTCAGCACTGTGTTATTTTGTTTATGATCTGCAGCTAGCCTGGCTGTGTGACCTGGGTTTTCACCACATGAAGCATACCATGAACTGCTACCATGTAACTCGCTAAGCTGAAAACCCATTTATATCTCTCATATCCTTAGCTTTCACTTTTTAAATGCATGCCATCACCTCAGCCTCCACCAAAGGACTGGATCAAGTCATACTGAAACAGGGACTTCAATTTCCTTCTGGGGATCAGGGCAGATCACCCCACCTGTTTGGATCCACATTTCTTCCTTAGATTGCTGGTCTCACCCTGATCTCATCCTCCCACTTTTGCCATGGTCGAAACCTCTGTGTCTACACTATCATTGCACATCTGTTCTTCCTTTCAAACATTAATTACCATTATAATTACTAGTGTACAACAGTTAAAGCCTCCTAGTCGCAGAGATGGAATCCTGGTAGTACTGTGAATAAAACTTTTGACCAAGTTTTAACCAAAAGACTGGTTGGTTGAAACTACAAACAAATAGGAAAAAAATATGTACCAGTCACCTTTCATAAAGATTTTAGCCTTGGAAATACTATGGAAACAGTTCTACTCTGTCCTACAGTGTTACTAAGTGCTTGAATCAACTCAATGACAGTGGGCTTAGATACTGGCTTCTCTACAGACAGAAATCTTAATTAAGGCAAAGTTCAAGTATCCTCTGCTCATCACCAAATCTCACATGTGCTAGTACTTGGTTGACTGGCAATAAAAGTTGGTGAATGGATGCATGATGCTCATTACACTGTGGATTGCATAGTGGATATACATATATGGATATACATACGTATATCACTAGGGAGGCTGACCTTTATGAGGAGGAATATGGCATCAGGATTGGAGGAAGATTCATCAATAACCTATGTTATGCAAATGACACAACCTTGCTTGCTAAAACTGAGGAAGACCAGAAGCACTTGCTGCAGAAGGTCAAGGACTGTAGTCTTCAATATGAGTTGAAGCTCAAAATCAAGAAGACAAAGATTCTCACCACTGGGTCAACTGGCAGCACCATGCTAGATGGAGAAGAGATTGAAGTTTTAACAATTACTGCTTACCTGGATCCACAATGAACACTCTTATCATCAGCAGTCAGGAAATTAAAAGATTAACAGCACTGGAAAAATCTGCTTTCCGGAACCTTTTTAGACTATTAAGAAGAAATACTGTCAGTCTAGAGACTAAGGTGCATCTGATTCAGGCCATGGTCTTTGCAATTACTTGCTATGCTTCTGAGAGCTGGACAATGACTAAGGATGACTAAAGAATTTATGCCTTTGAGTTGTGGTGCTGGAGAAGAGCCTTAAACCTACCATGGACTGCTAAGAAAACAAATAGGTCTGTCTTGGAGAGGTAGAAACCAAGTTTCTCCATGGAGGCTAGGATTTTGAAGCTCTATCTCACATACTTTGGGCACATGGCCAGGAGAGATCAGTCCTTGGAGAAGGATCTCATGTTCAGAAGGGTAGAGGAAAGTGCAGAAGAGAAAGACTTTTGATGCGATGGATTAGTAAAGCAACTGGAGCAATGGGTGTAAGTGTGCCGGAGTCAGTGAGACTGGCTTAGGACAGAGGAGGCTTCAGAGCTGTGGTACATAGGGTCAATATGAGTCTCAGGTGATTTGACAGCACATAACACAATAACGACATACACAATAAGTCTCCTCTAACTTTCTTTGTCTTTCAGAATGTAGGTAGTATAAGATCCTCTTTGTGTATTACACCCTACACTTACAATAGCCCATATAATAGAAGCTCAAAGAAAGAATAAAATAATTAAACAAAATATTGTTTCCTGTTCTGGGAAGGTGACGAAGAGTCAATACCAACACATTTGAATCAAAATATATTTAGTTCAATCAATGAATTTATAAGAGAACATTCATTCTGCCAGGGAACACTTAAAACAGAAGATCAAATACTTCAGCCTTGCATTTTATCATCAAAAGATAAAAATCCTCACCTTTTGACCAATAGGCAACATCATGTTAGATGGAGAAAAGGGTGAAATTGTATTTCATCTTCTTTGGATCCACAATAAGCACCATTGGTACTAGCCGTCTGAAGATCAGGAGACATATTTCATTTGGCAAACTCAGTGTCAGGAATCTCTCCAAATTACTGAGAAGTGATGATGTCAGTTTGAATACTAAGGTGCACTTGATTCAAGCCATAGTATTTTCAATCAATTGCTATACATCTGAGAGCTGCACAATGAACAATGATCTCAGAAGAAGAATTGATGCATTTGGGTTGTGATGTTGGAGAAGACTATGGAATATACCATGTACTGCCAAAAAGAACAGATACATCTTAAAAGAAGTGCAGTCAGAGTGCTCTTTGGAGGCAAGCATCACAAAAGTTCATCTCACCTATTTTGGGCATGTTGCTAGAATAGGCTCATCTTTGGAAAAGTATAGCGTCAGTGAAAGATTGGAATACTATTAATGAAATAGAAAGACACAATGACTACAGCAATGGGCTTAAGTGTGTGGGAGATGATGATGAGAATGGCACAGGATAGGATATGACCTTCTGATCATAGGGTTGCTATAAGTCATACTTGATTTGATAACACTTAATAGCAACAACAACATTCTGCTGAAACATAGAATTGACCATCTGTGTGAATACATAAGTGCTTGTTTATGGTTAGTGACATGGTGGGAGAGGGAGAGAATGCAAAGAGAGATTGTGGTGAGAGAGAGCGCGCGGCTTTGAGCCCTCCCTTTGCTCCTGTCTGTATGACCTTGAACAAGTCATAGTTCTCTGGATGTCAATATTCACTGTTTCCTCAGCCTTTTAAATGCATACAAAATTATTAGTTCTCTGTAATATTGTTAAGAGTAAAAGAGAAAATGCATTTGAAAGCCTTTTGTAAAACATACAAGGTGATACTATGAATAATTACTATGATTGCATGATGAAAAGGAAAGGTGACAGATTGAAACATGGGTGCAAGCATCTCAGTCCTGTCTCTTGGCAGTGAGGCCTCAGCCCTGGACCAGCATGGAGGCCACACTCTGAGCCTGTCGGTCCTGACCCCAGACACATCACCAAGCTTTGAGACACAGCCCCATCCTCCTGTCAAATGGGCTCTGCGGAGCCTGGGAGGAGCAGCCCTACTAATAAAGAGGTTGTCTTAATAATGTGAAGCACCCGGGTGCTATGGTAACGGGCATTACATGATTCAGAGAAGAGGAGCCGTTTTTAATAAGAATAGGGAGCCTGTGGTTGGGAGGAGGGGCTGGGGGTTATTCAGAGGAAGGAAAGGAGCAGGCAAGCGCTGAAAGACACAGAGGAAGCACCAGGTGGACTGAGTGCTACTTCTTGTCTCTTCCCGTGTGGACGTTAATAACTGAGTGGAGGAGGCCTAGATTTCCGGGTGCTACTGCAATATCAAATGAACCTATATATTTACATTGGCAAACCCGATGACTTTCAGAAAATAAAAATACATAAGGTTTGCGCAGAAATATTGATAGACAACAAACACTGGGATAGGTGGAAGGAAGAACAATGTGGAGTGGATCACACATTGTGTGTTTTGTAATTGATGTTGTGAAACAGAATGTGCATAAATGACTGGGAGTGAACCCAATAAAAGTTCAAATGCAAAAGAAAGTACATGAGAAAACTAAATAGTACCACTTTGTGATTTTCAAAATAAAAATTTTTTTAAAAAATGGGCTTTGTATCCATGGATGGATAGAAGCTTAAGCAAGTTTCCTTTCACTCTGTTTTGCATAAACTTTGTGAATAGAAGGATAAAGTGAATGTGGATCTCCATTCCACCACAATCCAGTACCCTGTTAAGACACTGCACAGCACAGAAGGCTGCACGGCAATGACAGAGACATGATGAAGTGCAAAGGGGCAGATTCTTGTTTAACAGGTTCTCTGTATTCCACTCACTGACCTGGGCACTTGATCTAAATTAACTGCTATGATGGAGTAAGAGAATTTGGTTCTAGACATCTCCCTGCCAACAGGTAAGATACCATTTTACTTTCTTGAAGTATACCTATTCATAGATTTTTTTTTAAAAAATCTATTATCTAAATGATTTCTATTGCATACCATCAGCCACCTGGCCAACTCACTGGAAGAGGTCCACATTTGTTCCACTTGTCAATAAAAGTGATCCAGTAGAATGTAAAAGTTATTGAATAACATTAATATAACACGAAAATTAAATCGCTGAAGATGTCCAACAATGGTTAGAACAATTCATTGGCAGATAACTTCCAGAAGTTCAAGCTGGATTTAGAAGAGACCATGGAATACTATGTAGCATTGAAAAACAAGGAACTCATGAAATATTACACAAAATGGATAACCCTGGAGGACATTATGCTGAGTGAAATATCTTGGATACAAAAGGACAAATATTGCATAGGGCCACTGTTGTAAAATGGGACTGACATCAGGGTTGACAAAGATAAAAAAGGAGGGGAGGAATGATGTATATTGCATTGAAACAGATGAGGAAGAGAGTGAAGGCTGCATAGTGGAGTGAACTTGGGGGAGAGGGATTGAATAAAAATGTAAGAGTTTTTCTTTTTGTTTTCAAGGAGAAGAATGATTTTGGGGGGGAGGGAGTGGGCAGGGAGAAAGGTGCAACAGTGAATGACTGGAAATCCCAAGTCTCTGTAAACCTTCATTAAAATTAATAAATAAATTTTTTAAAGGCAAGTAATAAAAAAAAGAAGAGGCCATGGCATCAAGAACATCATTACTGTTGCCAGATGGATCCTGGCTGAAAGCAGAAAATACCAGTAGGATGTCTATTTGTGTTTTGTTGACTATGCAAAAACATTTGACTGTGTAGGTTGTAACAAACTATGGCTAACATTGAGGAGAATGAGAATTACAGAACATTTAATTATGCTTATATGAAACCTACTCCCAGACTCAGAAGCTGTGGTACAAACAGAGCAAGGGAACACTGCATGGTTTTAAAATAAGAAAGATGTGCAACAGGGTTGTAACTTTTCTTCATACTTGTTCAATCTGTATGCTGAGCAACTCATTCAAGAATGTGGACTTTATGAATCTGACATCAAGATTGGAGGAATACCCTGTATTATGTTGATGACACAATCTTGCTTGACGAAAGTGAGAAGGATTTGAAATTCTTGCTGCAGAATATCAAGGACTACAGCCTTCAATTCAATATGGTCCATAGGAAACATCGTGATAGATGGAGATAGATGGAGAAAAGATTGAAATTGTCAATGATTTCAGCTTACTTGGATTCACAATCAGCAACCTTGATAGCAGCACTTGGGAGATCAGGAGCCATAATGTCCGCTGTCAGAGAGAGTCTGCGGTCTGAGATATCTCTAAAATTTTGAAGAGCAATGACATTATTTTAAAGACTAAGGTTTGTCTGATTCAGTCATAGTTTTTTCAATCACCTTCTTTGCATCTGAAAGCTAGACAATGAAAAAGGATGACAGAAGAATCAGTGCTTTTTTATTGTGGTGTTGGAGAGGTATACTAAATATTCCATGGACTGCCAAAAGGAAAACAAATATGTCTTGGAAAAGGTGTAAACAAAATGTTCCTTGGGACAAGGATGGTGAAGCTTTGTCTCACATGCTTTGAGCATGTTCCTAAGAGACACTATTCTTTGGAGAGGGACATCATGCTCAGAAAGATAGATGGTCAGTGAAAGAGGGGAAGACAATGAAATGGATTAATACAGTGACTGTGGCAATGGGCTCAAGTGTGTCAAGAATGATAAGGACAGTGCAGATTAGAACAGGGTTCAGACTTGTTTTTCTTAGCATTGCTGTGTATCATATGTAACTCAATAGTACCTAACAACATTATTTAAAATTCAGAGTAGGTATGGAGAAAGGATACAACTCTGATGCACAACTTTCTTGATTTTAAACCACATAATGTGTTATGATAGAATAATAAAATAATGATTCTATCCTTTCTCCATACCTATCTGGCCTGTAAACAGAGCAAATAATTTTTTTTTAAATTGGACTATATAGAGAAGAATGAGGCATCAGGATCAGAGGAAGACTCATCAACAACTCTGTTATGCATATCACACAACCATGTTGCAGAAACTGAAGAATTGAGGCACTTACTGAAGAAGATCAAAGACTACAGTCTTCAATATGGATTACATCTCAACATTGTTGTTGTTGTTGTTGTTATGTGCCATCAAGTCTTTTGCAACTCAAAGTGAACCTATGTACAACAGCCCTAAACTCTGCTCTGTCCTGTGCCAATTGCACCGTCTCTGATACACCCATCCCAATCACCCCAGTCACTGAATCAATCCACCTCATAGAGGACCTTCCCCTCCTGCGATGTCCCTTCACCCTCCCAAGCGTGATGTCCTTCTCCAAGGACCGGTAACTCCTTACAACATGTCCACAGTATGTTAGACAGAGCCTCAGAATCCTTGCCTCCAAGGAGCCACCCGGTTTAACCCTTTCCAGGA
>NW_006399807.1:6163450-6169985 GCF_000299155.1 Elephantulus edwardii
CCTCTCCTCTCCTCTCCTCTCCTCTCTCTGTCTCTCTCTCCTATTGAGTCAGTTCCAACTCATAGCTGGCCCTTGATTGAGTTCCCCAGGCTGTAAGTTGCACAGGACAAGAATACTCACTTGCTGCTGGCTTTGTACTGCCGAGAAGCATAGTCTTTGTGTTAACAGCACAACTCCTTACATACTACACCACAAGAGCTCATGAACAATGGATCTGAACCTTTCCCTTTCCAGTACATCATCAGGATTTCTACCACGCTTGAGTGAATTTATTACAATCACTGTGTCAATCAATTTCCTGCAGTGTCTTCTCTTTCTTTGGAAGTCCACTTTCCCCAGCGTGATGCCTTTTTCCAAGGACCAGTCCCATCTGAAAACATTCCCAAAATACGTGAGATGAAGCTTACCACCCTCGCCTATAAGGAAGGCCCGGGTGGTTCTTGCCCCAACACAAATTTGTTTGTTCTTTTAGCAGTACATGGAATATTCAGTACTTTTCTTTAACACCACTGATTCTTATTTGCTCTTCCTTATTCATTGTTCAACTTTAAGATGCAATTTAAAGGAAGCAATTGAAAATGTTATGCCTTAGGTCAAACATGCCTTAGTTCCTCTATGCCAGTCCGTCTTGTCGAAGGCCATCCTCTTTTTCACTGACTCTCTTCCTTTCCCACCATGATGGGTTTTTTCCAAGAACTGGCTCCCTCTGATAACATGCCTATCCCAAAGTATGTGATATGAAGTTTCACCATCCTTGCCTCTAAGGAGCATCCTGCTCCATTAAGAAAAGGTAAAGCTCTCTTAGCCACTAAACTGGGCCACTCAAATATGAATGTGGTCTTATGGGTGACTTGAACATTTCTTTTCTATGGGTTCTTCAGAAAAGACTAGATTCTGCCTTCCCTCCATTAGGGTCAATATGCTTGGAAGAATTGCCTATAAATCCTTTAAAACTATGTGAATTGGTCTTTCTAAGTAGATGCTACTGAAAGCTTATAAGGAAGCTCCTCTTCTTTCCAAAACTGAATCCAAAGCAAAGGCATTAAAGGCCAAGAAGACAGTCCTGAAAGGTATCCACAACCACAATCAATCAATCAATCAATCAATGAATAAGTAAATAAAATAAAATAAAAATCTGCATATCACCCACCTTCCAGCATCCTAAGACTCTGAGACTCTGAAGACAGCCCAAATACCCCCCGAATAGTACCCCCAGGAAGATCAAGCTTGACCACTAGTCCATCATCAAGTTTCCCCTGACCCCTGAGTCAGCCATGAAGAAAATAGAAGATAGTAACACGCTTGTATTCATTGTGGATGTCAAGGCCAACAAGTATAAAATCAAACAAGCTGTAAAAAAGCTCTGTAACACTGATGTGACCAAGGTCAACACCATAATTAAGCCTGATGTAGATGAGAAGGTCTATGTTCAACTTGCTTCCAGATGTGATGCTTTGAATGTTGCCTATATCTTTTGAAATCATCTAAACTGAGTCCAGGTGCTTAATTCAATATACAAATTTTTCTCATCAAGAAAAAACATATCTGAATTGAAAGTAGCTTTGGATTTGAAAAAATAAAAGAAACAAATTATTCTCTGGACCAGAAATAAATAAACTAGATTCAATACTAATTACCTCTAGATGATGGAATTTTTAGGTGATTGCTCTTCTCTTCTGCGAATCTCTTGACTGTTTTCAAATTCACTTTGATGGCCACCTCTTAAATTTGTATGTGAAAAACATTAACAGTATCTCCAAATTATTTTAAAAATCCACACATTATTCTTTCAGATCACTTATTTCTGCCTTTTATTTATCATAAATTACAACCCGTGAGAAAAGACTCGATGAACCTGTTCCGATAGACTAAATAGCAAACCTTATGGGGAAGTTCTACTCCTACAGGGTCATTCTAAGCTGGAATTGACACTATAACATGCAACAATAAAACTTCATCCTATTTATGAGCCCTTCTCCTCAACTATGCCTCTTCTGTCCTTACAACTCCCTCCTACTTCTGATAATTGAATTAACATCTGCTTTTCCCTTTCCTCATAAATCACTGCAAAGACACAGCATCAAGATCTCCATTAAAACCTGTCTTGCTCCTTTGCATCCTGCTGGTTCCCCATATGTTTTGTAGAGTAGAGCATGTGTCCTGTGGAGTAAGTATATCTGAGTTCAAATCCTGACTGGGCTAGTCACCACACATATGATCATGTTATTCTCTGTGTGTCCTCATGCTCTCGTCTGTGCAATGTGGAGGATAGTTACAAAAATAGGAAAATATGGAGAAGCTGTGACAATGGTGTTTAAGGGTCACAGAATCACTCTGTCTCCATACCTTTTCAATCTATATGTAGAACAGATCATTCACGAGGCTGGGCTCTATGAGGTAGAATGTGTGACATCAGGATTGGAGGAAGATTCATCAACAACCAGCATTATGTAGATGACACAACCCTGCTTGTTGAAACTGAGGAGGACCTGAAGTGCTTGCTGTAGAAGGTCAAGGACTGCAGCCTTCAATATGGATTGAAGCTCAACACCAAGAAAACAAAGTTTCTCACCATTGGGCCAATTGGCAGCATCATGATGGATGGTAAAGAGATTGAGATTATTAATAGCTTTAGTTTGTTTGGCCTCACAATCAACACTCTTGGTACCAGCAGCCAGGAAATCAAGAAATGAACTGCATTGGTAAAATTGGCTTTCAGGGACCTCTCCAGGGTACTGAAGAGCAACAACATCAGTCTGGAGACTAAGGTGCACCTGATCCAGTTCATAGTCTTCACAATTACTTGCTATGCATTAGAGAGCTAGACAATGACTAGGGATGATTGAAAGAGAATTGATGCCTTTGAGCTGTGGTGTTGGAGAAGAGTGTTGAATATACCATGGACTACCAGGAAAACAAATAGGTTCATCCTAGAGAAGGTAAAGCCAGCCTACTCCTTGAAGGCAAGGATTCTGAGACTTCATCTGACATACTCTGGGCATGTTACAAGGAGGGACTGTTCCTTGGAGAGGGACATCATGCTTAGAAGGGGAGAGGACAGAGAAAGAGAGGTAGACCATTGATGAGATGGATTGATATAGTGATTGGGGTAATAAGGGTAGGTGTGTTGGAGACAGTCAAGTTGGCCCAGGATAGAGCAGGTTTCAGGGCTACTGGACATTGGGTCACTATGAGTAGCAAGCGATGTGATGGCTCATAACAACAACAAATCATTTTAATTTACCTAAGTAGAACCAACAATTGCTTGACCCCGTGACTCATGCTGAAACCATGACATGAACCAGCAGGGTGTGGTTATCTGGAGTTTGGCTCAATCCTAGCACAAGCCCAGGAGACTAGTTCCTGAACCATCTTCACCTACAATGAAGTTGCAGCAGATTCCTTTGCAAAAAGTTCTTTTTGAAGGGGGTCCAACTCACTCATGCCAGAAACCTAAGCACCATCCTTTGCATTTTACTCACCTCTACCCTTTGGTCCTTGTATCTCATGCAGCATCAAATCTTATAATTTCTTCTCTTCATTTCTAATATATCTACCTTGGTACACCATCTTTTTATCCCAAATTACTGCAAAAGCTTCTTCACTTCTTTCTCTGCTTCCAAATTTACCCAATCTATTCTATTAACCTCAATAGCCATAATACTAAGTGTGTGTGTGTTTGTGTGTGCGTGCACTTGTGTGTGTGTGTGTCCTCACCATTAGGACAATCACGATGGGTGGAGAGGAGATTGAATTGTCAATAATTTCAGCTTACTTGAATCCACAATCAATATGTTTGGTACTAACAGTCAAGAAATCAAAAGATGTGTCACATTGGGAAAATCTGGTGTCAAAAACTTCTTCTGAGTACAAAAAAGCAATGACATCAGCTTAAAGATGAAGGTGTTCCTCATTCAAGTCATGGTCTTCTCAATTGCTTCTGAAAGTTGGACAATTACTAAGAATGACAGAAGAAGAATTGATGCCTTTGGGTTATGGTTTTGGAGACGAGTACTGAATATCCCATGGACTGCCATGAGAACAAATAGATCAGACTTGGAGAAAGTGAAACCAGAGTACTCCTTGGAAGCAAGGATGGTGAACCTTCATCTCACATAAGTTGTGCATGTTGTCAGGAAAGGCAGTCCTTGGAAAAGAAGATCATGCTTGGAAAAGTGCTGTCAGCATAGAGAGGAAGTTGTTCAATAAGATTCTTTGACACAGTGGGTACAGCAAAGAACACAAGTGTGCCATAGATGGTAAAGATGCCACAGGATAGGGCAGGTTTTAGATCCATTGTTCATAAGGTCATTATGTATCGCAATTAACTTGATGACACTCAACAGTAATAATATTTTAGTCTATTGTGCAAATGTTAAACTCCTTTAGTGATAATTGCATTTGGAAATAACCTCTATACCTGGAATTGAAGAACAAATTCAAACCTCAAGTTGCAAAATACTTAAAGATGCTTTGGGCAGAACATTAAATGATCCAGGAAGCATGAAAAGAAGATGGAAAAAGTATACAGAGTCCTTGTACCAACAGGAATTGGTAGACACAGAAGAATTTCATGAAACAACATATGACCAAGAGCCTATGATGATGAAGGAAGAAGTTCAAGCTGCTCTGAAAGAATTAGCAAAAATCAAGGCCCCAGGAATTGATGGCATACCAATTGACATATTTCAACAAACAGATGCTGCATGGGATGTGCTCACCAAGTTGTGCCAAGAAATTTGGAGGACAACTACATGGCCTACTGACTGAAAAAGATCTAGATTTGTTCCCATTCCTAAGAAAGGTGATCTGACAGAGTGTGGAAATTATCGAACAATATCATTGATATCACATGCAAGCAAGATTCTGCTGATGATTATCCAAAAATGACTGGAACAGCACATCAACAGAGAACTGCCTGAAGTGCAGGCTGGATTTCAAAGAGGCCTTGAAAATAAAGATATTATAGCTAATGTCAGCTGGACCTTGGCTCAAAGCAGAAAGTACCAGAGGAATGTTTATCTGTATTTCATTGACTATACAAAGGCATTGACTGTGTGGATCACAACAAACTGTGACTAACTCTGAGAAGAATGGAATTCCCAGAACACTTGATTGTACTTACACAAAACCTATACTTGGACCATGAGGCAGACACCAGAACAGAACAAGAAAACACTGCATGGTTCATAATTGGGAAGGGTGTGCATCAAGGATGTGTCCTGTCTCCATATCTTTTAAATTTATATGCAGAACAGATTATCCAGGAGGCTGGACTCTATGAGTAGAAGTGTGACATCAGGATTGGTGGAAGAATCATCAACAACCTGTGTTATGCAGTTGACACAACCCTGGTTGCTGAAACTGAGGAGGACCTGAAGTGCTTGCTGCAGAAGGTCAATGACTGTAGCCTTCAATATGGATTGAAGCTCAACATCAAAAAAACAAAGATTTTCACCACTGGGCTGATTGGCAGCATCATGATGGATGATGAAGAGATTGAGATTGTTGATAGCTTCCGTTTGCTTGGCTCTACAGTCAATGCTCTTGGTACCAGTAGCCAGGAAATTAAAAAATGAATGGCATTGGGAAAATCTGCTGTCAGAGACGTCTCCAAAGTACTGAAGAGCAATGATGTCAGTCTGGAGACTAAAGTGTGCTTAATACAGGCCATAGTCTTTGCAATTAATTTCTATGAATCAGAAAGCTGGACAATGACTAGGGATGATAGAAGGTGAGTTGATATCTCTGAGCTTTGGTGATGGAGAAGAGAATTGAATATACCATGGACTGTTAGGAGAATAAACAAGTTTGTCCTGGAGAAGGTGAAGCCAGACTGCTCCTTGGAGGCAAGGATTCTTAAGTTTCCTCTGACATACTTTGGACATGTTGCAAGACAGGACCAGCTCTTGGAGAGTGATGTCATGCTTGGGAGGGTGGAGGAACAGTGCAGGAGAGGAAGACATTTGATGAGATGGATTGATTCCATCACTGGAGTATTGGGGATAGGCATGTTGGAGACAATAAGATTGGCAAGGGATAGAGCAGTGTTTAGTGTTGTTGTACATAGGTCACTATGAGTCGCAGGCAACTTGATGGCACATAACAACACAACAACAACCTGTAACTTGACCTTTATGATCCCAAGATGTTCTTCAGTCTCTCTCAAGTTATGTAGTATTTTTTTTTAATCATTGCTCCTGAGTGCTGTATATAACTAACCCAGTCTAATAAGGACAAATACTACATAAGACCATTATTGTAAAAATAGAAGTATAACTAGTAAAACATGTACTGGAACCCAAGCAAAGAAAGGGTAGGAGTGGAGTGGTAAGGATGGGTTAGGGCAAAACCACATGATTGCACAGTTTGGTGGGTCAAGGGAGGTGGGTACAGAAAATGGGAAAGATCTGGGTGAAAACAGGTCCAATGGTGATTAATTTTATAAAACGTAATACATGGATGGGGCAACTATTGCTGCCAATTTAGGGCCTGTGTCAGGAAAAGGAAGTCTTACTCATATACAGTGCCACCC
>NW_006399807.1:6170085-6170803 GCF_000299155.1 Elephantulus edwardii
GACCTTAAGAAATCAAACTTTCTCAGTACTGGATCAAATGGCAACATTATGATAAATAGAGAAAAGAATGAAGTTATAAACAATTTTATTTTACTGGAATCCATACTCAATGCCCATGCAAACAGCAGTAAAGAAATCAAAAGAATGTGTGCATTGGGGAACGTTGTTGTCTAGTACTTCTCCAGAGTCCTAAAGAGCAATGATGTCAGCTTAAAGACTAAGGTGTCCCTGATCTAAGCCATGGTATTTTTCATTTCTTCCAATGCGTTAGAAAGCTGGACAATGAATAAGAATGACAGGAGATAAAGATGTCTTTGGAAGGTGGTATTGGAGAAGAGTACTGAATAGTCCATGGACTACAAAAAATAAAGAAATACATAAATAATTAAATAAATAAATAAACAAACAAATAAATAAACAAACAGATCTATGTTAGAAGTTAGGGTACAAACCCTAATAAACAAAGAACTGAAGAACAAATTCAAACCTCGAGTTGCTATAATCAAGGATGCTTTCGGCAGAATGTCAAATGATTCAGGAAGTATGAAAAGAAGATGGAAAGAATATACTGAGTCACTGTATCGAAAGGAATTGGCAGACACAGAATAATTTCATGAAACAAAATATGATCAAGAGCCTATGGTGATGAAAGAAGAAGTTCAGGCTGCTTTGAAGGAAATGGCAAAAAATAAGGCTCCAGGAATAGATGGTATACCAA
>NW_006399807.1:6172180-6191845 GCF_000299155.1 Elephantulus edwardii
AAAAAAAAGATGCTAAAATGTGGCTTTTGCTTACTTCTTTACCTTGAAACTCATGTACTTTCGCCTTTTAAGTGTGTCATAACCACATAGACCTCTCTTAGTGCCTAAAATATACCACATCTTTGCTTGGAAGGCTCTTTATATTGACTCTGTCCAACTCTAGTCCACATTCTTGATCTCAGAATAAATGTCACGTTCTCGTAGATTGTCACTTTCTCTAGTCCATATATCAAAATTACAACCTAAATTACACCTCTTAGCTATATTCACCCCAAAATTCCTGGAATATTTACTCATAATTTTAATAATAATTTCTTTATCTGATGTCTACCATATTGTTTCCCCAAAGATTATAAGTGGTGTGAGAACAGGGAATATATCTATTTTGTCTTACATTTAGGAAGTATACACTTATACCTAGACAAGACTATATACCCACAAAGGATAAGAGAACTAACTATGCTAACTGTAGAAATTAATCAAGTAATTTCTTCACACACATACAAAAAATAATCAGTGAACTTTCCAGTATCATGAATATTTAAGGAAAACAAACATTAACAAAATTTCGAGATGAATTAATAAAACATTGATCTTAGAAGAAATAAAATAGAACTTTAAGTTTTTTTAAATTAGTATGCTCAGAGCAATTCTGGGAGACAATACATCCTTAAAATAAGGGACAGGGGGAATCCTCCAACTACAATAAAAATAGAACAGAGAGCAAGAAAGAATTACAAAATGTACTACGGAGTTGCCAAAGGAAAATGAATTATTGGAGAAACTAAATTCAAAGAAATCCAGTATCAAAAGTATAAAAATATAGAAAAGATCAGTAAAGTGTTAAGTGAGAAAGAGGAAACTGATCAACCATAATAATGAGTTTGAAGCATTACCATAAAGGTGGTGGTTGTTCTGTGCCATTAAGTCAATTATGCCTCAAAGCATCTCTATACACAATAGCTCTAAGTACGGCCCTGTCCTGAGCCAGTCTTACTGTCTCTGACATACCTAACCTCATTGCGCCAGTTACTATGTCAATCCATCTCATCCAGGCCCTTCTTCTCCTGCACTGATGTCCTTCAAGCATGATGTCCTTCTCCAAGAACTGGTCCCCCTGGCAACATGCCCAAAATATGTGAAACAGAGCCCCCAAATCCTCTAAGAAGTAGCTTGGTTTCACCCTCTCCAAGACATATCTATTAGTTCCCTTGGCAGCCGATGGTATGTTCAGACTCTTCCTCAACACCACAACTCAAAGACATCAATTCTTTATCTGCCATCTTTCATTGTACAGCTCTTTTAAGCATAGAAAGTAATTGCAGAGACCATGGCCTGGATCAAGGGCACCTTAGTCTTTAGACTGAAATTGTTGCTCTACACAACTCTGGAGAGAACCCTACCAGCAGATTCTCCCAATGCAATTTGTTTTTTAATTTCTTGACTGCTGGTGCCAAGAGTTTTGATTGTGAAAGCTGGAAAGCCAAAATTATTAGCAATTTCAATCTCTTCTCCATCTATCTTGGTGCTGTCAATTGACCCAGTGGTAAAGAGAAAATAATAAAAGAAAGAAATGAGGGAACAAATTCTATCATTGCTGTTAGGTGCTCTTGAGTTGAGTACAACTCATAGTGATCCTATGCACAATAGATCTGAACCCAGTCCTTTCAGGGGACATTCTCATCACCTCTGATACAGTTGAGCCCATTGCTGCTGTTATCCTATCAATCCATCTCATTGAGGGTCTTCTTCTCTTTTGAAAATCCTCCATCTTTTCTAGTATGATTTCCAAGGGATAGCTTCTTAACAGCACATGCCCAAAGTATTAAGATGAAGTTTCACTAATCTTGCCTACAAGAAATATTCTGGCTGTACTTTTTCCAAGACATTTCTGTTTGTTCTTCTGGCAGTCCATGGGGTATTCAGCACACTTCTTCAGCATCATAACTCTGAGGCATCAATTCTTTTTCTGTTACCCTTATTTGTTATACAGCTGTCAGATTTACAGCAAATGATTGAAAAGGTCATGGCCTGAATCAGATGCATTTTAGTCTTTAACCTAACATCACTGCTTTTTAGTAATTTTGAGAGGTTCCTGACATCAGTCTTTTCCAACACAATATTGCCTCTGATCTCTTGACTGTTGGTACCATGGGTATTGATTGTGTATCCAAGTAAGATAAAGTCACTGATAATTTCAATCTTTTCTCCTTGCAGCATGACGTTGCTTATTGGCCCAGTTGTGAGGATTTATGTTTTCTTGATCTTGAGATGCAATCTTATTGAAGGTTGCTGTACTTGATCTTCTGTAGTAAGTACGTTAAGTCCTCCTCACTTTCAGTAAGCAAGGATGTGTCATCTGCATAATGCAGCTTATTGATTAGTCTTCCTCTGATTCTGAAACTACATTCCTTCTCCTAAAGCCCAGCTTCTCAAATAATTTGCTCAGCATACAGATCTTCAAGTGTTAAATAATTTTCCTGTAATAAGTAATATAATAAAGAGCTGGCTGATTTTTCTGATAAAATGAAATAATAGCATCATTGTGTGAACAAGAAGAAAGGCAATCAGGAAACCCAGGAAAAAAATAAAATTAACATAAAGCTATATAAGAAAATAATTGTCCAAATACACAAAAATGAAAATGTGTCATAATTTTTAGCAGGAGGAAGGTATAAAAACAGAGTCCATCTGACATAGATTCTTGAAACAATTTCCTTTGAATGGATGCATTTTAGTAACATAGAATTACATTCTTTTTCTATGGATGTAATCATTCCAGTTTATTTGGAAGAAGATTTTATAATCATAATGTAAATGTTCATTGATTTTCAATTTATAAAATCAGATGCAAAACCCAGAAGATTTATCAGTGGTTACTGAACAAAAGGCAATTATTACTAACCTAAGAATAGAACAACTGACAGAAGTTACATTATGGGGAAGGGTAATTATTTTATAGGGTAAAATCAGAAAGTACTGTATGGACTTGAGATATCAAGAAAAACAGTATTCTTGAAGTATAAATTTAAGCCTATTATTTAAAATAGGCTACATTTATCTAAAGGTAAATAAAAGAAATCAACCTAATTAGGAGGGTGTAGTTATTATACTGTTGTTAGCTACCACCAAGTGGACCCTGCCCGATGGTAATCCCATGTAAAATGAGATTAAATAGTTGGGACTCAGGATTTTCACTGGCTGATTTTCAAAAGCAGATCAGGTGGCCTTTCTTTCAAGTCTGGAAGCTCCACTGAAACCTGTTGACTATCATAATTAACATAGAAGCCTCCACTGACAGATGGTGGTGACTGCCTATGAAGTGTACCAGCAGGGAATTAAAGCAAGAGTTCTATCCATGAACCACCACTACCCTTGAAGTTCTTATAGTTAAGAAAGTCTTTCCTTTTTAAAGGCAAGAAGACAATAAAAACTGTCTAATGTTGAAGAACATTGCTCTTGGAGGCAAAGATGGCGAAGCTTCACCGTTCATACTTTGGACATATAGCTAGGCAAGGGTATTCCTTAAAAAGGATATCATGCTTGGAAAGATGGACAATCAGCAAAGGAAAGGAAGACTCCCAATGAGATGGATTGACACAGTGACTTCAGCAATGGGCTCTAATGTGTTAGAGATTGTGAAGACGGCACAGGATAAAGCAAGGTTCAAGTCAGCTGTTCATGTGAGTCATACTCAACTCGACGGCATCTAACAACAACCACAAAAAGTTGAAAAACTGAGAAAACCATGTGCACTCATTTAGATAGTGAAAGCTTGGAAATCCCTATCAGAAGAACGAGAAAGAGCAATGGTTAAATGTGGAGTTGTGTGAATGAAGAGTAAGGGACACATTCACTCTTCATTTTATATTTTTATAAATTGTGTGGATATTTACTGTGTTTTCACCCAAATACCTCCAGGAGTGAGGCATGGCTGGCAAATAATGTAGAAGGTACTTGCTAATTGCATTAAAATATTGGTTATTCTGTGCATGTACGAATTTAATTAAATAGCGAGGATCACACAAAACTAAATAAATAGTGCTTCTGAACAAAAATGATGAACCACAGAGCTCTCTAAGGAGGGCATGTTTGAATAGAAGAATCTGTGTGAGGAACGAGCTGCCTATTAAAAATCCCCTAGAGTTCTCCAACATGAGCAAACCTCCTCATCAATACCCTTCTTACATCCATGATACAATACCCTGCAAATCTGAGATCAAAGGTTTGCATTACAGGAGAATAGGCCTAGAGGATTTAGTGGCTAGTTGGCCTCAATCTAGTGATCAAAATTGTAGACTCTGAAATGAACAGCCCAATCCAATCTGGACTGTCACTTAATAGCTGTGTCACCTCAGGCAAGTGAGGAAGATACCCATCTCTTGGTGTCAGTTGTATGACTTAAATTAGCTCATTTGTGCTAAGCCCATCAAACAATGCATTAGATGGTAGCATTAGATGGTAGCTATTACTGTTACAAAGAAATGTAGATCACAGCTAAAGAATGAGCTTAATAACGAATGTTCTTCAGAGTTTGTTAGGTAATGACCCCTATAGTTTTCACCCTCTGAACTTCTAGAGAAATAACTTGATTTTAACCTAGAAGAAAATGCCAATTTGGGTCCAACTAATGAGAGTTGACTATGCAAAAGTGTTTGACTGTGTGGATCACAACAAACTGTGGCTGACTCTGAGAAGAATGGGAATCCCAGAACACTTGATAGTGCTTATGCAAAACTTATACTTGGACCAGGAGGCAGTCATCAGAACAGAGCAAGGAAACACTGCATGGTTCAAAATTGGGAAGGGTGCATCAAGGATGTATCCTGTCTTCATATATTTTCAATCTATATGTGGAACAGATTATCCAGGAGGCTGGACTCTATGAGCAGAAGTGTGGAGGTAGACTCATCAACTATGTGAAACAGATTATCCAGGAGGCTGGACTCTATGAGCAGAAGTGTGGAGGTAGACTCATCAACAATCTGCATTATGCAGATGACACAACCCTGCTTGGTAAAAATCTGAAGCGCTTGCTGTGGAGGATCAAGGACTGAAGCTCAACATCAAGAAAACAAAGATTTTCACCACTGGGCTGTTTGGCAGCATCATGATGGATGATGAAGAGTTTGAGAATGTTGACAGCTTCCGTTTGCTTGAGTCTACAATCAACACTCTTGGTACCAGCAACCAGGAAATTAAAAGGCGAATGGCATTGGGAAAATCTGCTGTCAGAGACCTCTCCAAAGTACTGAAGAGCAACGATGTCAGTCTGGAGACTAAGGTGCACCTGATACAGGCCATGGTCTTTGAATTACTTGCTATGCATCAGAGACCTGGACAATGACTAGGGATGAGAGAAGGAGAATTTGATGCCTTTGAGCTTTGGTGCTGGAGAAGATTATTGAATATTCCGTGGATTGCTAGGATAACAAACAAGTTAGTCCTGGAGAGGGTGAAAGCAGGCTGCTTCTTGGAGGCAAGGATTCTGAAGCTCCGTCTAACATAATTTGGACATGTTGCAAGGCAGGATCAATCCTTGGAGAGGGACATCATGCTTGGGAGGGTGGAGGGACAGTGCAGGAGAGGAAGACCCTCAGTGAGATGGATTGATTCTGTCACTGGGGTAATGGGGATAGGCGTCTCAGAGACAATAAGATTGACAAGGAATAGAGCAGAGTTTAGGGCTGTTGTACATAGGATCGCTATGAGTCGCAAGCAACTCAATGGCACACAACAACAACAACAACAACGAAGAGTAGGTACATCAGAGTCAGAGAGATTGGCTCAGAATAGGGCTGACTTCAGAGCTGTTGTACGTAGGCTCGCTATGAGTTGCAGATGATTCAATGGCACATAAAAACAACAATAATTAATATGAAAATCAATCCTAAAAACTGGCTTTTATTATTTACTATATACCAGACTACACAAGACATTTTTTAAAGTTTTATACTGATTTATTTACAAAGTTTGAATACATAGTTTTTCACAAAAAATCCTTCCCATTTCCTTCACCCCTCCCCCCCATCAAATTGTGCAACTCTAAGATTAACACTCCACCCCACTCCCACCCATCCTCAGGCCTCTGCTTCTATCCTCTGCCCCCTTCCCCTTCACCTTGGATCTTCGTACTCATTCTACAATAATGGCTTAGTACAGTGTTTGCCCTTATGGGACTAAGTTAGTTCACTCAGCATAATGCTCTCCAGCCCCTCTCAAGTTAGGTAGTAATTTACAAAATCATTACTCCTGTGTGCTGTGTAGTACTCCATTGTATAAATGTACCACAATTTGCCAATCCATTCATTTGTCGTTGAGCATCTGGGATGTTTCCATGTTCTTGCAATAGCATATAATGCTGCTATGAAGATTGGTTCACAAGTCTCCGTTTGAACCTCAGTTCTCTTTAGCGTCGGGTATATTCCAAGCAATGGAATGGCTGGGCCACATGGAATTTCTATGTTCAGCTTTTTCAGGAAACACCAAACTGCCTTCCAGAGTGGTTGTACCATCTTACAATCCCACCAACAATATAAAATAGTTCCTATCTTGCCACATTCTCTCTAACATTTATTACTTGCTGCTCTGTTAAACTTTGCCACTGCTACTGAAGTGAGATGGTATCTCATAGTGGTTTTGATTTGCATCTCTCCTATTGCCAGTGATTTGGAGCATTTCTTCACAGCAAGACATTTTTAAAATAAATCACTTCAATTCATCTTCACCACTCTCAAGTGTGACATATTTATTATGCCATTATGCAGAAGAGGATGCCCAGGGGAAGAATTTTTGTTGAAGCTAGGGCTTCAGATTAGTTTATTCCAGCTCAGATCCTTATGCTGAGGATCTACATTTCCATTGCAGGTGCATTGAATCAGAATCTACTTTTTTAAAATATTTTTTTAATTTTTAAATTTTTTTTTAGAATTTACTTTTTAACAAGATGCCCAAATGACCATACTTTTTGTGTGTGCTATCATTCCAATGCAGCTAGGATGCTTATACTAAAAACCAATTCACATTGTCAAGGATCAAGAAATTCCAGATATTGGTGTAAAGGGTTCTGTGAAGCCTATGGGAAGGGAGAGGAGACTGAATCAATAGGGAAGCTGAGTAGAAAAGGGGCTTCTTCCACTTCCCCCTCCTAAACTAAGGAGGGGAAGAAACTCACATTTCTGAGCTTTTACCTGTGCAGGTGCTGCATGAAGAACATTGATGATCTTATTTAATCCTTGCAATTACCTGAGATATTTACTAATTCTTATTTGTAGCTGAGGAAATAAGACAGGAGAGATTGAGTTATTGAGTCAAACTCACATAACTCAAGTGCCTTAACCAGTTCAAGCCAGGCTTCAGGTCTCCATGACTCCATGTCCCACTAGCAGTTACACATGGATTTAGAGCACAACTTTGCAGTCAGAAAGACTTTCTTTCAAGACCAAGTTCCCCCTCATATTAACTCCATAACCTGTGACAAGCTCTTTAATCTCTTCATGCTTTGGGATTTTTATCCATAATAGAGAAATAGCAAGACTTTGGAGAGTTATTGTTAGGAGTAACTGAAATAATATATGATAAATACGAAGCCACGTCTAGCACATAATGAATGCTTCCTACATGGTCTTGCTATGACTGTGCTGGCCTGGGTGCCTCACTTGTGGAAGACTTTCTTCTGAGGTCATTTTACACATTTCACTTTTCCTAGCAGAGCCCTTACTTCTCGAGCCAGCCATTGAAATCTTCTGTTCATCTCTTTGACTTCTGCACCTCTTCTCTTTGCTTTGGCTTCTCAACACACTAGTGTAATTTTTAGAGTCTCTTCTGACAGTCTTTATGATCTTTTCTTTCTCCTTTTTTTGTGTAATGACCTTTTTATTTTATTCTGATTTAGTTACAAAGTTTGAATACATTGTTTTCACAAAAGATCTTCCCTTCCCAGTTCCTTCACCCTACCGATTTATCCAGTTATGCAAGCTTAGAAGCCCTAGTCTATGGTAAAGAGAGACTGCCAAATACAGCCAGAAATGTACAATCTGAAGAGAATAAAATTGATGAATAGCATCTTCTAAAGATTAAATCCTTGTGTTCATAAAAACCTTTTTTCCAATAGGGCGAAAAGAAAACCTACTGACTGGAAACAAACATTGGCAATATCATCCCAGACAAGAGTCTCTTAACAAAGTTAAAGAATACTCTTGGGCCTCCACAAGAAAAAGACTGATAACCCAATTACAAAATGGGCAAAAGATATGAAAAGAATTATCGCAGAAGATATTCAAATGGCCAATAGATATATGAAGAAATGCTCCAAATCACTGGCTGTAAGAGAGATGCAAATCAAAACCACTATGAGATACCATCTCACTTCAGTAGCAGTGGCAAAGTTTAACAGAACAGCAAGTAATAAATGTTGCAGAGGAAGTGGCAAGATAGGAACTCTTTTACATTGTTGGTGAGATTGTAAAATGTTATGGCCACTCTGGAAGGCAGTTTGGTGTTTCCTGAAAAAGCTGAACATAGAAATTCCATGTGACCCAGCTATTCCATTGCTTGGAATATACCCCAAGAAAATGAGAACTGAGGCTCAAACGAAGACTTGTACACCAATCTTCATAGCAGCATTATTCATCATTGCAAGAACATGGAAACATCCCAGATGTCCAATGACAAATGAATGGATTGAGAAGTTGTGGTACATTCATACAATGGAATACTACACAGCATGCAGGAGCAGTGATTTTGTAAATTACTACCTAACTTGAAAGGGACTGGAAAGCATTATGCTGAGTGAACTAACTCAATCCCACAAGGACAAATACTGTACTAAGCCATTGTTGTAGAATGACTATGAAGATCCAAGATCCAAGTCGGAGCGGGGTGGGGGGAGTGTGGAAATAGAGGGGTGTGAATGGGAGGGTATGGTATTAATCACAGGGTTGCAATGACCTCTTGCTTTCTTCATGAATGCTATCTTTGATGTCATCTTGCAATGCATCCAGTGTTTGCTCATTAGTATTTCATTGTCTCAAACGATTTTTACATTTAGTGGGGATAAACTCAGGTCATATAATAGACCTTGGGTTTATAGTATTATAACTGAAAGTATACAGAGTTAGAGTTATAGAATAAAAAGGGGAAAACTCACTTATCATTCATTTCGCAATCTCAGAGAAATAAAATGAATAAATAAAAGTCAAGCCCTGAGTTGCAATATTGAGAGACACTATTGGCAAAATCTTAAATAATCTGAAAACATCAAGAGATAGAATACACAGAGTCACTGTACCAGAAAGAATTTATCAACACTGAAACTTTTTAGGAAGCAGCATATGATCAAGAGCCAGTGGTAATGAGGAGGAAAGTTTAAGTTGCACTGAAGGCAGGTGGTGGTGGTGGGGGGATAAAAGTAAGGCATCAAAAATCAGAGGGATACCAATTGACATGTTTCGACTAACAGATGTAGCCCCAGAAATGCTCACCAGTCTATGTTAAGAAATTTGGAAGATGTTTACCTGACCAAGTGATTGGAAGAGATCCACATTTGTTCCCATTTCCAAGAGAGGTGATCCAAAAGAATGTGAAATTTGTAGAACAGTATAATTAATATCACATGCAAGCAAAATATTGTTAAAGATCATTCCAAAACAGCTAGAATACTACAGTGACAGAGAACTGCTATAACTTCAAGCTAAGAATGGCCCATAGTATATTCAATACTCTTCTCTAACACCACAACTCAAAGGCATAGATTCTTCTTCTCCTTAGTCACTGTCCAGCTCTCTGATGTACAGTAAGTAATTTCAAAAGACAGGCACACTTTAGTCTCTAGACTGACATCATTGCTCCTCAGTACTCTTTTACAGCAGACTTTCCCAATGCAATTCACCTTTTTATTTCCTGGCTTCTGAAACCAAGAGTGTTGATTGTGGAGCCAAGCATGCTGTAATTGTAATTAACAGCCTCAATCTCTTCTCCATCTATCATGGTGCTGCCAATTTGCCCAGTGGTAAGAATCTTTGTCTACTTGATATTGAGCTTCAATCCATAATTAAGGCAGCAGTCCTTGACCTTCTGCAGCAAATGTATCAGGTCCTTCTCAGTTTAAGCAAATGAGGTTATGTCATCTGCATAATGCAGGTTGTTGATGAGTCTTCCTCTAATCCTGATGCCACATTCCTCCTCATAGATTATTGCCTCCCAGATGATCTGTTCTATATATAGATTAAAAAGGTATGGAGATAGGATGCATCCCCGGTGTACACCTTTCCTGATTTTGAACCATACAGTATTTCCTTGCTCTGTTCTGATGTCTGCCTCCTTGTTCAAGTATAGGTTTCACAAGAGCACAATTAAGTGTTCTTGGATCCCCATTCTTCCCAAGGTGATCTACACAGTCAAATGTCTTTGCATAGTCAATGAAGCATTACTCTGGTATTCTCTGCTTTCAACTAAGATTCATCTAACATTGGCTGTCATGTCCCTAGTACCACAGCCTCTTCTAAACCCAACCTGTACAACTAGCAGTTTTCTGTTGATGTACTGTTCCAGCTGTTTTGGGGGTAATTTTTAGCAGGATCTTGCTAGCATGTGATAGTAATGATCCTGTCTGATAATTTCTACAATCTATTGGATCATCTTTTTTTGGAATGGGAATAAACATGGATCTCTTCCAGTCAATTGGCCAAATAGTTGTCCTCTGGATTTCTTGGTCCAACCTGGTGAGCATGTCCAGGCCAGTATCTATTTGTTGAAATATGTAATTGGTACGCTGTCAATTCCTGGGGCCTTGTTTTTTGCCAGTTCCTTCAGAGAACCTTGAACTTCCTCCTTCATCATCATCATTGTCTCTTGATCATATGTTGTTTCATTAAATTCTTCTGGGTCAGCCAATTCTTTTCTGTATAATGACTCTGTATACTCCATTCACCATTTTTTTATGCTTCCTAGGTCATTCAACATTCTGTCCACAGCATCCGTAAGTATTGCAACTTGAGGCTTGAATTTGCTTTGTAGTTTCTTCAGGTTAAGAAATGCTAAATGAGTTTGTCCCTTTTAATTTTCCCACTGCAGCTCTTTGCACATTTCATTGTAATACTTTGCTTTGTCTTCCCATGCTGCCCTTTGAAATCTTCTGTTAAGCTCCTTAACATCTTAATTTCTTCCCTTTGCTTTGGCTTCTTGGCACTCTAATGCAATATTCAGAGTCTCTTCTCACATCCAACTTGGTCTTTTCTTCTTGCTTTGTCTTTATAATGAACTTTGTATTCTTAATGGATGATATTCTTGATAGCCTCCCACAGCTCATCTGATGTTTGTTTATTAGTATTCAAGGCCTAAAAATCTGTTCCTGAGATGGTCTTTAAATTCAGGAGGGATAAATTTAATGTCAAATTTTGGTTCTTGTGGATTTGATTTCATTTTCTTTAGCTTCAATTTAAATTTGATTGAATAGTTTGTGATTTATTCCACAATCAGCCCCCGGCCTAGTTTTCACAACTGATATCGAGCTTCTCCAATGACTTCTCTCACAGATGTAATCAATCTGATTCTTGTGTAGGCCATCAGGTGAGGTCCATGTGTATAGCTGCCATTTGTGTTTCTTATGCAAGGTACTTACAATAAATAAATCATTGATCGTACAGAATTCCATCATTCTACCTCCAGCCTCATTTCTGTCACCACGTCTATCTTTCCCAGGTACTGATTTTTCTTCCTGTTGCAAATTTTTACATTCTCATCACCAAGTGTTACTAATTTATCTCGGTTGCATGTGCAATTGATTTCTGATTGCCATAATTGGTAGAAGTCTTCTATTTCATCCTCTGTGGCTTTAGTTGTTGTTGCATAAATTTGAATGATGGTGGTATTAATAGGTCTTCTTTGTATGTGTATGGATATTATCCTGTCACTCACAATGTTTTACTGCAACATGGATCTAGAAATGGTCTTTTTAACCGTGACTGTGATCCTGTTTTTACCTTACCTTTTCCTTTTCAACAGAGTAGATCATATGATTGTCTGATCCAACCCATTTCATTTTTCCAATGCCTAGTATGTCAGTATTTATGCATTCCATTTCTTCCTTAATAATCTCCAATTTTCTTACATTCATACTGCTCACATTCCATGTTCCAATCACTAGAGTCTCTTCTCAATTGTTCCTCCTCCTTTGTGATCCCCAATACAAAGATATAGTCTCTGGTGCCATATCTGTTAGTCTAATCTAAATGTGCTACAGAAGATTAAAGATATGGATTACATCTTATCATCAAGAAGACAAAAACTCTCTTTACTGGGCCTTTAGGCTATATCATGATAGATGGAGAAGAGATTGAAATTTCAAATACTTCATTGTACTTGGATCCACAGTCAACACTCTTAGCACCAGCAGTTAAGAAATCAAAAGACATTGGATTGGGGAAGTTTGCTGTCAGGGGCCTTTCCAGAGTACTTAGAAGAAATTATGTCACTTTGAAGACTAAGATATGCTGGATTCAAGCCATTGTCTTTTCAATCATGTTCTATACATCTGAGAGCTAGACAATGAATTAGAAAGACAGGAGAAAAGAAGATGCCTCTGAGTTGTGATGCTGGAGAAAAGTACTGATATATCTTGGAGAAGATGTAACCAAAGTGCTCCTTAGAGGCAAAGATGGAGAAGCTTCATCTCACATACTTTAAGCATGTTGATAGAAGGAGGTATTCCTGGAAAAGGAACATCATGCTAGGAAAGGTGGTGGTAGTGGTGATTGTTAGGTTCCACTGAGTTGAGTATGACTCATAGTGACTCTATAAACAAAAGATCTGAACCTTGTTCTATCCTGTGCCATCCTCACACTTCCTGACACTCAAGAAAGGTGGAAGGTTAATAAAAAAGGTGAAGACTCTTAACAAGTTGGACAGACAGTGATTGTAACAATGAGCTCACTTATGCATCTTGTCTCAAAAGTTTTCAATCTATATTCAGAACAGTTCATTCTGGAAGGTAGGACTTTATGAGGAGGCATGTGGTATTAGTCATTGATAACCCACATTATGCCGATGACACAACCCTGCTAGCAGAAACTGAGGAGAACCTGAAGCATTTTCTACAGAAGGTGGAGGACTGAAGTCTTCAATATGGATTAAAGCTCACCATCAAGGAAAAAAAAAGATTCTCACCACTGGGCTAATTGGCAGCACCATGATAGATGGAGAAGAGATTGAGATTGTTCACAATTTCACAATTGTTCACAATTTCAGCTTGCTCAGCTCCACAATCAATACTCTTGTCTCAACAGTCAGGGAAACAAAAAACAAATGTGCTGGGGAAAGTGGCTATCAGGAACCTCTCAAAAGTGCTGAAAAGCAATGATGTCAGTCTGTAAACACCTGATTCAGGCCATGGTCTTTGCACTTACTTGCTATGAATCAGAGAGCTAAACAATGACCAAAGGTCACAAAAGAATGCTAGAGAAGAGTATTGAACATACCATGGATTGTCAAGAGAACAAACAAGTTTATCCTTGAGAGGGTGAAACCAGGCTGTTCCTTGGAGGCAAGGATTTTGAGGATCACATATTTTGACATGTGGCCAGGAATGATGTCATGCTTGGAAGGGCAGAGGGACATTTCAAGAGAGGAATATCATAGATGAGACAGATTAATATAATAGTAACTGGGGTAGTGAGGATAGGTGTGTCAGAGATGCTGAGACTTGCTTAGGATATAGCAGAGTTCACAGCATTTGTACATAGGGTTGCTATAAGTAGCAGGTGACTCAATGGGTACATGATAACAATATGTCAGAAATTATGAAGATGGCTCAGGATAGGACAGGGCTCAAATCTATTGTTCACAGAGTCACTGCTTGACTCCAAGGCACATAACAACAACAACAACAAGAGCCAAATATGCAAATATATGCAAGTACATTTAACTTACAGGGAGCTTGCCTTTGAAGAAGATAATAAGTCATCTAAGCATTCTTACAGATCCCTATATCATCACCTGAGGATCTGTTAAAAAGTACATTCTGAGTCAGTGTATATTGGTCAGAAAGACAAGGTCTCACCAGAGATGCAAACAAGAATGAGTCCATGTGAATTTGTGGTTCAACTATGCAAAGATTCCAGTGTTCATCTTTTTTTATTCCCCCTACAAACATCCAGCAACTTGAAAGGAGTCGATAAAAGAGGTAAGTAGTCTAGCCAGTTAGTAGCAAGGCTAGATTTCAAGTCCAAGTCTGTCTGATCCTAATGCTGGTGTATCAGAAGTATTTCATACTCATACTAGCAGTCTTACAGCAAAGACTAAAGAGAGCACCTGTGATGATAAATGCAGTCATGCGAGAACAGCCGATAATGAGAAGAATACACATCATGTGAAAGTGGAATTAGAATTATTCTACAACTTTCTGAAGCAGAACTACGGGGGTGAATGTAGGTCTATTGGGCCTGGGATCATTTAAAGTAGGGCAAACCTCTTTAAAAAAAGAGCTTTGCATATATGAAATTGGGGATTCCAAGACTCCTCTTCCCTAGCCTCATCTCTTCAAATGCCATTATAGAGAGAGCATTAGTAATCAGGACTCCCTCCTCAGAACATATGCCATTTATAAAAGTGAAATAGTGGCAGTCAAAGCTGTTGTCAGCCCTTCAGGTTTTCATGAGCATAGAAAACACTGGAGAGTGATGAGATTAGAGGCTGCACTTCTTAGTAATATCCATATGCTGCTCACCCAACTGCCCCTGCCCTCTACAACTGAGCGAGTGGGCCTCAGGAGGGACTCTATTGTCTTTATTTTCTATATTCATCTCCCTTGAGAAGTTAGTGTACTGAAAGTTCTCCTTACACATCAATGTGCTTAATGTTTTTCACATTAACCCCACCATAACTGCCTGGTCCCACACCCCCTACACCCTCCCTTCTTTCATTACCTCTCAGCACATCTCTGCTTCCTTAACATTCCAGCACAGACTCGGGCTTCCTCTTCTTATTACTTTCAGAGAATTCTGTAGGTGGAAAGAAATTTAATAGGTAATAATAATGTTTCCTATTTTTAGAGCTACTGCCTTCTGAGCAACCCGAAGAATGCCACAGTTATAACAGAATCGGTGAACGAGTTGAAAGGTCTTCCAAAGGTCTTCAAGGAAAGTCCCCTGCTGTGAGGCAAACTTTCCCCAAATCTGCCTTGAGCAGGTGGGTCACTCTCCTGATTTGACCCCAAAGGCAGTCTCAGCTCCACACCTGGTATTCTCAGCCTCCAGACACTCTCCTTACACCTAGCCAAGCCCCTTCTTCCCATCCTCAACTCTAGCTGTTCTCTCTCTAGTTAAGAATCTCCTGATGAATGTTCCCTTAACCTTTAACTTCTTGCTCAACCAGCCTCCACACTAGAAGTCCCACTGTCTTCCTCAAATGCAGTCCTGATCATACTTGAGATGCAAAGTTAGAAGTGCAAAGTGATATGAGAGCACAAATGAGGTGAAAGAGGTTAAGAGATAGTGTCACAGATTGAGACTGACAAGATCCTAAGAAAGCACCAAAAGGAGTGGGGAAGGAACTATGTCAGACAAAGGACATAATAAATGCAAGGAAATTTGAAGCGTGATAGTAGACAAATGTTTGAGGAAGAGTAAGTGACAGAGGGTAGTGTGAGTGGGAGGGAATCAGAGAGGAGTTGTCAGAAGAAATGATGGAAAGGTTGTTGGAAATGACTTCTTCCCTGATGACAGTGGGGTAGGTGGTTGGGTGACTAGAGCTACTGCCAGGGGTCTGAACAGTCAGAGTTAAGGTGAAAGATTCTGATTCCGAGAAGGTAAAGGGGAGACACATAGCAGTAAGAAAAGAGCCACAGATGAACGAAATTGATGTCCAGTAACCGATTACCAGGGTTCCAATTCCCTTAAAGGGCCTGCCCTATCTATCCCCCACATATATGTTCATGTTGTTGTTACTTTTGTTAGTTTCTGTCCATGCATCTCTGACTCCTGATGACTTATGTCCAAAGAACAAAACTCCATCTGGTCCTGTACTGCCTTCATGATTGTTTGTGTGTTGCATTGTGACTGTTGCATATTTTTAGTGTCTTTCAATTTACAGGGCTTGTTTTCTGGCACTATATATACACAGCAGTGTTCTATTGTGGACCATAAAGTTTTCATTGGAACATTTTTGGAAGCAGATCACCAAGCCTTGCTTCCTAGTCTATCTCAGTTTGGAAGCTCCACTGAAACTTTTCCATCATGAGAGACCCTGGGATATTTGCGATCTTGGTGGCATAGCTTCCTGAATCACACATAAGGTACCAGAGCACAAGCTGATAGATGAGTGCTACACACACACACACACACACACACACACACACACACACACACTTTTGATGTAAATAATCCCAATTACCTATTTAAGGAACTTTGTGTCTAAGGTTGATGGCTCAAATCACCAGTCTTTCCACAAAAGACAGATGAATAACCTCCTTCTACAAAAATTTAAAGCCTCAAATACACCATGGAAAGTTGCTATAAATCACACTTGACTCAAAGATAGTGTATTTTGGTTTGGGGTTCTAAACCAAGGGATAGCAGAGAGGCTTCTAGATGTGGAATGAGAACTTCTCCACCTCAGGTTCTGTATTGCGAATGTGTGACACAAACACCCCCTCCTTCAGTGGTGCAGAATATGACAGGAGATAATGTATGTGAAACACCTACGACAGTTCTTGGCACATAGGCAGTGCCCAATAAATGCAGTATCTTTAATATAAGCATTCTTCTTTCTATTTAGGAGCCTTTCTTTTTTCCCTCAGAACATCCATAAGCTCAACATCCTCAGATGTTTATGCAAAGAGCCTGGTGTACAATAGTTACAGTCGACTTCTAACAATAAGGTTCGTGTCTTGAACTCAATCAGTGTCTCTGTCAGAGAAGAATCAGAAATCTACTTCTGTTACAATTACATTCCTTAAAAAAACCCCACATGAAACAGTTATACTCTGTCATATGAAGCAGCTATGAGTCAAGGCCAAATTGAAGATGAACTGTATTACATTTAATATAAAAAAAACTTAAAAAAAAGAACATTTCAAGATATATTCTAAATTACCATGCTGTTAGTGATGGGAAAATACCCATACACTTAAAAGGAAGACTGAGTAGTAAGGAGTTGTGCCAACACAAATGCACGTTGTTCTTATCCACCAGCTTCTCCACAGGAAAAAAACAAGTAATTTTCTTTCATGTAATTTATTGCTTCTAAAAACCCACTGCTCTAAGTTCCTTCCAACTCAATGGTACACAACTAGCCAGTACAACTATTATTCAAATTTATGCACAAACTGCTGGTGCAAAAGAAGATATTGAAGATTTTTACCAAGGTCTGCAGTCTGGAATTGATAAAGCATGGAATTAAGATGCATTGTTAGTTATTGGTGTTTGGAAGGAGAAACTTGGAAAAAAGGAGGAAGGAACAGTAATTGGAAAACATGGCTTTAGTGTTAGAAACAGCATCAGCATAGCATGATAGAATTTTGATAGACCAATGACTTATCCATCAGGAAATGTTTTTTTCAGCAATATAACTGGTGACTATACACATAAATTTTGCCAGATGAAATGTTTTTGTGTTGTTGTTGTGTGCCATTGAGTTGCCTGCAACTCACAGTGATATAATGTACAATAGCCCTAAACCCTGCTCTATTCCTGTGCCAATCTTATTGTCTCCAACACACCTACGCCCAATACCTCAGTCACTGAATCAATCCATCCCATTGATGGTCTTCCACTCCTGAGCTGTCCCTCCACCCTCCCAAGAATGACATCACTCTTCAAGAATTGATCCCTCCTTGCAACATGTCTAAAGAACATCAGATGAAGCCTCAGAATCCTTTCCTCCAAGGAGAAGCCTGGCTTCAAGCTGTTAAGGATGAACTTGTTTGTTCTCCTAGTAGTCCATGGTATATTTAACACTTTTCTCCAGCACTACAGTTCAAAGGCATCAATTCTCTATCATCCCTAGTCATTGTCCAGTTTTCTGATGTTAACAATACACAACAAGAAAATTTATTACATTTGTGCAAAGAGATGATGGAGAAACTCCATCAATCAGAACAAACCCAACGATGAGAACAGATAAACAATTGCTCCTATGCAGGCTGAGGTTGAAGGTCAAAAAAATTAATAAATCCAGTCTACAAGAACTAAAGTATGACCTCTTATATATCCCACCATAATTTAGAGACCACCTTAAGAAAATATTTTGTGTGTTTGGCACTGAGGGTTGTAGGATAATATCAAAGACATCATATATGGAGAAAATGAAAACCATTTAAAAATATGGGGGAAGGCCCTAAATGGATGCCAGAAGAGACTAAAATTTGCTCTTGAACCCTGAAACTTACTCTTATAAGGTAGCTACAGCAAATGGAATAAATAATAACACAGAAGAGTTCAACTGAAAACTTCAAATGGCAGCTCTAGAAAATAAAGAGTATTATAACAAATGGGCAGAGATCTGGAGTTAGAAGAGCACGTTGTTTTTGTTGTTGTGTACATTTAGCCAGAACCGACCGATAGCTGACCCTCCAGTGGGTTTTCATAGGTAGTTACTTGCACAGGAGGACATTTTCCATCTTTCTCCTATGAAGCAGCTGGTGGATGTGAACAATGTAATGTGTCTTTGGGATTGCAACACAGCTTCTAGCCACTAGGAGACCAGAGTTCCCTAGAAAACCAATTGAGAAATACGAATTTGACATTTCTCAAGGTTAAAGAACTAAAGAAAATTTTCAAGCATTAATTCAAAGGATGAAGGATTCTATAGGCAAAATACCAAACGACACAGGAAACATGCAAAGAAAATTGGAGAAATACAAAAAGTCATTATACCAAACACAATTGGTCAAAATAAACCATTTCCAGTAGTGTATGATCAAGAAACAATGGTATTGAAGGAGGAAGGTCAAGCTACACTGAAGACATTGGCAAAAAAACAAGCCTTCAGAGAGATGCCAATTTAAACAACAATAAAACACCATCTCATCCTAACAGCAGTAACCAAGTTTAATAGGAAAGCAAAATATTGGTGAAGATGCAGAGATTGGAACTCTTATGCACTGCTGGTAGGACTGTAAAATGGTACAATGACTATGGAGGCAGTTTGATATTTTCTCTAAAAGCTGAACACTGAAATCCCATATAACCCAAGTATTTCACTGCTAGGAAAAAATCTTAAGGAAATCAAAGCTAACACTTGAACACAGATATGTATGCTCACGTTCATAGCAGTGTTATTCACAATTGAAAGAAAACAGAAACAACCCAAATGCCCATTAATGAATGGAAAGAGAAACCGAGGTATAGTCACACAATGGAATACTATGCAATACTAAAGAACAACAAAGTATTCATAAAATATGACACAACAGGGGCGAGAATGATCTAATATTGAGTGAAATAATTCAGTCACAAAAGGAAAAATGCTTGCATGGTTCTGCTACAAATCATTATGGTAGAATGAGTATAAGGATCCAAGAGGGGTGGGAGAGGTTGTAAGCAGAGGGATGAGGATGTGCAGGGGGAGGAGGTGATTAAATCATGCGGCTGTACAATTTGGTGGGGGTGGGAGGTGAGGGAAATTGAAAGAATTTGTTCTTGAAAACACTGTATTCAAATTTTGTAGATA
>NW_006399807.1:6192740-6194038 GCF_000299155.1 Elephantulus edwardii
CCCTTCCCAATTTTGAACCATGCAGTGTTCCCTTGCTCTGTTCTGACGGCTGCCTCCTGGTCCAAGTATAAGTTTTGCATTAGAACGATCAAGTGTTCTGGGAAACTGATAAAGATGTGTATTTATGTTCAAAAGGGGGAGGAGGAAGAGGGTGGAAAAAGGGAGAGAGGAGAAAGTTACTGGGACAGCAGAGGTTAGTGGGAAGAGGGAGAATGAGGGGATAGAAAAGATGCAAAGAGCACTTGAAGAAATGGCTGATAAAAGACCTAGATCAATGGTAATGATATAAAACACAATGTACATGAAAGATTGTATAAAATATAGTGTATATGAATGATTTTGTGCAAACCAATTTTTAAAAGAAAAGAAAGAAGCTTCAGGAATTATCAGAATATAAATTGAGATGTTTCAACAAGACAGGTCCCTGGCCAAGCAACTAGAAGAGAGCCATATCTGCTTCTATTTCAAAGAAAAGGGATCCAATATAAGTGGGATATTTTCAGGAAAAAATCTTTGCTATTTCATTCAAATAAAATTTTGCTGAACATAATTTAAGAATAGCTAAAGCAGCACATCAACAAGAAATAGCCAGAAATTCAAACTTGAGGCTGTGGAAAAAGGGATAGCATTGTGGAAGTCAGATAAATCTTGGCTGATAACAGAAAATATCAGAAGATGTTTACATGTGTTTTGAACCAGGGATCTTTAGATCTTCAGTCTTACACTCTCCCAACTAAGGTATTTTGGCTATATGTATGTGTTTTATTGATAACACAAAGGCATCTGTGTAAATCATAACAAATTATAGATAACATTGGGAAAAATGAGAATTCCAGAGTATTTCATTATGATCATGCAAAGCCTGTACTGAGATCAAAAGGCAGTCACTGAAACAGGACACATGCTTTAAAATCAAGATAAGTGTGTATCAGGACCTTATTCTTCCACTGTATTTACTTTTTCTGTGTGTTGAACAAGCAACCTAAAAAGTTGGACTATATCAGGAAGGGTGTGGACCAGAGGAATGTTTATCAACAACCTGCAATGTACATATGATACAATAATGTTTTCTAAAAGTGAAGAATACTTAAAACACTGGCTGAAGATCAAAGACAATAGCCTTCAGTATATCTCAACATTGACCAAAAATTCTTACAACTGTACCAATAACCTGGCCAGCTGACTGGAAGAGATTTGTATTTGTTCCTATTCCAAAGAAGGGTAACCCAGCAGAGTGCAGAAATTTTTGCACAATACCATTAATATCACATGCAAACAAGATTCTGCTGCAAAATTAT
>NW_006399807.1:6195113-6199955 GCF_000299155.1 Elephantulus edwardii
GTCAGAGAAAATAAGATTGGCACAGAGTAGAGCAAGGTTTAGGGCTATTGTACATAGTGTTGCTATGAGTTGCAGGAGACTCAATGGCATATAACAGTAACAATCATCAATAAATATCATGGTAAACAAAGAAAAAATTGTCAGTGTCAGGGATTTTATTTTAATCAACACTCATAGATAGAGGTGTTCTAGAATTCACATTCTTCTCAAAGTTAGCCATAGTTTGCTATGATCTACAGTCAAATGCCTTTGCATAGTCAATAAAACACAGATAGACACTGTTGTCATATTCTCTGCTTTCAACCAAAATCCGTCTGACATCAGCAATAATATCCCTGGTGTCGTGGACTCAAACCCTGCTTTAACTTCTGGTAGTTCTCTGTCAAAGTTCTGTTCTAATCATTTTTGGATGATCTTCAGCAATACATTGCTTGCATGTGATATTAATATTATTTTATATTTTTCACATTCTGTTGGATCATCTTTCTTGGGGATGGGAACAAATACACATCTATTTCACTCAGTTGACCAGGTCTTCCAAATTTCCTAGAAGATGGTGAGCACATCCAGGGCTGTATCTGTTAGAAAATGTCAATTTGTATCTCTTCAATTCTTAGGTCCTTATATTTGTCAATACCTTCCATGCAACTTGAACTTCTTCCTTTATCACTGTTGGTTCTCAATCATGTGCCACTTCCTGAAATATTTCAGTGTTGGCCAATTCTTTCATGTACAGTGACTGTGTATTTGCCTCAACTTCTTTTGATGCTTTATGGACAATATAAGATTTGACTTGATTTGACATTTAACTATGTGGATCATAACAAACTAACCTTGAGAAGAATGAAAACTCCAGAACACCTAATATGCTTAAACAAAATCTATACCTAGACCAAGAAGCTGTTGTCCAAACAGAACAAGAGAATACTACATGAAATTAGGAAAGGTGTGGGTCAGGGTGGTATCGTCTCGCCATACCTATTCAGACTTTATGCTGAGCAGATCATTCAAAAAGCTGGACTTTATGAAGATGAGTGTGGCTTTGAGATTGAAGGAAGGCTTATCAACAACCTTTGTTATGCAGAGGTAATAACCTTGCTTGCTTGCTGAAAGTGAAGAGGGCCATAAGCACTGCTGCAGAAGATCAAGGACTGCATTCTTCTAATGAATTACATCTCAACATCAAAAACAAAAATCTCATGACTGCACCAATAAGCAGCATCATGATAAGTGGAGAAAAGATTGAAATTGTCAATTTAATCCTGCTTGGATACACAGTCAACACCCTTGATCCTAGCAGTCAGGATATCAGGAGATGTGTTGCATCAGGAAAGTCAGCTGCTAGGGATCTCTCTAAAGTCCTGAAGAGCAATGATGTCAGTTCAAAGGCTAAGGAGCACCCAATTCAAGCTATAGTCATTCCAGTCACTGGCTATGCATTAGAGAGCTGAATAATGAATAAGGATGTCAGGAGAAGAAGAAGTGGTTTTGAACTGTGGTGTTGGAGAAGAGTGCTAAATATCTCATGGGCTATCAAAAGAGCAAACAGACATGTGTTGAAGAAAGTGCAACCAGAATGTTTCTTGTAGGCAAAGATGGTGACGCTTTGTCTCACATATTCTGAGCATGTTGATAGAAGAGACTATTACTAGTAAAATAACATCATGCTTGGAAAGGTAGAGGGTCAGCAAAGGAGAAGAAGATCCTCAATGAAATGGATTGATAAAGTATCTGTGTAAATAAACTCAACTGTGTCAAGAATTATAAGAATGGCTCATGATAGAACATAGTTTATATCACTCATAGGGTCACTATGAGTTGTACCCAACTTGATGGCACTTAACAGCAACATAAATGTTGATATTGTTGTTGTTAAGTGCTAACAAATCGAGAACAACAGATCTGAATCCTGTCCTATACTGTGCCATCTTCACACTTCCTGACACATTGAAGCAATCACTCTGTCAATCCACCCGGTCAAGGGTCTTCCTCTCCTTCACTGATCCTCCACCCTTCCAACCATCATGTCCCTCTGCAAGGAATACCTGTCCTGGTAACATGCTCAAAGTATGTGAGGCAAAGACTTATCATTCTTGTCTCCAAAGAGCACTCTGGTTGCACCTTCTCCAGTACATATGTGTTTGTTCTCTTTGCCATCCATGAGATGTGCAATGTTCTTCTCCAACACCACAGCTCAAAGGCATCAATTCTTCTGTCCTCTTTATTCATTGTCCAGCTCTCAGATGCTTAGCAAGTGACCAGAATATTGAAAGATGCTATGGGCAATATATTGAATGACCCAGGAAGCATCAAAAGAAGATAAAGAGGATACATAGAATCATTGAACAACAACAAAAAAAGCTGATTGACACTAAGAAATTTCATGAAGTACAATGGTAATAAAGGAGGATGTGGAAGTCATGCTGAAGGCATTGGCAAAAAAATAAGGTTCCAGGAATCAATGGAATACCAACTGATGTGTTAATTAACAGATGCATCTTTGGATGTGTTCACCAGTCTATGCCACGAAATTTGGAGAACAGCTGTCTGGTCAATGGATTGGAAGAGATTGCTATTTGTCCCCATTCCCAAGAAAGGTGATCCAATAGAATGTAGAAATCATCAAACAGTATCATTAAAATCACATGGAAGCAAAATACTGCAGAAGACTATTCAAAAATGGCCAGAAGAGTACATAGATAAGGAACTGCCAGAAATTCAAGCATGATTTAGAAGAGGCTGTGGCACCAGTGGAATCATTGCTAATGTCAGATAGATCCTGGCTGAAAATAAAGACTGCCAGAAGTATGTCTATTTGTGTTTATTGACTATACAAATACATTTGACATGTGGATCATAACAAGTTGTAGCTGACATTGAGAAGAATGGGAATTGCCTAACACTCAGTTGGGCTGGTGAGAAACCTATACCTGAATCAGGAGGCAAACAGAGCAAGAGAATACTGCATGGTTTAAAAGTAAGAAGGGAGTGTTTTAGGGCTGTATTCTCTCTCCATACTTATTTAATCTGTATGATGAGCAAATTGTTCAAGAAGCTGGACTCTATGAAGCAGAATGTGGCACAGGATCAGATCATCAGTAACATACATTATGCAGATGACACAACCTTGCTTGCTGAAAGTGAGGAGGACTTGAAGCATGTGTTGCAGAAGATGAAGGAATGCAGTCTTTGGTATGGCTTGTATCTCAATGTCAAGAAAACAAAGTTTCTTAGCACTGAACAAGTAGGCAATATCATGATGGATGGAGAAGAGATTGAAATTATCAACAACTTCATTTTACGTGGCTTCACAATCAACACCATTGATACCAAAAGACAGGAAACAAGAAGACACACTGTACTGGGAAAGTGTTCAGTTAGAGACCTGTTGCAGACCGAGGATCCCAAAGAATGGAATAATTTTATAATTATTAATAAAGAGACAAACAGCCAGAAATGTGATAGAGCAGAGAACATAAAACAGGGGACCAGCAGTTCTCGATTAAAAACCCCAAGCTAAGTTTTTCTGTATCTTTATTGAAAATTATCAGGAAGTAAATCACAAAGAGAATTCAATGCAAATGAAGCCAAGCTCTTTCTATTGAAAACCTTCTGCTTGACTCAGGAGGGAGGGGTTCACAAATGCAAGAATTTGGTTTACCCTTAACTATTAACCTTGATGCCTCAGGGTGAACTCCAGCTCAGGAAGCAACACTCCCTCTGTAGGGGGCCCCTTGCTGTCTCCTGTCTTGCAGGGAACAAACAACTCATTTTCTAGGATCTGCCACAAGAGAAATCCTAACTTATAGATCTGTAATTCCTTCAATTCCTGAACAAGGGTTTTCATATAATGTTTGGTATAGAGTTTGGCTTCCCATAGAGACCTCTCCAAATTCTTGATGAATAATATGGACTAAGGTGCATCTGACCCAGGCCATGGTCTTTCCAATCATTTGCTACGTATCTGAGAGCATCAACAAAGAACTGTTTAAAAACAAAACAAAAAACAAACAACAACCCACACAATGGAGTATTGCATTGGGTAAATCTGCTGCAAAATATTTCTTCAAAGTGTTGAAAAGCAAAGATGTCACTTGATTCAAATCATGGTATTTATAAAAATCCCAAGATGCACTTGACTCAAATCGTGGTATTTTCAATCACTTTATATAAATGTGAAAGCTAAACAGTGAATATGGAATACTCAAGACAAATGGATGCCTTGAAATTATGGTGTTGCCAAAGAGAATATTGGAAACACAATGTACTGCAAGAAGAATGAACAAATCCATCTTGGAAGAATTGCTGCTACAATGCTCCTTAAAAGCACCCTCTACTATATTTTGAGCATGTTAGACAGGGAGACTAGTTCGTGAAGAATGGCAATAAACATGGGAAAACAGAGGGTCAGTTAAAAAGGAGACCCTCAACAAAGTGGGTTGACACCATGCCCACAATAATAAGGTCAAACACAGAAAGAGATTATGAAGCTGGCAAAGGACAAAGAAAATACTTCTTTCTCTGCTCAATCTGAGTCAGAACCAACTAAATGATATCCAGTAATAAAAGTCAAAATCAACTTAATGAAAACAACTATGAGATATCATCTCACCCCAGTTAGAATAGCAAAATTTAACAGAAGAGCAAGCAGCAAATGCTGGCGAGGTTATGGAGAAACTGGAACCCATATTCACTGTTGGTGGAAGTGTAAAATGGTGCAACCACTGTGGAAGGCAGTGCGGCGCTTTCTCAAATAGTTGCAAATAAAGATACCATTTGACCCAGCAATTCCACTACTGGGAATATACCCCAAAGAGACCATAACTGACATCCAAGCAGATA
>NW_006399807.1:6200428-6204867 GCF_000299155.1 Elephantulus edwardii
GAAAATTCATAATTAAAAAATCAACTTAATGGTACACAACAATAACAGCAAACTTATCCAAAGAGGCTGTCTTTAACAAATAAAGGATCTATGTTATGTTTAATGACCATGTATGGTAGTATAACTTTAGTGGGTTTTCTAGCTCTATAATGGAGTTGACATTTAGAGCAAGAGTCAGGGTAATAGGCAGGGGTGGGGCATATGTGTGTATACATGCTGTGGTGATGAAGTAGGGAATTCAAAAGGGCTATAAAAGACAAATAAAAGCGGAGAGATGGAGCAAAAAGCTGATCCATTATAGAAAAAGGCTAAAGTAGATGACAGAAAAGAGATGTGAAGGCAAGGGTCCAGGGGAGGTAGGCACATTGATTGTGAAGAAAACTACAGAATGTTTACTCTCCATGCAATCTCCACTAACGGCTTCAGAGCCTGGTGGAATCCTTCCCTCAGTTCATACCTCTAATTTGGAGAATTGTGGGTAAGAGCTGTGCTGCCAGGGCAAAGTCAGGCAGTTTGAATCTACCAGCTGCTCTGCAAGAGAAAGATGGGGAATCTTACTTGTCATTTACAGCCTCTGCAGACCTTCTAGAGGGTCAACTATGAGTCGGTTCCAACTCAAAGGCACGTAAGAACTACATAAGAAGGACTATAGTGGTTGCTGGAAAGGTGGAGGAATGTGAGAAGAAGTATGGTTAACTTCATAAGATTTCAGGGATCCTCCAATAGATTTCAGTGCCTCTTCAGATGGAGTGCCTTTCTGTCTACATGCTTTTCCGTGACATCATTGTCCGTGACCTTTGGGGGCCAGCAGGGTGGAGTCTGAGAGGAAGGGTACAGGCCACGATTCTTTGGCCCTCACAAAGGTTGGGATTGTGAGCCGCCAAGAGCTGGAGAGCAGCCTCAATGAGGACAATGTCTTGCTGGATTTGGAATGGCTTCCCTGCCCTAGGATATCTCAGGACTATAGTGGATCTGTTGTTTTTGCTCCTTTTTTTTTTTAATTTTAAAAAGCACATTGTTGAGTATAGAGGCTGTGAGTATGTGTGTGCGTTTGTGTTCACAGAAGTGTAAAGTCTCAGAAAATCACATTTTTATTTCAGAACAAGTGATGATATGAAGCGGAAAACGTATGGCCTGGCTAGTAGAGGAAAGTGAGTATGTGGTTTTTGGAAGCTCAGGGGGATGTTAGGAAAGGAGGAGGGAGAGATTTCTCATGGTGTTTCAAAGAGAACACTAACTAGGACTGAAAAGGATCAATATGCATGAATGCAAAGCTGATTACAGCCAAGCAAATGCAACCAGCTGCTCTGGGCTCACTTAAAGGAATGACCTTATTACACTTGAAGGAAATAACCAAATTACCTTACTGATTTGTGACTCACATGGCCATCACTATAACCTCCCCCAAGATACAGACCCACAAATATCATGTGGGTTTTCCCCCCCTCATATCTTTTTAAAAAGAACATAGTTAGAGTGACCTGCTCCATCAGCTTGGAAAATAAGTAACAGTGATGCTTGAGGTTTTTTACTGCACACATTAATCACCCCAGTCTCAACTTACTCACACTGAAATACCTCTCTTGAGAACCACCTTCTCCAAAACTAAAGAGCCCCAGATGCTGAATCAGCCCAAATTAGTCAGAGTGAATAAATCTTCGAAGAATCTGATTGGTTAGCTAGGGTCTCCTCTCAGCCCGCTGTCACTTCTAGTGTCTGCCACATGGTTGCTGTTGCTGTTGATTGCCATCAAGTCAAGCACAACTCATAGTGACCCTATAAACAAAAACCTGAAGCTTTTCTATAACTATCTTCATTTATCAAAGTTCATAGAGTTTCCCGAGGTGTGTTGTTTAGGAATTGGATGCCACTCCTGCTTCCACATGGTACTGGTAATAAAACCACTGTGTGGCCAACGGTGGCTAGTCCGGATCCATACCTGGGAACAGGGTCTTCTGAGAGATGAGAGTGAAGCTGTTGTAGTGTTCACCTGGCTGTCCTGGGTTTTGCATTTTGACTAAACACTTATCTACTATAGTTTAGTGATTCAAACCCAGTCAAAAGCACTTCAGAAAAAAATTTAAAAATGGCTTAGAAAATTGCTCTGAAAGTTCACAGCCCCAAAAAAGTTCTATTTAATATATGGAGTCATCATGAACTGTAACTGAGTTGACAGGAACTTCTGTTTTGCTTTGTTTGTTTGTTTCCAGTATTCTTCTACTTGATCTTCCATTTATATCCACATGCTTACTTATATTGTCACAAAGTCATGTCCTCTAAAGTAGGAGAAATCCCCAGTGATGATCAGAATCAGTTGTGCACAAAGATTTCTATCTTGGAGGCCCCTAACACTTCCTCCTGCTAATAGAGCATAGACAGGGTCCCTGATCTCCAAGCAACTTTCAACACGGATTTACAAAACCTCTATATGACTGCAGATGCACTACAAATGAAGGAAAGAAGGCTTAGCAAGATGGAAAGATTCATCAACCTCACTTTGTTAACTTATAAAATGTTGCTTTTGAAAAGATAGAGGTGACCAGGGATTTAGGTAGATGTCTTTATTAAATACCACACTTCTGGTGAGTTGAATCCTCAGAGTACATAGAATGTATAGTTTCTGTCTTTGCCAGGGTTCTCTAGTGAAAAGATGAACAGAGAGAGCAAATCCCCTGTTACCTGGATGCCCCAACCCCATCGTCTGGAAGACAACCCAATGCCACCTTTCTGAAATGCAACAGGAGCACCAATATCACAGGTTTCCTTTTCCCTCCCAAAGATAGAACTCCCTCAAGCTATGGAACTTTTGGTACCTCTTAACTGTGGCAGTTGCCTAGCAGAGACGGCTGCTAATTCACAGGCCATATCTCTCCACAACTGAAGCAAGACTTCACTTGAGTCAAAGGATCAGAAAGAAACTCAGGCATGGTAACTGTGCCTGTCTCATTTGGAGCAGTGAGTTCCTAAGCCAAGGTTATCAGACCAAGGGCCTATTAAAGCCTCAGGCATGAAAAACTCTATCACAGCAATGACATGGAAGAAGCAGACTACCTCACGCCCTACAAAACCAAAACAAGACATCACCCCCCATAAATGATCAAAATACACTATCAGTGGATTTTGTGAAGCTGGAAAGTCTGACGGAACTTTCTAATACAGAATTCAAAAGAACAGTGATTGAATATTTTCAATGGTTAAAAGACAAACTTGAAGAATTACAGTACTCTGAAAACAAAACCCAAGAGGAACTTCAAAAAACAATCCAAGACAATGCAGATAAGACAAATAAGGTGTTAGATGCTATGGAAAAACAAGAAACAACAATCTAGAATACGAGGACCAATGTTTCAGATGCTGTCAACATTTTGGAGTGACATATGAGCAGAGATGAAGAGATGGAACACAGATCCAGAGAAATAGAAGATAGAATTGCCACCACTGATTTGCTAGAACAAAAAGTAGAATGAAAAAAGAAGAAATAAGAAGAAACCCTAGGAATAGTGTGAAGCACTACAAAGAGGAAAAACATATGCATGATTGAAATCCCAGAACAGGAAGACGCAAGTAAAGGCACAGAGAAAGTTGTGGAAGAATTACTAGAAGAAAACTTTCCAAACATAATGAAGAATGACGGGGGGAAAATGTATTCAAGAAGCTGAGTGAACTCCATATAGAACAGACCCCAAAAGAAAGCCATCAAGGCATATCATAGTCAAATTTGCCAGAACCAAAGATAAGGAGAGACTTGTGAAAGCAAGCAGTGAAAATGAAGAGTAACATGTAAGGGAAAGCAAAAAAGATTAAGTGCTGACTTCTCAGCAGAAACCATGTGAGCAAGAAGACAGTCGAATGATATATATTAAACACTCAAAGACTAAAACCATCAACCAAGAATACAATACCCAGCAGGACTATCCATCAAATGTAATGGAGAGATTAAGACAGTCTCAGAAAAGCAGAACCTAAGGGAGTTTGTAAAAATAAGACAAGCATTGCAGGAGTTACTGACATAAGTTCTTCTTACAGAGATACCATAGAAAGCAGGATGGACCAAAGTAACCAGCAACAACGCCAAAAAGAACTCAACAAAATGAGAGCAAGAAAGCCTTGCCTCTCAATAATTACAATAAATACGAATGGTTTAAATGTACCATTGAAGAGAAAAAGAGTAGCAGATTAGATTTAAAAAACCAAAACCTGTAGACCCACTCCTCTTGTGAGACCTGTTCCTTTTATGAGACTCGCTACTTTGGGAACCTTACCTTAGCTCTGCTGCAAGACACCAAGGCCTATGTGGCATGGCTGGCCCATGAGTGTCTTTCAGCTGCTGTTTTTTCCCAGTGACTGTTAAAGGCTATGGCCCAAGCCAGGCCCACTCACATCCTGGCTGGCAACAGAACCACTGACTGCCAGGTTGAGGGGCTAAGTTTTAGACCTCA
>NW_006399807.1:6205942-6207233 GCF_000299155.1 Elephantulus edwardii
AAAAACTGTTAGAGCTAGTAGAAGAAAAGGCACATTTTAGTCTCCAGACTGGTTTTGCTGCTCTTCAGTACTCTGGTGAGGTTCCTGACAGCAGACTTTCCCAATGCAATTCATCTTTTGATTTTCTGCCTACTGGTGCTAAGAGTGTTGATTGTGGAGCTAAGGCAAACTAAAACTGTTAACAATCTCAATTTCTTCATCATCTATCATGATGCTGCCAATTGACCCAGTGGTGAGAACCTTTGTTTTCTTGATGTTGCGCTTCAATTTATATTGAAAGCTGTAGTCCTTGGCCTTTTCTGTTCATTGGCAGGAAGACTCAATGTTGTGAAAATGACAGTTCTACCAAAACAGTCTACATGTTCAAGACAATCCCAATACAGGCACAAAATTCCTTTTTTAAAGAGATTAAAATGGAAATTATCAAGCTTATTTGGAGAGCAAAGAGATCCCAAATAAGCAAAGCCCTCTGAGAAACAAAAGTGAAATGGGAGGCCTAGCACTCCCTGACCTACTACACAAAAGTAACAAAAACAGCATGACACTGGTACAATGATAGGCACATAGACCAATGGAACAGAATTAAGAACCCAGATATGGACCCAGCTATCTATGGTCAACTGATATTCAACAAGAACATCAAATTTATCAAATGAGGAAATGACAACCTTTTCAACAAATGGTGCAAGCAAAACTGGACTGCTACCTGCAGAAAGTTGAAACAGGATCCACATTAAACATCATACACAAAAATCAACTCAAAGTGGATCAGAGATCTGGGCTTAAAACCTCAAAACCATAAAATTTATAAGATACAAACTGAGATCAAGTTTAGAAAGCTTCCTTTGTGGTATAAAGAGACTGCCAAATATAGCCAGAAATGCACAATCGGGAAAGGATAAAACTGATGAATGGAACCTTCTAAAGATTAAATCCTCATGTACATAAAAAACACTTTTTCCAACAGAGTGAAAAGAAAACATACTGACAGGTAAAACAACATTTGGCATGTTTGGTAAAAAAAAACATTTCAGACAAGGGTCTCATATCAAAAGTTTACAAAATCCTACAAGATCTCTACAAGAAAAAGACTGATAACACAATTACAAAATGGGCAAAAGACATGGAAAGAATTTTCACAGAGGAAGCTATTTGTATAACCAACAGACATATGAAGAAATGCTCAAAATCACTAGTAATAAGAAAGATGCAAAACAATGCCACAGTGAGATACCATCTAACTCTAGCAGCAGTGGTAAAGTCTAACAGAATAGCTAATAACAAATGTTGG
>NW_006399807.1:6217303-6229325 GCF_000299155.1 Elephantulus edwardii
GTGCGATTGGCACAGGACAGAGCGGAGTTTAGGGCTGTTGTACATAGGGTCGCTATGAGTCGCAGGCGACTCGACGGCACATAACAACAACTAACAACAATATGCTTGCTACAAGAGTACAGAAACAGAAAAAGGTTGGCTGGAGCAGAGGCAGTGAGTGCACAAAGGATGGGAAGATCCAGAGGACTCTGGGCTTGGGAGGCCAGAATCTCCACTAAATTAGGTAATAAAGGTAAATGATGGTTCTTGAGTGAGGGATGACAAGATGAAAGCAACGCTCTGGAAACGGCAATAGAGATTGCTTGCTTGCACTTAACTGTTTGCAATTTTCAGATCACCTACATTATCTGCCTTTATTCTCACAATTCTTTTTACTCTTTGTGTACATGAGGAAGCAGGTGGGAAAAGTTAAGTGACTGGCTTAAGATCATACATATAAGGGAAGGGGCCTAAACTAGAACCCGGGGGTTCCAGCTTCCAGTCTTTTGTTCTGCAGAGGGCAGAGCTCTGGTGGGACAGGGAGGAGGGGAGCAGTATGAGAAGTGATAACAACCACTGGGCACACCCCGCAAGGACTATAAGCTCCCACTCGGAAACAATATATGGATTGAATTTTGTCTCCCAAAAAAAGGTTTAAAATGTGCAAGGCCATGATTCTCAGTAGTATTACATACTGGCCTCCATTGTGTGCTGTAATGTAGTTATCCTCAGATATGCATTTGTAACTCAAGTCTTTACAGAAACTCTTAAATCTGTGATATTAATGAAGTAGGATTAATGGCAGTTATGTTAACAGGCAGGATACAATCTACAGACTCGGGTTGTATATTGACTCAATCTGTTTTTACATATAAAAGAGATTGAGATCAAAGGGACCTACTACCAAGGAGAAAGAAGAGCCTGGATTGGAGTGGAGTGAACCCTTTAGATACAGAGTCCCTACACAGAGCCTCCTAAAATCAGGTTACAGAGAAAGTCGTCGTCTCCTACAGCTGGCATTCTGAATCCAGATTTTTAGCCTCCTAAACTGGGAAAGTATGAATTGCCATTTGTTAAAACCATCCCTTGGTGAAATTTCTGTTATGACAACACTAGATAACTAAAAGAAAGCATTTGGGAACCACACCGATCTGCTAATTGTGCCTCTTACCAGAAAGCTATGTGGTTTCAGACAGGTTGTAATTAGATGCCAGCAAATTGACTATAACACATAGTAACCCTCTGAACAATGGATCTGAACTTTGCCCTGCTTTGATCTGTGTATATGGTTCACAATAAGCACAATTAAGTATTCTGGAATTTCCACTCTTCTTGATGTTAGCCATAATTTATGATCCATATAGTCAAATGCCTTTGCACAATCAAGAAAACATGAGTAAATCTTTCTGATATTCTCTGCTTTCACTTAAGATCCACCTGATAGCAACAGTGATATCTCTGGTGTCACAGCCTCTTCTGAATCCAACTTGAATTTCTGGCAGTACTCTGTTAATGTACTATTCAGACATTTTTTAAACTTTATTTTTGCAATGTTTTATTTATTTATTTTCCCATTTTTTCAATTGTAGTTTTGTTTGTTTGTTTTTAATTTATTATTAATTTCAATGAAAATTTACAGAGACTTTGGGTTTCCATTCATTCATTATTGCACTTTTTTCCCCTCCCAACCCTTCACCTCTGGTATACCACCCTCTTGGAAAAATAAAAGAAAAATTCTTTCATTGTTTTACAAACACTCCCTCAGGTCCACTCCACTATGTAGCCTTCACTCTGGACTCTATTCCAGACGTTTTTAAAATGATCTCATGAAGATTTTACTTGGCATGTGATTGTAATGATATTGTTCAATAATTTCTGTATCCTGTTGAGCTACATTTCTAAAGAATGGAAATAAATATGAATCTCTTCCAGGGAGTGATCCAACTAACTATTTAAAAACTTCTTTTTAAAATAGAAATGATAATATCTCAGAGAGATAGATATGGGCTGCGGTGAGGCAGAAATTAATGATGACTACTGGCACGAGACATCCTACTGGAAGATATTAGTTTCTTTTTCTTTTTTGACTGCTTTCCATTTAGCTCTCTTTTTCTTTCAACAAGAGGGACTGATAGAGAAATGTAGCAATAGGCATATTGGAAACCACGATGATTGGGCAAGGCTCCAATCTGCTGTTCATAGAGTCACTGTAAGTCGTAGTTTGGCTCAACAGCACATAACAACCACATTATCACTTAGGTTCTAAACAAACTAAGTTAAGAAAGGACCCAAGACTTCCAATGCTGCCAGTGACATTCTAGGGGCAAATTCTTTCATACTCACAACCAACCAGTAAGGAGCGCTGGTAACATAATGGGTTAAGTGTGTAATTGCTCACTGAAAGAGCAATGATTTGAGCCTCCCAGCTGCTGTGCAGCACAGAGATGTGGGAGTCTGCCTTAGAGACTCTAGGGAACAGTTTTCTGTCCTGTAGGGTTGCTATGAGTTGGGAATGACTCAGCAGCATACAATAACAAGAAACAGCCAGCATTGTCCTTGAGCAAAGTCAGTGGCTCTATCACAGACCAACCCTAGCACATAGCAATACTAACAGCAGTTTAGAAACAACACAGGAAAGAACAAATCAGTCTTAGAAGAAATGCATCCAGAATGTTTCTTCTTTTTTGATGCTGTATGCTGGAGGGCACTCAGCCTATTAGCACCTCTCCATCTGAGAACAAGCTGCTGTGAGTGGGAATGGCTGATCTGCAGAGAGATGAGTTACTGGGGAAGCTGAACTACACCACTCCACCGCTCTCTGCTCTCCATCTTAAGATGATTTGTTTTTCATTTTCTAAACAAACCAAACAGGATTTAAATTACTTACCCATACAAATGACTTCTTAGAAATCTCACCTCTGGCTTATCACTTGGAACAAAAGCCATTTCTTAACCATGGCAAAGCTCTTGATTCTTTTCAGAACATTTTCATGTACATTATTTCATTTGATCCTTACCACACCAGGAGACAGGGCAGGCTTTACTGTTCTCTTTGAACAGATGAAGGATCTATAACTTAGAGATGGGGTGGGACCCAGGACTCCCTGCTCCTCTATGCTCAATTAGGAGTTCAGAATTGACCTTTTGGTAGCTTCAACTCCAACAGTTGAAATTCTCTCCCATCCAACTCAGCTACTGAATCATCAAAGCTGTCACCCCTCAATTGGCTGGGGAGGATGTGGGGTCAGAAAAGGGTTGTTGTTGAGTTGGAACAGATGCATAACTGACACAGAGCTAACCTGTAGTGGGTTTTCAGAGACAGTTTATACACAGAGAACATTACCCATCTTTCTCCAGTACAGCTGCTGGTGGATTTGAACCATATGCCTTTGGAATGACAGGAAAGCCCCTTCTCACTAAGCCACCAGAGCTCCCTAGAAAGAGGGTAGTCCTTCGAAGAGTGACAACCTGGGCACATCCTGCAGGTAATCTAAGCCCCTTACTCAGGGAATTCTACCTCCAGATCATCCCTGAACCACCACTGTTCCCAGGGGATACGTGTTAAAAACAGATATTACAAGGTAAAGGGTTCAAGATGGCTGGAAGGTGTGAAGGTTACATATTAAACAGGATTACAGCAAGGGTCCTTAAAAAGTTAACGAATGGAATTCCAAAATCTCTGTAGATGTTCATTGAAATAAAAAATAAACTAAATTTTAAAAAAAATCCACTGGAGGGTCAGCTATGGGTTGATTCCAACTCGATGGCATGAAACAGTTTGAGTCATGGTTCACTCAACGGCACATCACATCAACAATAAACTTGCCAGACCTCAGAAGCAAGGCATGCCATCTTTAAGGTGTAACTCCAGATTAGCATCAAAGTCAGAGGCATATTTAAAAATCCAACATAGATTGCAGATTCATGCCAATGCTTTAAAATGGAGTTAAAGACCTACTTTTAGACTTTCCTATTTACATATACACCAACTGCTTGATTTTAGACTGTCATACATACCTAAATATTTATAAATTAAATGAATTATATAAAGATTAGCCATGGTAATTGTTAAAGATGCATGATTTGCTTATCAAGTACTTTGTAAAATTCTTTCTCTTCCATCTACTTTTAATAAGTTTGAAATTTCCATAATAAAACACTTTTAAAAAAAAGTTAACCTTTGTGCAAAAAGAGTTGAAGAGACGTGTGTGTGTGTGTGTGTGTGTGTGTGTGTGTTTGTGTAGAAGCAAGAGTGGCATCCAGTTCCTAAATAACATGCCTCCAGAAACTCTATGAACTTTGATAAATATTGATAGTGTTTAGGTGCTTCAGGCCTTATATGAAAGACATTCTCAGCAGAGGAGATAAGCAGCAAAAAAGATTCTAAGAAATTGTAAGAAGACCAATGTGGCTGGGGCAACGGGTTAAGGGGGATAACAGTCTCCCAGAGTCACTTATTGAAACAGACAGGCCCACTCCCAGCATTTCTGATTCAGTAATTTTCGCTTCCAACAAGGTCCCAGGTGATGCTGAGAACTCATACACAGAGGCCCTGGACTCTCCGGTAGAGAGGAAGCAGCATCTTCATTGAGAATGCTCTAGCTTGTGCTGGTAGGTCACCAAGGTGGCAGATGTATGTGGCTGCACACTCTGGAACCACTCTTGCTAGTTGCCGTCAAACTGGCTTCATTACATGGCGGCCTTACACATAACAGAACAAAACACGGCCCAATCCTGTACGATCTTCACGATTATTGGCATACTTGTGTCCATTGTTTTAGCTTTTTTGTCATCCAAATCTTTGAAGGTTTACATAATTTTCTCCAGTCCTCTACCAAATAATGGCTCAAATTCCCTAAGGATGAGTCCAAAATAATCACGTCAAAGGCTCTTTCTCATTGCTTCTAAGAGACATTCTGTGGAACCCTGCTGGTCTAGTGATAAGAAGCTATGCTGCAATCCCAGAGGCACTCCATAGGAACTCACCAACTGCAACATGAGAGAAGGAAGGGCAGTCTCCTTCAGGGTGATTTACTGCCTCTTAAAAACTGCTGGAGGATCGGCAATGGGTAGATTTGACTGGACAGCATACAACAATATTTCAAAACATTTCTTTCTTTCAAAAAAGGAGAAAGATTGTTGGTGCATTTCTTCTCAATCTGATTTGTCTGTTCTTTCCTATGTGATTTCTAATCTTCTGTTACTGTTGCTATGTGCCATCCAGTGAAAACTGACTCATAGCTGACACTCCAGTGGGTTTTCAGTAAATCAGACAAAAAGAGAGTGTCCATTTTTCTCCTGTGAAGCAGCTGGTAGATTTGAACTGTGTTCCTTGGTATTGTTGTTGTTGTTATGTGCCGTCGAGTTGTTTGAGACTCATAGCGACCCTATGTACAACAGGCCTAAACTCTGCTCTGTCCTGTGCCAATCGCACTGTCTCTGACACTCCCATCCCAATTATCCCAATCAATGAATCTATCCACCTCATAGAGGGACTTACTCTCCTGCACTGTCCCTCCACCCTACCAAGCATGATGTCCCTCTCCAAGGACCTGTCTCTGCTTACAACATGTCCAAAGTATGTCAGAAGAAGCCCCAGAAGCCTTGCCTCCAAGGAGTAGCCTGGTTTAACCCTCTCCAGGATGAATCTGTTTGTTTTCTTGGCAGTCCATGGTACATTCAGTACTCTTCTCCAGCACCACAGCTCAAAGGCATCAATTCTCCTTTGGCTCCTCGGTATTAGCAGCACTGATTCTTACCAGTAGGCCAACAGAGTTTCTCTGTTAGTATTTGCAGTGCTGCTGTTACTACTACTATCCAAAACTAGTAAATATTTTCACATGTTGAATTATTCAATGTAATAGTTGGCATTTTTGGTTTAAAAAAAATTCTACAATGACTCGTATTTATATTTTCTTTTCAGTTCTTGAGCACATTTACAAAAACTGTTTTAAAGTTCATGCCTGTTTCTTCCCTCGTCTTTATTATTCTGGGTCTGTTTCAACAATATTAACTCACAGTAACAATAAACTGTCTATTAAGATTGGCAACTGAAAAAAAGAATATATAACTCTTTAAAAAGAGCAATTTAGTCCTTTAACCACTGCTGAGGAGTCAGTTCTGATTTGTTTGTTCTTCCCCGAGTCCTGCAGATACTCTGTATTCTTCACCAGCACCGAAGTACAGGTGTATCAATTCCTCTTGTGCCTTCCAATTTCACTAGCTAGCTTTCAAATATATATTGTTGCTGTTGTTGTTATGTGCTGTTGAGTCAACTCTGACTCATTACAACCCTATGTACAACAGCTCTGAATCCTGCTCTATCTTCCTTTGTTATTTTTGTTTTACCCCAATCTATCTCGAGCCAATTTAATTGTCTCTGGCATGCCTACCCCCATTACTCCAGTCACTGAGTTAATCCATCTCATCCAGTGGCTTTCTATCTTGTGCTGTGCCTCCATCCTTCCAAGCCTGATGTCTTTCTCCAAGGACTGATTCCTCCTTGCAACATGCCCAAAGAATGTGAGATGGAGCTTCAAAATTCTTGCCTCCAAGGAGCAGTATGGTTTTCCCTCTCCAGAATGAACCTATATGTTCTCTTAAAAGTTCATGATATGTTCAAGACTCTTCTACAGCACCACAACTCAAAGGCATTTTTCTTCTTCTTATCATCTTTAGTCATTGCCCAGCTCTCTAATGCATAGCAAATAATTGCAAAGACCATGGCCTGGATCAGGTGCACCTTAGTCTCTAGACTGACATCATTGCTCTTCAGTACTCTGGAGAGGTCCCTGACAGCAGATTTTCAGAATGCAATTCATCTTTTGATTTTGTAGCTGCTGGTTCCAAGAGTGTTGATTGTGTAGCCAAGCAAGCTGAAGCTGTCAATAATCTCAATACTTTATCTAACATGATGCTACCAATTGTCCTAGTGGTGAGAATCTTTATTTTCTTGATGTTGAGCTTCAATCCATATTGAAGGCTACAGTCCTGGAGCTTCTGCAGCTAATGCATCAGATCCTCCTAAGTTTCTGCAATCAAGATTGTGTCATCTGCAGGTTGTGGAGGAGTCTTCTTCCAATCCTGATGCCACAATCCTCCTTTTAAAGCCTAGACTCATAGATCATCTGTTCCACATATAGATTGAAAAGGTATGGAGGTAGGATATATCCCTGATGTACACCTTTTCTGATTTTGAGCCATCTATTCTGACGACTGCCTCCTGGTCCAAGTATAGTTTTCACAGGAGCACAGTCGAGTGTTCTGGGATTCCCATTCTTCTCAAAGTCAGCCACAGTTTGTTGTGATCCACACAGTTTATTTTTACATAGTCAATGAAACACAGATAGACATTCCTCCGGTACTTTCTGCTTTCGGCCAAGATCCGTCTAAAATTGGCTATTATGTCCTTAGTGCCACAACCTCTTCTAAACTCAGCCTGTACACCTGGCAGTTCTCTGTTGATTTTGTGCTTTTCCAGTCATTTATGGATAATTTTCAGCAAAATTATGCTTGTATGTGATATTAATGATCTTGTTCAATAATTTCCACACTCTACTGGATCACCTTTTCTTTGGAATGGGAATAAAGATGCATCTCTTCCAGTCAGCTGGTCAGGTAGTTGACCTACAGATTTCAATCAGCTAATATGTACTTTTTAAAAATTTATTCACATTCCAAAAGAAGACCTTTTTTTAATAGTAATAAATTTTTATTTAATGAATGTTGCTTTGTCTTTCAATTCCATTGTCCATGAATATCACCACAGTTCCTCCAAAGCTTGTATATAAGATTCACCTTCAAGAGAACCCTAAAGGAACAAAAGTGTTATTTTAAAGAACTTAACACCTAATCAACAATTACACTTATTGTATTCTCATTCAAAAAGATTAAAAAGACCATGATATAGATCAAATAACTTTAGATATTAAAATTACATTTTTGCTTATTAACTCTTTAAAGAGATATTTTGAAGCAGATCTGCCCAATACAATATACTATTTGATTTATAGATTGGTACTTATATAGGCATTGATAGTTGATATAAGTAGAGTGAAATCATTGATAACTCCATTGTCTTCATCATTTGTCATAATTGTCTGTAGGTTCAATTGCTTTATCAGTAGGTGCTTCAAATAATCTTCATTTTAAGAAAAAAGGTTCTATCACCTACATAAAACAGATTTTTAATGAATCTTTCTCTAATCTTCTTGAAATGTTGGATGTTCTACTGAAATAACTGTGGGGGAAGGAGAGAAAAACGAATTCTGGAGCAAGAAGATCCAGTTTCTAGTCCTTATTTCACTGTGTGGCATTTTAATAAGTTACTTAGTAACTTTGAAGGTGGTTATTTTGTTGAATTATTGTTTGTGGGGGTTTTGCCCCCTATCCTAGGAACAGGTTTGAGGCCTTGGACATTAATGAGTGAAGAGTGGATGAGCTGTGGGAGAATATCAAGAATATCATCCAGGAAGAATTCTAACAGTCATTACAAAGACAGAAGAGGAAGAAAAGACTAAGATGGATGTCAGAACAAACTCTAAATATTGCAGTGGAGCACTGAGAAGTCAAAGCAAAGGGAAAAAATCAAGATACTAAGAAGTTTAACAGAATATTCCAGAGGGCAGTGCAAGAAGACAAAGTAAAGTTTTACAATGAAATGTGCAAGGAACTGGAGTCAGAAAATCAAAAGGGCCAAACTCACTCAGCGTTTCTTAAGCTGAAGGAACTGAAGAACAAATTCAAACCTCAAGTTGCAATATTTAAGGATGCTTTGGGCAGAATATTAAACGATCCAGGAAGCATTATAAGAAGATGAAAAGAGTATACAAAGTCATTGTACTAAAAGAAATCGATGGACACAGAAGAATTTCATGAAACAATGTATGAGCAAGAGCCTGTGGAGATGAAGGAAGAAGTTCAAGCTGGTCTGAAAGAATTGGCAAAAACAAGGCCTCAGGAATTGATGGCATGCCAATTGACATATTTCAACAAACAGATTCTTTCCTGGAGATGCTCACCAAGTTGTGCAAGAAATCTGGAGGAAACTACCCAACACACTGACTGGAAGAGATCTATCTATATTTGTTCCCATTCCAAAGAAAGGTGATTCAACAGAGTGTGGAAATTATCTAACAGTATCATTGATATCACATGCAAGCAAGATTCTTCTGAAGATTATCCAAAAATGACTGGAACAGCCCGTCAATAGAGAACTGCCTGAAGTGCAGGCTGGATTAGAAGAGGCTGTGGCACTAGGGATATTATAGTTAATGTCAGATGGGTCTTGGCTGAAAGCAGACTTTGTGTCGATTTGTATTTCCTTGACTATGCAAATGCATTTGACTGTGTGGATCACAAAAAACTATGGCTGGCTCAAAGAACGGGAATCCCAGAACACTTGATTGTGCTTATGTGAAAACTATACTTGGATCAGGAGGCAGTTGTCAGAACAGAGCAAGGAAACACTGCATGGTTCAAAATTGGGAAGAGTGTACGTCAAGGATGTGTCCTATCTCCACATATTTTCAGTCTGTATGTGGAACAGATTATCTGGGAGGCTGGGCTGTCTGAGGAGAGTGTAGCATCAGGACTGGAAGACTCATCAACAATCTGCATTATGCAGATGACACAGCCCTGCTTGCTGAAACGGAGGAGGACCTGAAGTGCTTGCTGCAGAGGGTCAATGACTGCAGCCTTCAATATGGATTGAAGCTGAATATCAAGAAAACAAAGATTCTGACCACTGGGCCAATTGGCAGCATCATGATAGATGGTGAAGAGATTAAGAAAGTTGACAGTTTTAGTTTGCTTGGCTCTATAATCAACACTCTTGTTACCAGCAGCCAGGAAATTAAAAGACAAATTGCATTGAGAATGTCTGTTGTCAGAGACCTCTCCAAAGTACTGAAGAGCAATAATGTCATTCTGGAGACTAAGATACAAGCCATGGTCTTTACAATTCCTTACTATGCATCAAAGAGCTGGACAAATTACTAGGGATGATAGAAAGAGAGCTGATGCTTTTGAACTGTGGTGCTGGAAAAGAGTATTGAATATAGCATGGACTGCTAGGAGAACAAACAAGCCCGTCCTGGAGAGGGTGAAGCCAGGCTACTCCTTGGAGGTAAGTATTCTGATACATTTGACATACTTTGGACATGATGCAAGGGGGAATCAGTTCTTGGAGAAGGATGTCATATTTGGGAGGGTGGAGGGACAGCACAGGAGAGGATAGGTGTGTCAGAGACAATAAGATTGGTAAGAGATAGAGCAGGGTTTAGAGCTGTTGTACATTGGGTTGCTATGAGTCACAGGTGACTTGACAGCACATAACAACAACAACAACAATATATTAAATCGGGAAAATAATCGTATCCACATAATAAATTTTGCTTTGAACCTTAAGTACATGCTTACATTTTAATGCCATTAAGGTTCTTCCTTCTCTCTAAAGTATTATTCTAAAATGTTCTATCAGAAAGCACATTATCATTCTCATTCAAACAGCTTATAAAGCTGTGGCTTGCTCGACAGTCACCTTGGGCTACTTAGATAAGTGTTATTGTTGTTGCTGATTGCCTTCAAGTCGAGCACCACTCATAGCAAGCGACCTTATGAACAAAAGTCCTGAAGTCTCTCAACAACTACCAACATTTATCAAAGTTCATAGAATTTCCGGAGGCAAGTTGTTTAGGAATTGGATTGAAATTTCCCAGAATGACAAAAAAAAAAACCTTGCTAGTAACTGTTATGTTTGTAAGGAGGAAGAAAAAATTTCTGGTTTTTCTATAAAGCTCCACATTAATCCTTTCTGATGACTGGACTTGCCCTACTTCTCGATATGACATGGATTTTCATGTTCTAGAGCTTTGCATCATGCTGTAGCCCCCTCTAGAACAACTCTGTTCAAGAGTTATTTTCACACTGATGGAAGTATTCTACATCTGGGCTACCCAATGTGATAGTCATTGTGTATATATGCTTATTGAACACTTAAAATGTGGCCAGATCAAATGAAAAGCTGAATATTTTTTTGAAGAGCTGAATTTCAAAATTTAATTTTCTTTTAATTAATTTAAATACAAATGGCCACATGTAGCTAAGCAGTTACCTTTCAGGGCCACATGGTTTTAGATTGCCCTTAACCCTTCTTCCCCTAATAGCAAAATACTACTTATTCTTGATAGCTATGTATTAATGTCTCTAATCTTCATATTAACAAGCAGATCTATCTCTTCTAAGTATTCCCATGTATTATTGTTGTTGTTGTTGTTATGTATTTTCAAGTTGAAACCAACTCATAGCTGACCCTCCAGCAAATTTTCAGGGGAAGTAAATCTCACAAGAGAAGATTGTCCATCTTTTTCACTCAAAGCAGCTGGTGAATTTGAACCAAGGTCCTTTGTGTTGGCAGTACAACTCCTTATAAGCCATCAGAGCTCCCTCAGCATCCCCACAGCCCTTATAGTAGTTCAGTGTATCATAATTTGATTGCTTTTCTACCCCTTCAATAAACTATGAGCTTCTTGTAGGCAGACATTATGACTTCTGTAACTCATAGTGCTTCTATCTGGCACTACATCAAACACATAACCAACCAACCACAAATTTGTTTTTGAGTCACTTCTGATTTATGGTGACTTGCTGTGTGTCAGTCGTGACTGTCTGGGATTGGGGCCGAGCTGAGAATGCAGTGACATTACAAGGATTTGCATAGACGAGGGCCGTGCAGACGCCTCCCTCATCAGCCTTTGCCTTATGGGCTTTGCCATCTGACTCTGAACAATAACACAGGACATTCTATGCTTCAGGCAAGTCTTCCCATCCACCCTCCCCCAATTCTGTCCCTCTTCCTGGGAGAAAGGTTCAAATCTCTCCATTCTAACAGGTGAAAAACACTCTCATCTGAGGATGGGCTGATTTATTATAAATGAGGAGGTTAAGACCCTGCTTTCTGGATGAACTGTTGGATATTTTGACGACTGTCAGTATCACTTAAAACTGGTTTTGGACAAGTTTTGGTATATTCACACAATGGAAT
>NW_006399807.1:6251144-6265381 GCF_000299155.1 Elephantulus edwardii
TAGTTTTCACAGCTGATATTGAGCTTCTCCAGTGGTTTTTTTCCACAGATGTAATCTATCTGATTCCTATGCATACCATGAGGTGATATCCATGTGTATAACCTGTGTTTATGTTTCTTATAAAACGTATTTGCAATGAATAAGTCATTGTACAAAATTCAATCATTCTATCTCTAGCTTCATTTCTGTCACCAAGCCCATATTTTCCAACTACTAATACTTCTTCTCTGTTCCCAACTTTTTAATAAGTCACAAATACTCAGGTTCAAATTTTGAAGGTACTAAAATTCCTCTCTTTAACAATTGACATTTTCAAGAGTCTCCAAAACTGTGGCATCATAATGTCCAGGCAAACGATATCACTGTTTTAAACACTCCCTGAAGACCTAGACTTGAATCTTCATGAAACCATAGTCTCCTTCAGGGCAGTGTCCTCTCAGTATTTTGGAATCCTCAGTGCCTAGCCCTGTATCTGCATATTTTCATGTTGTGGTTGTGAGTTGCCATTGAGTGGGCTCCAATTCATGGCTACCTTATGAGTAACAGAATAAAACACTGTCTTATCCTGTGCCGTCTTCATGATCATTGCTGTGTTGGAATCCATTATTGTTAACACTGTGTCACTCTAACTTATTGACAGTTTCCCTTATTTTCACGGGCCTTCTACTTTAGCAAACATGATGGCCTTTCCTGTAGAGTGGATTTTTGTGATGTTGTGTTCAAAGTAAGAAAGCAAAAAAGCATTCTTCTTGTATCACTTCTAAGACTTGATTTGTTCATTCTTGTAGCAAGGAACTCCAGTGGAGCTGTGTATTTTGTGCCAAAATGCTGGGAAAGGTGGTGGTTCGAATCTACCAGCCTCTTTTTGGAAGAAAAATGGGTAGTCTCCTCTAGCGAAGATTTACAACCTTAGAAACCTGATGGAGGATTGTTATGAGTCAAGCTCGACTCAATAGCAGTGAGGTTTTGGTTTGCTTCTAGTAATCCATGTTATCGTTGTTGTTGTCACCTGCTGCCAAGTGGGAATAGACTCATAGACTTCTGCAGGTTTTTCAGAGGCTGTAAATCAAGCAGAAAGAGATTGCCTGTCTTTCTACCTAGGAGCAGCTGGTAGATTCAAACCATGTGCCTTTTGACTGGCAAGCCATCAGAGAGTCAATATTCTTGACCTAAATGATGTTCCCAGGAGAGAGTTTTAATCGCAATTTCCTTACATATCATAGGTGCTCAATAAATATTTGATCATTAAATAACAAAATCATATTGTCAATGACAAAATAACTGACTTCTTCTGATTACAAGTAAAAAAGATAATTTTCCCTGAATTTCAAAAATTTATGTCAGAATAGATTTTTTAGTAGGAATTTCAAGTTGACAAGTCATCCATTTCTTACTGGAACCACAGCTTTCAACTTTGGCCATGTAATAAGAAAATATTATACCCAAGATACTTTATAGCGATCCCTGGGCCTATTCCCAAAGATTCTAATTTAATGACTCTGGAGGGGATCCCAGGAATCAGTGAGTTTTTAAGGCTCCCCAGGTGATGCTAAAGGGCATCTAGAGTTGCAAATCACAGTTCCTGGCAGTACCCACCTTCCCCTTCCCTGGGGTGATAAATCTTTGGCTTAGCCATAAGGAGGTTGCAAAAGATAAGGAACAGGGAAAGGATTATGGAAGAAAAGATACTAAAGGAAGTCATTCAAAATCATTTTCCCTCTGAAACATAAAGTGTTATATGAATAATGTGAAATGAAATCGATGTAGCACTAAGGTCGCAGTGAAAAGTTTGGAGGTCAGAGTCCAGGCATTTGGAGCCCAAGCAGCAAATGGGACTTAGCCAAGGAGCTTTAGCAAATATTTACACCCTAGTTCACATCAGAACTATCAGATAAAAATCTTTGATGTTACATACTTCTAATATAGACACAATGGAGGCTGCTTTGTATATCCAAGGTAATTTCTCTAAATGTCTCGAAATTTAGACCATAGATTCTTTCAACTTTTTTTTTAATGTAAGAGAAAATTCCATTTTTATACATAGATCTGAGCACCTTGAAGTCTTGTCCATGAAATGCAGCTAAATGGAATTGCTGGCAAGCTTCCCTGTGAATTCTGACTGCAATGTGGCAAAGATTGTTAGGTGCCATCGAGCTGAGGAAAACTCATAGCATTACTATGAACAACAGATAAATCTTGCCTTATATTGTGCCATCTTCACGATCTGTGATATGCTCAAGCTTGTGGTTACTGTCTCTCTGTCAATCCATCTCGTGGAGAGTTTTCCTCTCTTTATCTGGCTCTCCTCTCTTCCCAGCTGATACCTTTTTTCAAAGACTGGCCCTTCATAACAACATGTACACTCTTGTATCTAAAGAATTTTCTTATTGCATTTCCTCTAAGCCAGATTTGTTCATTATTTACAGTCTATGAAATATTAAAATCTCATTTGTCATTGTTGTTGTTGTTGTTGATGGCTTTCGAATCGAGCATGACTCATAGTGACCCTATGAACAAAAGGCCTGAAGCCCCATGTACAACTATTGATATTTATCAAAATTCATAGAATTTCCAGAGGCATGTTATTTAGGAAGTGGATGCCACTCCTGCTTCCAAACCTGTCATAGTACATTATTGTTTTTATATGCCATTGAGTCGCTTGCGATGCATAGCATTCTATGCACAGCAGCTCTGAACCCTTTCCTGTCCTGAGCCAGTCTCACTAACTCTGATACACCAACCCCCATAGCCCCAGTTCAAAGAAGTCAATTCTTCAGAGCCCCTTATTTATTAACCAGCTTTCAAATCAATATGAAGCAATTTAAAAATACTATGTCTTAGGTCAGGTACACTTTAGTCTTCCAACTGGTATTATTATTTGTTAGCATTTTAAAGAAGTCCTTGACAGCTGATTTTCCCAATACAACATAATTTTTATTTCTTGACTACTGCTATCATGGTGTTGTTAGTTCATATGGAATTATACTGTTAACCTAAAGGTGGCTATGAGTAGTTCAATTTGGACTTCTACATTTAGTAACATTAGTTCTTAATCATATGCTACTTTTCAGAATGGTTTGATGTCAATCAATTCTTTTAGTACAGTGACTACCCTGTGTGTTCCTTCCATTTTATTTGTCTGTTCCCCACATAATTCATTCTTTTGCTCATAAACTCCTACAGTATTGCAACTTGAGGTTTGAAATTTTCCTTCAGTACTTTCTTTTTAACTTTATACTGGTTTACATTAAAAGTTTATAAAATTAATATACATTGCTTCTCACACCAAATCTTTTCCCTTTAATTTAGCCAGTACCTTAAGCTTGAGAAATGCCAAACCTGTTTTTCCTTTTTTGATTTTCTAAATCCAGTTCATCTCACATTTAATTATAATACTTGGTATTATCTTCTCAATGTGGCAAATGCAGATATGAAATGCTTTGTCTTCTCAATGTGCAGATACCAAAAAGAAAAAGAAAAAAAAAAGTCTGGCAGCTGATTGCTGATATACAATGCTATCATCTCATTTTCAACCCAATGCCTTGTAGGGTGGAGTTAACATGTGTCTAGAGAGAAACTTTGCCTTAAATGACAGCTCTTCAGGACACATGACCTCCACATGAAGTTATTTTGTGAGCAATATCTCTCTGGTAGAAATGAATCATCAGCTGGAAGTTTGTATTAGAAGAGAGTATTTTCCATTAATGAAGTTGTCCACAAGGTTTCAGAGGACACCCTGAATGCTAGGATACTAGACCGGTGATGGAGATGCAGCCAAGCAGCTAGCATCAAATTAACAATCACACACACAAAGGTTTTAGGGCACTGAGGATCAAATCATGGTTTGCCTTGAAACGACATTCATTTCCTAAAGGTACTTAGTAAACTGACATTTTGGCACAGCCTTTCTCAATTTTATTTAAAACGTAGGATGAAGAACTAAGTATGAATCTAGTTTTGAGGATAATTAGCCTCATGAATTGGGTGATACATTTCATCTTTCAGGACTTCAGTTTCTTTGTATGTAAAACCGGCTTAAATGAGCTTGATTTGTGCTTCTTCACTTGGGATGAGCAGGAAGTAAAAAATTCCCAGGTCTCCTTCCTAGTATCTGTGATTTAATACATCTAGAAACCTCTCCACTTAAAAAAAAAATCAAGAACTCACTATCCAGTCAATTCCCATTCTCAGTGGTTCCATTTCTTTCTTAACAATTTCTAATTATCCTACATTCATGGTTCTCACATTACATGTTCCAATCACTAGTGTCTGAGTGTGGAAACTACAGAATAATATCATTGATTTCACACGCAAGCAAGATTCTACTGAAGGTTATCCAAAAACGACTGGAACAGCACATCAGCAGAGAATTACCAGAAGTCCAGGCTGGGTTTAAAAGGGGTACTAGGGATATTGTAACTGATGTTAGATGGATCTTAGCTGAAAGCAGAGAATACCAGAAGAATGTCTATCTGTGTTTCATTGATTATGCAAAGGCGTTTGACTGTGTGGATCATAGCAAACGGTGGCTGACTCTGAGAAGAATGGGAATCCCAGAACATTTAATCGTGCTAATGCAAAACGTATACTTGGACCAAGAGGCAGTCGTCAGAACAGAGCAGGGTAACACTGCATGATTCAAAATTGGGAATTGTGTATGCCAGGGATGTGTCTTATCTCCATACCTTTTCAACTTGTATGCAGAGCAGATTATCTGAGAGGCCAGGCTCTATGAGGAGAAGTGTGGCATCAGGATTGGTCGAAGATCTATTAACAATCTGCGATATGCAGATGACACAACCCTGCTTGCTGAAACTGAGGAGGACCTCATGCACTTGCTGCAGAGGGTCAAGGACTGCAGCCTTCAGTATGGACTGAGGCTCAATGTCAAGAAGACAAAAATTCTCACCACTGGACCAATTGGTAACATCAGGATGGATGGCGAAGAGATTGAGATTGTTCACAGTTTCAGTTTGCTCGGCTCCACGGTCAACACTCTTGGCACCAGCGGCCAGGAAATAAGAAAAATGTATCGCGATGGGAAAGTCTGTTGTTAGGGACCTCTCTAAAGTACTCAGGAGCAACAGTGTCTCTCTGGAGACTAAGCTGCGCCTGATACAGGCCATGGTCTTTGCAATCACTTGCTATGCATCAGAGAGCTGGACAATGACTAGGGAAGAGCTGTGTTGCTGGAGAAGAGTGTTGAATGTACCCTGGACTGCCAAGAAAACAAACAGATTCATCCTGGAGAGGGTTAAACCAGGCTATTCCTTGGAGGCAAGGATTCTGGGGCTTCGTCTGACATACTTTGGACATGTTGTAAGGAGAGACAGGTCCTTGGAGAGGGACATCAAGCTGGGGTAGAGTGGAGGGACAGTGCAGGAGGGGAAGACCCTCTATGAGGTGGATTGATTCAGTGACTGGGGTAATCGGGATGGGTGTGTCAGAGGCCACGTGATTGGCACAGGATAGAGCAGGGTTTAGGACTGTTGTACATAGGGTCGCTATGAGTTGCAAACGACTCGACAGCACATAACAACAACATAACAACAGTGTTTCCATACATATTAGAGCAGAATTTTGTTCCACAGAGTATTCAGTGACTGTTATCTTTCAGAAGGAGATTGCCAGAATTTATTTATGAAGCAGCTCTGGAAAAATGTGATCTGCCAATCTCTTTTTTCCCCTTAACACTTCTTATTGTTGTTGCGTGCTGTTGTGTAAGATCTGACTCAAAGCTGACTCACCAGTGTGTTTTCAGAAGGAATAAACTGCAGAGGAGGAGAGTGCCTATATGTCTTCCATGGAGAAGCAAGTGAATTTGAATCCTATGCCTTTGGGTTGATAACACAGTCCTTACCACTAGGACACCAGAGGAGTGATGTGTTTAATTCCAAATTAAAAAGTCTAATAGCTAAAATTGTTCTGGAAATCTAAGGATTTCAAACAGCAGCTCAAGAAGACAAAACAAAGCGCAATGTGCAAAGAGATAGGCTTGGAGAATATAAAAAAGAGAACTTGCTCCACATTACTCAAATTGAAATAATTGAAAAATATATTCAAGCCTCAAGTTGTAATTCTGAGAGATGCTACAGGCAAAACCTTGAAGACTTGAAGAAGCTCAAAAGAATATGGGGAGGAATCACTTTATAAACAGAATTGGGCAACACAGGAAAATTTCAGGAAATACCATGTGAACATCAATAGTAACAAAGGAAGATACTATGACCAAAAATATTGAATGATCCAGGAAACATCAAAAGAAGATGGAAGGGAAAGAAAATACACAGAGTCACAAAAAGAACTGAGTAACAATAAATCAATCTGGGAAGGATGTGAATCTCAAGGAAATTGTCCATTTCCTCTAGGTTTTCAGATTATCAGAGTATAGATTTTCCTAATATTCTGATATTAAGAATTTTATTTCATCTGGTTCTGTTGTAATGCCACCTCTCTCATTTCTTATTTGAGTTGTTTGTGTTTTCTCTTTCTTTCCTCTTGTTTTATTTGCTAATGGTGTTTCTATTTACTGACCCTTTCAAAGAACAGGCTCCTGATGGTTCTAATTGGTTTTCTGCTTTCTGTCTTACTGACTTCCACTCTTGATCTTGTCATTTTCTTTCTTCTAGAGGCTGTGTGGTTAGATTGTTACTTTTTTTCTATTTGATGGAAGTGTTGAGATAAGTCATTAATTTTGCTTGTTCTATTTTTATGTATTTGCCTATTGCTATGAATTGTCCCCTGAGGACTGCCTTAGCTGTAACCCATAGATTGGGTCTTTTGTATTTTCATTATTACTTGTTTCAAGGAATTTTTTATTTTTTTATTTAACTTTTTATTTCTTCTATAACCAAATCATGTTCTAGTAGGGTATCATTTAGCTTCCACATGGGTGATTTTATAAGCTTTGCCCTCTTGTCTTTAATTTCCAGTTTTATAGCACTGTGGTCTGAAAGGGTACTTTGTATTTTTTCAAATTTGTGTGTGTGAACTTGAGAAAAAAGTAAAATGATTTTTCAGTTGGGTGAAGTACCCTGAATACATCCACAAGGTTAAGTTGACTGATTGTATCATTTAGATCTTCTGCATTTTTGCTAGGTTTCTTTAGAATTGACCTATCCTTTGGTAAGAGTGATATGTTAAAGTCTCCTATCACTATTGTGCCAATGTGTCAATTCCTGGGACCTTGTTTACTCTCAATTCCTTCAGAGCAGCCTGAACATCCTCTTTCATCACCATTGCCTTTTGATCATGTGTTATTTCATAACATTCTTCCCTATCAGCCAATTCTTATTGGTACAATGGCTCTGTGTACTCCTTCCACCTTCTTTTGCTTCCTGGATTATTCAAAATTCTGGACACAGCATCGTTAAGTATTGTAGCTCAAGGCTTGAATTTGTTCTTCAGTTCCTTCAGCTTAAAAAAATTCTGAGTGAGTCCATCTTTTTTTATTTTCCAACTCCAGTTCTTTGCACATTATACTCTGCTTTGTCTTCTATGCTGCCCTTTGAAATTTTCTGTTCAGCTCCTTACCTTTTTTTATTTCTTCCCTTTGCTTTGGCTTCTCAGCACTCTAGCACAATATTTAGAGTATCTTCTGACATCTACCTTGGTCTTTTCTTCCTCCTCTGTCTATGTAATGATCTTTTGCATTCTTCATGGATTATTTTATCCTCCTATAGCTCATCTGATATTCAATCATTAGTATTTAAGACCTCAAATCTGTTCCTGAGATGTTCTCTAAGTTCAGGAGTGATAGACTAGTGGATTTGCTTTGATTTTCTTTAGCTTCAGTTTGAACTTACATATGTATAGTTTATGGTTTTTTCCACAATCAGCACCTGGCCTAGTTGTCAGAGCTGATACAGAGCTACTTCAGTGATTTCTCCCACAGATGTAATCAATCTAATTCCTGTGTAGGCTACCAGGTGAGGTCCATTTGAATAGTTACCATTTGTTTTTTTTATAAAAGATATTTGCAATAAATGAATCATTGATTGTACAGAATTCTATCATTCTGTCTCCAGCCTCATCACCAACTCTATGTTTCCTGACTACTGACTCTTCTTGTCTGTTTGCAACTTTTCCATTCCAGTCACCATTGTAATGTATTTTGGTCGCATGTTCAATTGATTTCTGTTTGCAGGGGTTGGTAGAAATCATCTGTTTCCTTCTTTTTGGGTTTAGTTGTTGGTGCATAAACTTGAATGATAGAGGTATTAACAGATCTTCCTTGTATACATGTGGATATTTTTTTTTATACATGTGGATATTATCCTGTCATTTTTCCTTGCCCTTTCATTTCTAGCATAGTAGATCATATGATTATCTGATTGAAGATTTCCTATGCCAATCAATTTCATTTTGCCAATGCCTAGCATGCCACTATTTATGTGTTCCATTTCTTCCTTAATAATCTCCAGTAGTTCTACATTCATACTTTTCACATTCCATGTTCTAATCAATAGGGTCTGCTTGCAATTTTTCCTCCTCCTTTGTGATTCTCAATATGATGGCTTAGTGTCTGGTGCCATGTCTGCTACTCTAAGTGTCCTCTATTATACACAGGGTTTTTGAAGGCTTGTTATTTTGGAAGTATATGGCCAGTTCTCTCTTGTCTGACTTAGTTTGGGGGCTTAGCTTTAGAGAAATATTTGACAGACAAGCACATTACTCACAAGAGAAGATGGGATATGCAGGTAACAGATTAGGTTTTGGTCCTTGGGGGCCCCATCCCTTCAGCAAATGTGTTGTGTTCCCACCTTGCCAGCATCCAGCTTAGTTTTCTGTCCTTGCTCCTTCAGCACCCTCCATCCCTGGCTCCTAGCCAACTCTAGTTTATAGCTCAAGCTTCCAACCACCTCTGTCCTCTCATTTCCTTTCTACTCCCCTGTGATATTGGTGCTCCTGAAGCTGAGGCAGTAAAGTCCATGTGGCAGTGACAAACCAATTGACATATTTCAACAAACAGTTGTTGCCTTGGACACATCAGATTGTGCCAAGAAATTTAGAGGACAATTACCTGGCCAACTGACAGAAGAGATTCATATTTATCCCCATTCAAAAAAAAGTGATCCAACAGTGTGGAAATTATAGAACAAAATCATTAATATCTCATGCAAGCAAGAGTCTGCTGAAAATTTTAATTCAAAAGCAACTGAACAGTACATCAACAGAGAACTGATAGATGTGCGAGCTTGTTTTAAAAGAGGCAATAGCAATAGGGACATTATAACCAACATTAGATGGAGCTTAGCTGAAAGCAAAGAGTAAGAGAGGAATGTTTATCTTTATTTCATTAACTATGCAAAAGCATTTGACCGTCTGGATCACAACAAATTGTGGCTATCCTTGAGAAGAATGGGAATCCTAGAACACTTGATTGTGCTCATGCAAAACCTATACTTGGATCAAGAGTCAGTCTTTAGAACAGACCAAGGAAATACTGCATGCTTCAAAATCAGAAAAAGTGTACAACAGGGATCTATTTTGTCTTCATACTTTTTCAATCTATATGTAGAACAGATTATCCAGGAGACAAAGCTCTATGAGGAGGAATGTGGCATTAGAATTGGAAGAGATTCATCAACAACTCGTGTTATGCAGATGACAAAACCTTGCTTGCTGAAATTGAGGAAGACCTGAGGCATTTGCTGCAGAATCTCAAGGACTGCAGCCTTCAATATGGATTGAAGCTCAACATCAAGAAAACAAAGATTCTCACCACTGGACCAATTGGCAAATTCATGATTGACAGTAAAGAGGTTGGAATTAACAGCTTCAGCTTTCTTGGCTGCACAATCAACACTTTTGATACTAGCAGCAAGGAAATTTAAAGATGAATTGTATTGTGAAAATTTGCTGTTACTCTGATAACAATTATAAAATGGACAAAAGACATAGAATTTTCACAGAAAAAATATTTGAATGGCCAGAAAACATATCAAGAAATGCTCAAAATTACTGGCAATAAGAGATACAAATAAAAAATCACAATGAGATACCATCTCACTCCAGTAGCAGTGGTAAAGTATAGTAATAAATGTTGGAGAGGATTTGGTGAGATAAGAACTATTTTACATTGTTTGTGGAATTGTAAAACCTCTCTGGAAGGCAGTTTGGCATTTTCTCAGAAAGCTGAACATAGAAATTCCAAATGACCCAGCCATTCCACTGCTTGGAATATACTCAGAATGAAAACTGAGGTACAAATGGAGACTGGTACAGCAATGTTCATAACAGTGTTATTCACCATCACAAGAACATGGAAACAACTCAGATATCCAACCACAATAGAATAGATTGAGAAACAGTGGTACATTCACACAATGGAATACTACATAGCACACAAGAGCAATGATTTTGTAAATCACAATCTAACTTGGGAGAGACTGGAGAGTATTATGCTGAATGAACTAACTCAGTCCCGTAAGGACAAATACTGTATAAAACCATCATTGTAGAATGAGTATGAGGATCCAAGGGGGGAGGGCGGGCAGAGGGGTAAAGATGGGCAAAGGATGGTTAATCATAAGCTCGCACAAGAAAATGAGAAAAATCTGGTGTGAAAAACAACATATAAGAACTTAGTATATAAATTCATATTAAAAAATTACATACTTTCAGAGACCTCTCCAGAGTACTGAAAATCAATGATGTCAGTCTAGAGACTAAGGTGTACCTGGGCCATGGTCTTCTCAATTACTTGCTATCCATCAGAGAGCTGGAAAATAACTAAGGGTGACAAAGGAGAATTGATGCCTTTGAGTTGTGGTGCTGGAGAAGAGTATTGAACATACCACTAAGAGAATAAACAATTCTGTCCTGGAGAGGGTGAAACTAAGATGTTCCTTGGAGGCAAGGATTTTTGAAGCGCCAGTTCACATGCTTTGGGCATGTTACCAGGAAGATTCAGTCAGTCCTTGGAGAGAGAAATCATGTATGGAAGGGTGAAGGGACAACACAAGAGAGGAAGACCTTGGTTGCGATGGATTGATTCAATGACTGAAAAAATGGGGGTAGGTGTATCTGAGACAATGAGATTGGTTCAAGTTTGGGCAATGTTCAGAGCTGTTGTCCATCGCATCGCTATGAGTTGTAGTAGAATTAATGGTGCATAACAACAAACTACAACTATGGTGTTGTTTATTTCTTCAAGTCTATTAACTGTTATGTATTTTGCAGGTTTATCATTTGGTGCATAGATAATGGCCAAGGCTTATCTTTTTTATCTATTGTGCCTTTAAAATTATATAGTGCCTTTCCTTATCATGTATGGTGGTTTTCATGTTGAAGTCTATTTTATCAGAAATTAGTATCATAAAGAGTGTCTTAACAGTATTTCCAGTACTGTAATGGATGTAACTTCTCTGCCTTGTGATGATTTCCTAAGTTCTTGTACCTCGATAATCTATAAATGTAACTATAGCTTCATTTCTTTCTTCAATCTTCAGTAATTTTTTTTCATACTTGTTCATGTTCCTCTGTGTCAATATATTTTTTCTGGCTCTCTGTCTTTGGAGTGTTCACTTTGTTTATCCATTCTTATTCCAGCATTTGTACCCTATGTAGCTGTTGATATAACTCCATGTCAATTTATTTCGTCTGATTCCATGTCTCTGAGATAATAACTTTTTTTATGGCTTCTATTCTTCCTACTATCATTTGTACTTTCTTCTGTAGCTATTCCTATGATTCCACATCATTATATCTATTCTGCTTTCCTGTCTCTGGAGTAATCATTGGTTCTGCAATATGCTCTGTTTTGGGGTGATTTTTTATGTATATGTTTGTTTGTTTGTTTGTTTGTTTGTTTGTTTGTTTGTTTGTTTTGTGGTTCGGTTTTTTGAGTTTTTTTTTTTGTTTGGTTGGGTTTTTTTTAGGAGAAGGCTTGCTTTGTTTTTGCACAATATTTAAAATTGCCTTCTGCTTTCTTGACATTATGTGACGTTTCTCTAGGTAAGGTTTAGATTGTTCTATTTTGTGTGCTTAACTGGTTAACAGTTCCTTACCTATATGATGTTATTGATTAGTTGCAGGATTATAATATCCCATCTATGAGGTGGGCAACTCTCTCTACTGGAAATCCTTTATTTGCCTTTCCTAAGTCCTTTACATATTCTCTGGTTTGCAGTGCAACCCTTTGGGAATCTTGCCTTATTTTAGCCCATTCTTCTGAAGTTTATTGTCCTCTTTGGTCTCTAGAGTGGTAAGGTCAGGTTCCCAAACTAGAGCTGCTCCTGTCCAGGTAGGTGGCAAGAACTTCCAGCTCTAGCGTTTCAATGTGATGGTTCTGGTAATGAGTCTATTTCCTGACTTCAGTCTCCTCTCCTCAAGTCAATTGTCCTTTCAGTCTGTTGGCTGGCTTTATGGTGGCCAGGTAAGCAGCCTAGAGCAGTTCTTCCCATCCCTGGCAAGTTTCAGACCCCTAACTTCCTAGAACTGAAAAATCTGTTTCTTTTTAAACAATAATTATGATGAACAAATAGGCCATGGTTTTTTAACTGGTCTGAGAAAATGTACACTAGCCTTTTGGATAGTATGCATACCATCAGTATGCCTAAAGAATAAATAGATTGGATAAACTGTATGCTTATTGGGTGGCTCAAAATTTTCTTGATTCCATATCATTTTTTCCTAATATGTCTGCATCACTCTCCTATAGTTATTAGCACAAAGTACCACAAAGAAAATATAACAACTCACAGTTTTGGAATCTGAGCTTCCAACATCAGGGTATCAGGTATGCTGATTTCTTTTGCTATTTTAAGGTAGAATCTGTCCCAAACTTCTCTACTAGCTTCTGGTAGCTTCTTGTTTCCCTTGGTTTATATCTATAGCATCACATGACATTTTCTGTCTGTCTCTCTGCATTTCCTCTTCTCTTTTATAAGACACTATTCATTTAGATATTTTTTGTTGGAGAAATTTAAGTTGCACTGAAGATATTGGGGGGGAAAAAATAAGGCCCTAAGAATCAATGGGATAAAAATTCACATGTTTCAACAAATAGATGCAGCCCTGGACATGCTCACCAGGCCATGCCAGAAAATTTGAAGGACAGCTACCTGGCCAATCAGTTGGAAGAGATTCATATTAGTTTCCATTCAAAAAATTAGTGATGAAACAGAATGTAGAAATTAACAAACAATATCATTAATATCATATGCAATAAAACCCTATTGAAGATGATAAAAAGCTGGTGAGGATAGTACAAAGACAGACAACTGCCAGAAGTTCAAGCTGGATTTAGAAAAGGCAGTGGCATATGGGATACCATTGTTGATGTCAGATAGAATTTTACTGAAAATGGAGAATACCAGAAGGATATCTATTTGTGTTTTATAGACTATGAAAGGCATTAGACTATAGGGGTCATATTAGATTTTAGCTGACATTAAGAAGAATAAGAATTCCAGAAAACGTAATTATGCTCCTGAGAAACCTAAACCTAGACCAAGAAGCTGTTGTCTAAACAAACCAAAGAAATGCTGCATGATTTAAAATCAAGAAAGGTGTACACATTGCTGTATCCTTTCTCCATGCCTACTCAATCTGTATGTGAAACAAATCATTCAAGAAGCAGGGCTATTTGAAGAAGAATGTATTATCAAGATTAGAGACTCATTAATAACCTGTGAGATGCAGATGATATATTCTTGCTTACAGAATGTGAAGAGGACTTAAAATGCCTGCTGCAGAAGATCAAAGACTAAAACCTTGACAATGGGTTATATCTCAACATTAACAAAAATCCTCACCACCAGCATCACTGCTCAAAAGCATCAATTCTCTTTCTATCATCCCTAGTCATTGTCCAACTTTCCAATGCGTAGCAAGTAATTTCAAAGACTATGCCTTGTATTAGGCTCATCTTAGTTGCCAGACTGATATCGTTGTTCTTAAGTACTTTGGTGAGGTCACTGACAGCAGATTTTCCCAGTGCAATTCATCTTTTAATTACCTGGCTGTTGGTACCAAGAGTGTTGATGGTGGAGCCAAGCAAATTGAAGCTGTGTACAATCTCAATCCCTTCACCATCTATTATGATGCTGCCAATAGGTAAGAATCTTTGCATTCTTGATGCTGAGCTTCAATCCATACTGAAGGCTGAAGTCCCTGACTTTCCACAAGTGCTTCAGGTCCTCCAGAATTTCAGCAAGTAAGGTTGTGTCATCTGCATAATGCAGATTGTTGATGAGTCTACCTCCAAACCTGGTACCACATTTCTCCTCATA
>NW_006399807.1:6268076-6273148 GCF_000299155.1 Elephantulus edwardii
TTGAAGCTCAACATCAAGAAGGCAAAGATTTTCACCACTGGACCAATTGGCAACACCATATTAGATGGAAAAGAGATTGAGGTTGTTAACAATTTCAGCTTGCTCAGTCCGCAATCAACAGTTTTAACACCAGCAGTCAGGAAATCAAAAGACAAATTGCATTGGAAAAATCTGCTCTCACGGAGCTCTCCAGAGTGCTGAAGAGCAACGATGTCAATTTAAATACAAAGGTGTGCTTAATCCAGGCCATGGTCTTCTCTATTACATGTTATGCTTCAGAGAGTTGGTCAATGACTAAGGATGACGGGAAAAGTATAGATGCCTTCAAGTTGTGATGTTGGCGAAGAGTCTTGAACATACATGGACTGCCAAGAAAAGAAATTGGTCTGTCTTGGAGAGGATGAAATCAAGTCTCTGGAGGCTAGGATTTTGAAGCTCTCCCTCATTTACTTTAGGAATGTGAGAGACCTTTTGTTGGAGAAAGACATCATGCTTGGCAGGGTTGATGGACAGCACAGGAGAGGAAGACTCCTAATGAGATGGATTGATACTGTAACTGGGGCAATGGGGGTTGGTGTGTCAGAGTTAGTAAGACTGGCTCAGGACAGGGAAGGATGCAGAGCTGCTGTACATAGGGTCACTATACATCACAGGCACCTCAATGGCACATAACAATAATAACATATGACAGGTTTGGAAGCAGGAGTGGCATCCACTTCCTAAACAACATGCCTCTGGCAACTCTATGAACTTTGATAAATGTCAATAGTTGTAGAGGGGTATTCATTGGGTCACTATGAGTCATGCTCAACTCTAAGTCAATCAACAACAACAGACTACAGCAGGGCCTCCACAAGGAAAAGACTGATAACCTAGTAACAAAATGAGCAAAAGACATGGAAGAATTTCTACACAGGAAGACATTCAAGTGGACAACAGACACACTCGAAGAAATTCTCAATATCACTGGCAATAAGAGAAATGCAAATCAAAACCAAATGAGATACCATTTCACCCTTGTAGCAGTGGCAAAGTTTAGCAGGGTAGCAAGTAATACGTGTTAGATAGGATATGGAGAGATTAGAACTCTCATAGACTGTTGGTGTGACTGTAAAATGGACAACTACTCTGAAAGGCAGTTTGGCCTTTCCTCAAAAAGCTGAAGATTTAAATTCCACATGACTCAACTATTCCACTGCTAAGAATATATATATCCCAAGGAAAATAGAACTGAGACAGAAATGGAGATTTGTACACCAGTGTTCATAGCAGTGTTATTCACTATCACAAGAACGTGAAAATAGCCCGAATGTCCATCAACAAATGAATAGAATGAGAAATCGTAGTACATGTACATGATGCCATACTATGTAACGCTCAGAAGCAATGATTTTGAAAAATACTATCTCGTATGGGAGAAGCTGAAAAGCACTATGATGATTATACTAACCCAGCTTCATTGGGAAAATACTTCATAAGTCAATTACTGTAAAATTAGAAGGATAACTAGTAAGATACGTACAAAATCCCAATTGGAAGAGGAGGCAAGAGGATACCTATGGATGGGGAAAGAAAGAAATCATGAGGTCACAGAGTTTTGTGGGCAGAGGGAGGGGTGAAGGAACTAGGGAAGGTCCAGTGGGGATCTGAAAAGATGGGTAACAGAGGGCATAGATCAATGGTCATTCATTTTATAAAACACAATCTACACAAAGTATGGGATTGAGCAAATGAAATACAATGTAAATGAAAGAACATGTGAAACACAAAGTTTATAAATAAAACACAGTGTATATAAATTTTGTAAGCAAACCAACATAAAATACAAATAATTTTTAAAAACCAACTATTTCCACACATTGTAAGGTTCACAGGCACTGAGAGTAAGAACCTCGGGTACTTTTGTGAGGAACACAATACAACCCACAAAAGGCTGATTGCTACTTTGGATTGAATGTGTTGCTAGGTCAGTCAACCCAATTTCAATTGCCCCGTGTATTGACTGAACATTAGAACAAAACAGAAAATGAAATCCCAGTCTTGGAACTTCTCCACTCCTGTTCTAGCAGAAGAGTTGGTTCATCTTGCCATCATGAGGTCAATGAGCTCTCACAGCCAGAGAGGTATGCTAGAAGCACATGGATGGACCATTCTAGCATCTCATGTCAATACTGTTCGATCCCTCAACCTTGCTGCAGAGAGCAAACCACAGGGAGAAGGAACTGGGAGAAGATCTGAAGAAACATTGATATTAGGCAAGATTAAAAAAAAAGAACAGGTAGTTCATAAAAGCTCAAGAGGAAAGAGAGGGTGAGTCTGGAGACAGACCAGAAGCATTCAAATCAACCATAGAAGGCTTATATGTGTGAAGCAATAAGCTGGTTTATTATCACTTGGGTGAAAGTGAACTGAGCTCTCAAATTAATTAGAGATCAGCAACTTCTTGCTGTTGTTGTTGTTTAGTTGTTATGTGCAGGGAAGTCGTCTGTGACTCATAGAGTCCCCATGTTGAACAGCTCTGGACTCTAACTTGAGCCAATTTTACTGTCTCTGACACATCTACTCCCATTACCCTAATCCTGAGTCAATCCATCTCATCAAGGGCCTTCCTCTCTTGCACTGTTGCTCCACCCCTCTAAGCATGACATCCCTCTCCAAGGACTGATCCCTCCTGGCAACAGGCCTGAATTATGTCAGAAGAGCTTCAAAATCCTTGCTTCCAAGGAGCAGCCTGGTTTCACCCTCTCTAGGACCAATCTGCTTGTTCTCCTAGTAATCCACAGTTTATTCAATACTCTTCTCCAGCACCACAGCTCAAAGGCATCGATTCTTCTTCTATTATCCTTAGTTATTGTCCAGTTCTCTGGTGGATAGCAAGAAATTGTGAAGACCATGGCCTCTGAAAATTATCCCAAAATGAATGGAACAGCACATCAGCAGGAAACTGCCAGGTGTGTAGGCTGGGTTTAAAAAAGGCTGCAGCACTAGGCTCATTATAGCCAATGTTAGATTTTAGCTGAAACCAAAGGAACATCCATCTTGCTGTTAGGGGGTCATTTATATAAAGAGATTATTAGTGGGTTAAGCAGATCACATAAGAAAGTTAAGCAGTATTCTGTTGGCACCTTTTTCTTACCTTGCAGGTATAGTCTTAGGTTAGTTCCTTTTCTGTGATATTCTGGAACTTCCTGTTTTTGTGGATTCAGCTTTCCACTAGGTTTTGAGCAGACTGGAACTAGAGGGAGAGAGCTTTATCTGAGAAGTAGAAATTCTAGCAATAGTGAGGCAATTTCATTTTACTTAACAGTTCAAATAAAATTTCTGAACCAAACAAGACTTTAAGACTTCACAAAACCAAAACTAGGATAAATTAGTTAGGTCTAGATAATTTGATCATGATATCTTCAGTTTTAGCGACTAAATTTTCCAGTTACTTGCTTCGATCTGCATTTCCATTTAGCTATTGAAACACAATTTGTCTACATTAAAATGCATAAATAGTTGCTTTCCCGTCTGAAAGCTGAAATTGTGCAACACTCCATCTGAGGGAAAAAATAGTTTGATCTTTGTCAAAAGAGAAGATCAGTTTTAGTGGTGTAAATTTTACAGCCTCGAAAATTATTTTCAAGTTACTTCAGCTTTGTAAAATTGGTCTCCCACACAATTTTCTTAGTGTGCAAAGAGTTGAAAAGTTCACAGGTGGTCTTTGCATGAATTTGCCTGCAAATTTCTGCTTACCCATATGCTCCATATTTTTAAGACAAAAATCCTAATAGTAATAAGGACATTTCTTGGGTGCTGTGGTTATTTGGACTACTCATGTATTTACACTAGATTCCAAGTCATTAGATCAATCACTTAATTCGTCTAGATCCCTCACACCAAATGTACCAGCAAGATAAGATGGAAGCAGAGTGACTATAAAAAGGTCAGGGACAGGCTTAAATATGTCCTACTAAGTAGGTTAGCCAGGCTACTATGCCAGCTGTCGCCCTCTTCATATTTTCCTGACATCACCAGCAGAAACGAGCAAAGAAATCCTGCCCCAAACAAATAGTGAATGAGTACCCAGTTTCCTTCAGGATAGGCTCACTTGGAACACAGAATGGCTAATAATCATTAAAGATACTGAAACCAAAAAATATAGTAAGTCACATTTAGAGAACATGGGATTTAGAGAACATTTTACAAAATGGATTAGCATGTTGACTGCCTACAGATTTTGCATGTTGACATGAAAAGACTAGTGGAGAACATGAGATTTAATGTAAAATTAACCATGGTTCAGGTCAAAAGTCTTCTGCTCACTTACTGCAGAGTCAAGCAAGCTTTAAAACATTCTAAACCTCAGTCTTTTCCTCTGTAAAAAGGGGAAAATCTTCTTTTTTCATAGGACTGTCATGGAGTTCAAGGCAAGGTGCATGCAGAAGTTCAGAAGGTTCTCAAGAAATTATAATTCTTTTCATTGGCTTAATGCTAAGGTGTTATACTGCCAACCCTAATGCAGACAGTTCAAATCCACCAGCTGCTCCATGGGATAAAGATGAGCAATCTCTTCCCGTGTGATTAAAATCCTCTAAAAACCCACTAGAGGATCAGCCATGAGTCAGTTCTGATTCACCAGTACTCAGTAACAACACAGCTATCTAAGGAACTCATGATCAAATGAGTATGAAGTTGCTCTGCCAACCCAAAGGCAGGTGGTTCAAATCTACCAACTGCTCTTCAGGAGAAACATAGACAATCTCCTCCAATGTGATTTGTAGTCTCTGGAAATCTGCTAGAGTGTTAGCTATGAGTCCTCTTTGACTCAATGTCAATGAGTGAGGGATATAGTTACCAAGAATGATGAAGCTCTATCTAATCAAAGTCATCTCTCCAACAGGTTTAAACACAGCAGAATTTGTGAGGATGGCTCAGGATCTAGCAGGGTTTGTACTCTGGCACACAAGGTCAATAAGATTGTAGACACTTATGGATGGATGATGAAGAGACTGAGATTGTTCACAGCTTTAGTTTGCTTGGCTCCACAGTCAACATTCTTGGCACCAGTAGCCAGGAAATTAAAAGGC
>NW_006399807.1:6274694-6276131 GCF_000299155.1 Elephantulus edwardii
GTGCTTCAGGTCCTCCAGAATTTCAGCAAGTAAGGTTGTGTCATCTGCATAATGCAGATTGTTGATGAGTCTACCTCCAAACCTGGTACCACATTTCTCCTCATAAAGCCCAGCCTCCCATATGATCTGTTTTGCATATAGATTGAAAAGGTATGGAGATAGGACATATCCCTGGCGGACAACCTTCCCAATTTTGAAACAACCGGTGTTTCCCAGCTGTATTCTGATGATTACCTCCTGGCCCAACTATGGGTTTTGCATAAGCACAGTCAAGTGTTCTGGGATTCCCAATTTTCTCAGGGTTAGCCACAGTTTGTTGTGATCCACACAGTCAAAATCTTTGCATAGTCATTGAAACACAGATAGACATACGTCTGAAATTCTCTACTTTCAGCCAAGATCCATCTAACATTAGCTATAATATCTGTACTATCGTGGCCTCTTATAAGCCCAGTTTGCATTTCTGGCAGTTCTCTATTGTGTTGTTCCCATTGTTTCTGGATAATTTTAATCAGAATCTCTCTTGCATGTGATATTAATGATTTTTTAAATTATTTCTATAATCTCTGTCAGTTCACCTTTCTTTGGAATGGTAACAAATTATATATATATATATCTGCCAGTCAGTTGGCCAGATGTTTGTCCTCTAGATTTCTTGCCACAGATTTCTTATGGAGTGTATCCACAGCAGCATGTGTTTGTTGAAATACATCAATTGGTATGTCACCAGTTCCTGGGGCCTTGCTTATTTTTAATTCTTTCAGAGCAGCTTGAACTTCTTCCTTTATCACCAAAGGCTTTTGCTCATACATTGTTTTATAAAATTCTTCTGTATTAGCCAATTCCTTTTGGTACATTGACTCTGTACATTACTTTTACCTTCTTTTAATGCTTCCTAGAACACTTAATATTCTGTCCAAAGCACACTTCAGTTGTTATTGTTGTCATGTGCCACTGAGTCAACAGCACCTCATAGCAACCCTGTGTACAGCAGCCCTAAACCCTGTTCTATCCTGTGCCAATTTCATTGTCTCTAACACAACTACCCCCATTATATCTGTCACTGAATCAGTCCATCTCATAGAGGGTCTTGCTTTCCTATGCTGTCCCTCCACACTCCCAACCATGATGTCCCTCTCCAAAGACTGATCCCACATTGCAACATGGCCAAAGTACGTCAGACAAAGCTTCAGAATCCTTGCCTCCAAGGAGCAGCTTAGATTCATCCTTTCCAGAAAGAACTTGTTTGCTCTCTTAGCAGTCCATGATATATTCAATACTTTTCTTCAGCATCACAGCTCAAAGGCATCAATTCTCTTTCTATCATCCCTAGTCATTGTCCAGCTCTATGATGCATAGCAAGTGATTGCAAAGACCATGACATGTATCAGGTGCACCTTAGTCTCCAGACTGGCATCGTTGCTCTTCAGTACTTTA
>NW_006399807.1:6282306-6299017 GCF_000299155.1 Elephantulus edwardii
ACATCATGTTCGGTAGGGTGGAGGGACAGCACAGGAGGGGAAGACCCTCTATGAGGTGGATTGATTCAGTGACTGGGTTAATGGGGATGGGTGTGTCAGAGACAATGCAATTGGCACAGGACAGAGAGGAGTTTAGGGCTGTTGTACATAGGGTCGCTATGAGTTGCAAGCGACTCGACGGCACATAACAACAACAAGAACAATGGAACATGCCTCAGGGGTTTTATGAGTTAGTTTAATTTTGCACTAGGTATTGTTAGTGCTCCAATTGTATACCAGAGAGGGATGGACAGTACCTGGTATCAGCTAAGGCTAGAATGAATATTGCCTTGGAAACAAGTAAGAGATACAGCCTTGAATGCCACTTAAATCTAATTCACACAAACTAGAGCAAGGCCAATGTGGATCTACTAATCTCCAACCAAGGATATCTTCCAAAAAATACAGCTGTATAACTTTCAGATGAATATGAAAACTATCACTGGATTCAGAAAGTGTCATATAATAAATAGGTCTTTTTATTTTTTTTAAATTACTTTAGTAGTCAGATTGAATTTGAGATTAGCACATCAATTCTTAATAATTGAGCATTTCCAATATGTTTAAATGAGGCAACAAAGGTTAAACTCAAAGTTTTAAAAAATCATTCTGTTGATAGTCTGTCTGCACTCTGTAAACCCTTTCCACCCAGATAGAACAAAGATGAACTCTCTGACCACAGTAGCACGCATCCTTATTTTAGAATGGAGATTACTTAATTTTCTTTAAAGGACTACAGTGAGGATTAAAACAAGTGTTAGCAGAGCATTGGACATGTGATAAATAGTCCTTATCAATATTAATTGTAGTTGTGGTTGTTGCTTTGTTATATTCTTCTTCAGACTTTATCATTTCTATATTGGGCTCAGGGGTCCTGAATGCAGTGGTTAAATGATTCACTGTTAACCAAAGGAAATCTCCAGTCTCTCTAAAGGGGATAGATAGGGCAGTCTGTTCCTGTCCAACTATATAGTATAGCGTAGGGAACTCTATGGGACAGCTTTACTTAGCAGATATACAGCGTCACTGTCAATTGGAATTGACTGGACAACATGCGGTTTGTACCAGGCACAGTTACTTCAAAGAAGAATCTGAGGTTCCATTCCTCAAGTTAAAGACTCCAAAGAAGGATTTATTGTTGTTGTTGTGTATACTTGAGTTAGAATCAACAGAGGGGAGGAAAATTCCCATCTTTCTTCTGGGGAGGAGCTGGCAGATTTGAACTGCAGACCTTTGTGCTGACAGTGCAATTCCTTACCAAAAGGCTGCCAGAGCTCCTTCTACAAAAGCATAGCCAAACAAATGTTCTCTCATACAAAGCAGTAACATTAGATCGCAGCAAGTCTCTATAGGTACCCAGAGGGGATCTTGAAAAGCTTAACATAAAAGGAATTGCTTTATATGGACTTGAATGAATGAGTAGAATGTGCAGAAGCTGAAGTAAATTAAAAAGTATCATGGGCTTTGCAGGCTAGAAATGAGCTCTGTGTTACTCAAGCATAGATCACACAAAGAAAATCAGGTGAGGGGCTGGAGAGAGAGCACAGAAAGGACTAGGAAAGATCTAGAAGAGCAAACCAAAGTGTTTATAACTGACTAATAGATCTCAGGAATCAACCAATTTAAGTGAGAAAGTGATGAGAACAGATTTTTCTTTTTAATAAAATTTTTATTTTATGCTGGTTTACTTACAAACTTCATGTACATTGCATTTCACATTGATCTTTCCCACTTCTTTTACCCACTCTACCCTCCACCCATCAAATTGTACAACCTTATGATTAACCACCCTCCTTCTCCCCCCATCCTCACCACTCTGCTCCCACCCTCCACCCTTAGATCCTCATACACGTCCTAAAATAATAGTCTTATATAGAATGTGTCCTTATGGGACCAAGTTAGTTCACTTAACATAATGCTCTCTAGTCCCTCCCAAGTTAGGTAGTAATTTACAAAATCATTGCTCCTGCGTGCTGCGTAGTATTCCATCATGTGAATGTACCATAATTTCTCAACCAATCTGATTGTGATTCAACATCTGGACAGTTTTCAAGTTCTTACTATGGTGAATAATACTGTTATAAACACTGGTGTACTAATCTCCATTTGTGCCTCAGTTCTAAATTTTTTGGGGTATATTCCAAGCAGTGAAATAGCTGAGTCATATTGAATTTCTATGTTCAGCTTTTTGAGGAAATGCCAAACTGCCTTCCAGAGTGATTGTACCATTTTACAATCCCACCAACAATGTATAAGAGGTCATATCTTGTAACACACTCGCTAACTATTATTACTTGTTGTCCTGTTAAACTTTGCCACTGCTACTGGAGTGAGACTGTATCTCATTTTGGTTTTTATTTACATCTCTCTTTTTGCCAATGATTTTGATCATTTCTTCATGTGTCTGTTGGCCATCCAAATATCTTCCTCTGTGAAAATTCTTTCCATGTCTTTTGCCAATTTTATAATTATGTTACCAGTCTTTTTCTTGTAGAGGCCCTGTAGGATTTGGTAAAGTTACATATGAGACCCTTGTCTGAAATGGTATTTGTTGTTGCTGTTGATTACCATTGAGTGGAGCATTGAGGGTCATAGTGACCCTATGAACAAAAGGCCTAAAGTCTTTCTATAACTATCACTATTTATCAAAGTTCATTGCCAATTTTTTTTTCCCAGTCAGTAGATTTTCTTTTCACTACATTGGAAAAACTTTTTGATGCACACATCTATTTAATCTTTAGAAGGTCCCATGCATCAATTTTATCCTCTCCAGATTGTGCATTTCGGGCTGTAATTTGGCAGTCTGTTTATACCATGGACTAGGCCTTGTAAGTTTGATTACAGTTTGTCTCTCTGATGAACTTTATGGTTTGGGGCTTTATTCACAGGTGTTTAATCCACCTTGAGTTGATTTTTTGTGTATAGTGTGAGGTGTGGATCCTGTTTCAGCTTTCTGCAGGTCCAGCTTTGCCAGCACCATTTCTTGAATATGTTGTCGTTTCCCCATTGGATAGGTTTTATTTCCTTGTTGGATGTCAGTTGATCATAGATAGCTAGATCCATTTCTGGGTTCTCAATTCTGTTCCATTGGTCTAGGGGCCTGTCATTGTACTAGTATCATGCGGTTTTGGTTAATACCACTGTGTAGTAAGTAGGTTTTGAGGTCAGGGAGTGCTACGCTTCCCACTTCATTTTTATTTTTCAGAAGTGCCTTGCTTATTCAGGGTCTCTCTCCTCTCTAAATAAACTGGAAAATTCCCTTTCAATCTTCTTGAAAAATTAATTTGGTATCTATTTTGGAATTATGTTGAACATGTTAGATTGCTTTTGGTAGGATTGTTATTTTCACCAAAATGGGTCTTCCTATTGACTATGCAAAGGCATTTGGCTGTGTGAATAACAATAAATTATGGCTAATCTTGCTTAAAAAAAATGGAAATCCCAGAATACTTGATTGTGCTTATGCAAAACCTATCCTTGGACCAGGAAGCAGTCCTTAGAACAGAGTAGAGAAATACTGCACCATTCAAAATGAGGAAAGGAGTGCATAGACTGACTTTTAATCTATATGCAGAACACATCATTCAGAAGCAGGGCTTTATGAGGAGGAATGTGACATCAAAATTGGAGGAAAACTCAACAACCTACATTATGCAGATGACACAACCTTGCTTGCTGAAACTTTAGAGGACCTGAAGCACTTGCTGAAGAAGGTCAAGAACTGCAGCCTTCAAGATAGAGTGAAGCTCATCATCAAGAAGACAAAGATTCTCACCATTGGTCCAATTGGCAGCACCATGATAGATGGAGAAGAGATTGAGGTTGTTAACAATTACAGCTTGCTTGGCTCTACAATCAACACTTTTTAGCAGCAGCAGTCAGGAAATCAAAGGACAAATTGCATTGGGAAAATCTGCTGTCTGGGACCTCTCCAGAGCACTAAAAAGCAATGATGTCAGTCTAGAGACAAAGGTGCACCTAATCCAGGCCATGGTCTTCGCAATTACTTGCTATGCATCAGAGAGCTGGACAGTGACTAAAGATGACAGAAGAAACTGATGCTTCGAATTGTGGTGCTGGAGAAGAGTCTTGAACACACCATGGACTGTCAAGAAAACAAATAGGTCTGACTTGGAGAGGGTGAAACCAAGTTTCTACTTGGAGGCTGGGATTTTGAAGCTCTCTCTCACATACTTTGACCAAGTGGCCAGGAGAGACCAGTCCTTGGAGAAGGACATCATGCTCAGAAGGGTGGAGGGACAACACAGGAGAGGATGACCAAGATAAGATGGATTGATACAGTAACTGGGCCAATGGGGGTTGGTGTGCTGGAATCAGTGAGATTGTCTCAGGACAGGGAAAGGTTCAGAGCTGCTGTACACAGGATCACCATGGGTCACAGGTGAATCAATGGCACATAGCAACAACAACAACAATCCATGAACAGAGTACATTTTTCCACTTATTTAGGTCTTTTATTGTGTCTTGCAGAAATGTTCTGTAGGGTTTTTTGCATAGGTCATTGGTGTCTCTAGTTAAGTTTACTTCCAAGTATCTAAATTTATAATTGGCTATTATAAATGGTTATAGGGTGTGGCTATTGCTTGCACTAGGGTGGTGAGCTGATTGGACTTGGCCTCGTATTTGCTATTTCCAGACTGGGGAGATGAGTGGAATGGCCCACTCTTCAAAGGTGTGTTTTCTAGTTTGGGGTTGAGACTAGGGTATGGCTATTGCTTGCATTAGGGTATAAGCTGATTGGATTTGGCCTCGTATTTAAAAAGGCTTTGGGGCCCTCAGACTTGTTGTCCTTGGGCCTTTTTTTTGTGGATCGCCCAAATAAAACAGGCTTGGAAGCAGGAGTGGCATCCACTTCAAAAACAGCTTGCCTTCGGAAACTCTATGAACTTGGAGAAAAGATGAAACTTTTGTGTTCAAGACTCTCTTTCATAGGCTTGGTATGGGTCATCTAACCACTCTATGGCACTTAGCAACAAAACATTATAAATGGTATTGCTTTCTTGGTTTCTCTTTCTGAGTTTTCTTTATTACTGTAGAGGAATACCACTTACTTTTGGATACTGATATCATGCCACTCTACTAAATCGGAATACTAGCTCTAAATTTATTGTTGTTTTTTCAGTCTTTTGGGGGTTTTTGTGTCCACTATTATATCATCTGCATGTAGTGATAGTTTAACCATCTCTTTGCCGATCTGGATGTCTTTTACTTACTTCTCTTGTACTACCCTAGCAAGCACTTCCAATACAATACAGAATAGAAGTGGTAAAAATGGGCATCCTTGTCTGGTCCTTGTTTGCAAGGAAAATTCTTTTAGTCTTTCACCATCAAAAATTATAGTGGCTCTTGATTTTGCATACATGCTTTTCACAATGTTGAGGAAATTCCCTTTTATTCCAATTCTGATGAGTGTCTATCAGGAAGTAGCGTTGGATTTTGACAAATGCGTTTTCTGCACCAAGTGCTAAGATCATATGGTTTTTGTTATTTGCTTCATTAATATGGTGATTTATGTTATTTTTCTTAAGTTGAATCATCCTTGTCTGTTGTTTTTTGTTGTTGTTATGTGCCGTCGAGTTGCCTGCGACTCATAGCGACCCTATGTACAACAGCTCTAAACATTGCCCTATCCTGTGCCAATATCACCATCTCAGACAAAATCAATCCATCTCATCGAGGGTCTTCCTCTCCTGTGCTTTCCTTCCACCCTCCCAAGCATGACGTCCTTCTCCAAGGACTGGTCCCTCCTTGCAACATGTCCAAAGTATGTCAGACAAAGCTTCAGAATCCTTCCCTCCAAGGAGCAGCCCGGCTTCACCCTCTCTGGAACAAATCTGTTTGTTTTCTTGGCAGTCCATGGTATATTCAATACTCTTCTCCAACACCACAGCTCAAAAGCATCAATTCCCTTTCTATCATCCCTAGTCATTGTCTAGCTCTCTGATGCGTAGCAAGTGATTGCAAAGACCATGGCATGTATCAGATGCACCTTAGTCTCCAGACTGACATCTTTGCACTTCAGCACTTTAGAGAGGTCTCCAACCACAGATTTTCCCATTGCAACACGTCTTTTAATTTTCTGGCTGCTGGTGCCAAGAGTGTTGACTGTGGATCCAAGCAAACCAAAACTGTGAACAATCTCAATACCCTCACCATCCATTATGATGTTGCCACTCGGCTAGTGGTAAGAATCTTTGTTTTCTTGATATTGAGTTTCAATCCGTACTGAAGACTGCAGTCCCTGACCTTCCACCAAAGTGGTTCAGGTCCTCCTTAGTTTCAGCGAACAGGGTTGTGTCATATCCATATTGCAGATAGTTGATGATTCTTTCTCCAATCCTGATGCCACATTTCTCATCATACAGCCCAGCCTCCCAGATAATCTGTTCTAAAGATTGAAAAGGTATGGAGACAGGATACAGCCCTGGCATACACCCTTCCCAATTTTGAACCATGCAGTGTTTCCTTGCTCTGTTCTGATGACTGGCTCCTGGTCCAAGTATAGGTTTCCCATCAGCACAATCAAGTGTTCTGAGATTCCCATTTTCCTCAAGGTTAGCCACAATTTATTGTGATCCACAGTCAAATTCCATTGCATAGTCGATGAAACACAGCTAGATATTCTTCTGGTACTCTTCTTTCTGCCAAGATCCATATGACATTGGCAATAATATCACTAGTGCCATGACCTCTTCTAAACCGACCCTGTATTTCTGGTAGTTCTCTGTCAATGTACTGTTCAAGTCTTTTCCGGATAATCTTCCATAGGATTTGGCTAGTGTCTGATATTAGTGGTATTGTTCGATAATATCCACACTCTGTTGGGTCATCTTTTTTTGGAATAGGAATTAACATGGATCTCTTTCAATCAGTTGGCCAAGAAGTTGTCCTCCAGATTTCTTGACACAACTTGGTAAGCACATGGATGACAGCATCTGTATCAATTCCTGGGGCTTTATTTTTTTGCCAAGTCCTTCAGAGCAGCCTGCACTCACCCCTTCATCATTGCTTCTTGCTCATATATTGTTTCTTGAAATTCTTGTGTCAGCCAGTTCTTTTTGGTACAATGACCCTGCATCCTCTTTTCATCTTCTTTCTTGAATTATTCAATATTCTGCCCATAGCATCCTTGAGCATTACAACTTGTGGCTTGAATTTATTCTTTAGTTCTTTCAGCTTAAGAAATGCTGAGTGAGTTGGGCCCTTTTGATTTTCTGACTCCAGCTCCTTGCACATTTCATTATAATATTTTCCCTTGTCTTTCTGAATAGCCCTTTGAAATCTTCGATTCAGCTCTTTAACTTCTTGATTCTTCTCTTTGCCATGGCTACTTGGTACTCTAGCTCTAATATTCAGCGTCTCTTCTGACATACATTTTGGTCCTTTCTTCTTCTTCCTTCTTAGAATGACTTTTTCATTCTTCATGAATGATATTCTTGATATCTTTCCAAAGCTTATCTGGGTTTTGTTTATTAGTGTTCAAGGCCTCAAACCTATTCCTGAGTTGGCTTTTAAATTCATGGGAAATAGAGTCAGGGTCAAATTTTCATTTCTGTGCATATGATTTAACCTCCTTTAGTTTTAATTTGAACTTGCATATGAGCAGTTGATGGTCTGTTTCACAATCAGCAAGTGGCCTAATTTTTAGTGCTGATATTGAACTTCTCCAATGGTTCCATCCACAGATGTAATCAATCTGATTCCTGTGCACCCCATCAGGTGAAATCCATGTGAATAGCCTGTGTTTATATTTCTTATAAAAGGTATTTGCTATGAATAAGTCATTGATTTTACAAAATTCTATCATTCTATGCACAGCCTCACTTCTGTCACTAATTCCATATTTTCCTACTACTGATCCTTCTTCCTGATTCCCAACGTTTGAATTCCGGTCATCCATTATTGTTAAGGCATCTTGATTACATGTTCAATCAATTTCTGACTGCAACAGTTGATAGAAATCTATTTTCTCCTCTTTGGCTCTGGTTGTAGGCATAAATTTGAATGATAGTGGTATTAATAGGTCTTCCTTGTATGCATATGAATATTATCCTGTCACTCACAATATTGTATTTCAAGATGGATCCTCTAGGTTTGCTAATTTATCAGAGTATAGCTTTTCATAGTATTCTGATATTACTGATTTCATTTCCTCCGGTTCTATTGTGATGTCATCTCTGCCATTTAATAGAGTTATCTCTGTCTTACCTTTTTTTCTTTTATTGAGTTTTCCAGTGGTTTGTCAGTTTTATTGACCCTTTTGAAAAACCAATTCATGGTCTTATTGATGGTTTCAATTGTTTTACTGTTTTTTATCTCATTGATTTCAGCTCTTATCCTTAAAATTTGCTTTCTTTTAGAGTCTGCAGGATTAGATTGTTGTTCTTTTTCTGTTTGATGAAGGTGTTGAGTTAGATCACTGATTTTTTCATTCTTTCTTTTTTATGTGTGCCTATTGTAATGAACTGCCCCTGAAGACTGACTGCCTTAGCTGAATCCTAGAGATTTTAGTATGTTGTGTTTTCATTTTCATTTGTTTCAAAGGCCTTTTTTATCTCATTCTTTATTTCTTTTATAACCTAATTGTGTTCTGGCAGAGAGTTATTTAGTTTTAACATGAGTGGTTTTGTAAGCTTTACCCCATGTGGTTAATTTCTAATTTTATGGCATTGTGATCTGAGAAGATACTTTGTATTATTTCAATGTGTCTTAGTTTGTTGAGGCTTGTTTCTGTCCTAATATGTGGTCAATTTTGGAGAATGTAGCAGGGCACTTGAGAAGAAAGTGAATTGAGTTTTAGTTGGGTGCAGTACCATGAATACATCCTCAAGGTCAAGTTGGCTGATTGTATAGCTTAGGTCTTCGGCATCTTTGATTTTCTTTTGCGTTAACTTATACTTCCGTTATAGTGTTGTGTCAAAGTCTCCTACCACTATTTTGGTGCTATTTCTTTCTTCAACTCTGCTAACCATTGTTTTACATATTTTGCAAGTCTATAATTTGGTGCATAAATTTGACCAAGGTTAGGTCTTCTTGGTCTAGTGTGTCATTAATTAAAATGTAATGCCTTTCCTTATCATTTATGGTGGTTTTCATTCTGAAGTCTATTTTATCAGAGATTAGTATTACCAGTCCTGCTTTTTTTTAGGTTGTCATTTAATTGGTATATTTTTATCCAGCCTTTGATTTTTGAGTCTGTATTTCTCTTCTTTTTTTTTTTATCTGTAGCTCTTGTGGGCAATATATTGATGGGCTTTGTCGTGGGGCCTTTTTTTTTAATCCATTCTGGTAATCTTTTTCTCTTTACTGGGGCATTTAGTCTAGAAAATCAAAAGGGCCGAATTCACTCAGTATTTCTTTTTATTATTATTAAATTTTATTAGTATTAATGAACATTTACAGGGATTTTGGGTTTTCATTCCTTCATTGCTGTACCATTCTCTCTACCCTCTTCTCCAGTTTGTTCTTCCACTCAGTATTTCTTAAGCTAAAGGAACTGAAAAAGAAATTCAAGCCTCTAACAAAGCAGAAGGAAGAAATCAAGACATTAAGGAGCTGAAGAGAAGATTTCAAAAGGCAGCACGGAAGACAAAGTAAAGTATTATAATGAAATGTGCAAGGAGTTGGAGTCAGAAATTCAAAGGGCCAAACTTGCTCAGCATTTCTTAAGCTCAAGGAACTGAAGAAGAAATTCAAGCCTCGAGTTGCAATACTTCAGGATGCTTTGGGCAGAATAGTAAATGATCCTGGAAGTATCAAAAGAAGATGAAAAGAGTACACAGAGTCATTATCGCAAAAGGAATTGGGAGACACAGAAGAATTTCATGAAACCACATATGAGCAAAAGCCTGTGGTGATGAAGATAGAAGTTCAAGCTGCTCTGAAAGAATCAGCAAAAAACAAGGCCCCAGGAATTGATGGTATACCAACTGACATATTTCAGCTAACAGATGAGGCCCTAGATGTGCTCACCAAGTTGCGTGAAAAAATATGGAGGACAATTACTTGGCCAACTGACTGGAAAAGATCTATATATGTTCCCATTCCAAAGAAAGGTGATCCGACAGAGTGGAAATTATCGAACAATATCATTAATATCACATGCAAGCAAGATTCTGCTGAAGATTATACAAAAATGATTGAAATAGCACATCAACAGAGAATTATCAGACATGCATGCTGGATTTAGAAGAGGTCGTGGAACTAGGGATATTGTAGCTAATTTTAGATGGATTGTGGCTGAGAGCAAGGAGTTCCAGAGGAATGTCTATCTGTGTTTCATTGATTATGCAAAGACATTTGACTGTGTGGATTATAACAAACTGTGGCTGACTCTGAGAAGAATGGGAATCCCAGAAAACTTGACTGTGCTAATGCGAACCCTATACTTGGACCAGGAGGCAGTTGTCAGAACAGAGCAAGGAAACACTGCATGGTTCAAAATTGAGAAGGCTGTATGCCAGGGATGTGTCCTGTCTCCATACCTTTTGAATCATTGCAAAACAGATTATCCAAAAAATAAAAATTTAAAAAAAAAAACAGATTATCCAGGAGGCTGGGCTCTGTGAGGAGAAATGTGGGGTCAGGATTAGAGGAAGACTCATCAGCAATCTGCGATATGAAGATGACACAACCCTGTTTGCTGAAACTGAGGAGAACCTGAACCACTTGCTGCAGAAGGCCAGGGACTTCAGCCTTCAGTATGGATTGAGGCTCCATATCAAAAAGACAAAGATTGTCACCACTGAGCCAACTGACAGCATCAGGATGGATGGTGAAGAGATTGAGATTGTTCACAGCTTTAGTTTGCTCGACTCCACAGTCAACACTCTCGGCACCAGCAGCCAGGAAATTAAAAGACATATTGCAATAGGAAAGTCTGCAGTTAGAGACCTCTCAAAAGTACTGAAGAGCAAAGATGTCAGTCTGGAGACTAAGGTGCACCTAAGGCCATAGTCTTTACAATCACTTGCATCATAGAGCTTGATAATGACTAGGGATGATAGAAGGAGAATTGATGTCTTTGAGCTGTGGTATTGAATAAGAATATTGAATATACCATGGACTGCTAAGAGAACAAACAGGTTTGTCCTGGAGAGGGTGAGGCCAGGCTATTCCTTGGAGACAAAGATTCTGAAGCTTTGTCTGACATACTTTGGGCATGTTGCAAGGCAGGATCAGTTCTTGAAGAGGGATATTCATGCTTGGGAGTGTGGGACAGCACAGAAGAGGAAGACCCTCTTTGAAATGGATTGATTCAGTGACTGGGGTAATGGGGGTAGATGTGTCATAGACAGTGAGATTGCCACAGGATAGAACAAGGTTTAGGGCTATTGTACGAAGGGTCACTATGAGTTGCAGATGACTCAGTGGCATAAATCAACAACAACAGTCACAAAACTTAAGTGTGCTTTGGGCAGATATTAAATTATCCAGGAAGCATTAAAAAAAGGTAGAAGGAATGTGCAGAGTCACTGTACCAAAAGGAATTGGCTAACACAGAAGAATTTCATAAAACAATGTATGAGCAAGAGCCTTTGGTGATGAAGTAAAAGTTTAAGCTTCTCTGAAGAATAAAAAATAAGCAAGTCCCCAGGAACTGGTGACCTACCAATTGATGTATTTCAACAAACACACACTGCTATGGATGCACTCACCAAGAAATCTGTGCCAAGAAATATGGAGGACAACCACCTGGCCAACTGACTGGCAGAAATAGATATTTGTTACCATTCAAAAAAAATGACCTGACAGAGTGCAGAAATTATTGAAAAAAATCATTAATACCACATGCAAGCGAGATTCTGATTAAAATTGTCCTAAAGCAACAGGAACAGCACATCAACAGAGAACTGCCAGAAGTGTAAGCTGGGTTTAGAAGAGGCCATGATAGTGCAGTTATTACAGCTAATATTAGATGGAGCTTGGCTGAAAGTAGAGAATATCAGAGGAATGTCTACCTGTGTTTCATTGAGTATGCAAAGACATTGACTGTTTGGATCACAACAAACTGTGACTAACTCTGAGAAAAATGGGAATCCCAGAACACTTGATTGTGCTTATGCAAAACCCATAGTTGGGCCAGGATAGAATAGAGCTGGGAAACACTGCATGGCTCAAAATTGGGCAGGGTATACACCAAGGATGTGTCCTATCGCCATACCTTTTCTTTTTTTTAAATCTATTTTATTTCATTATTTTTTGTGTGTACCGTCAAATCAGATCTGACTGGTACAGAAAGAGATTGTTCCTCCTTCTCCAGCAGAGAATCTGGTGGATTTGAACCATGCACTTCTGAGACTGTAGTTTCAGCTTCTTTCCACTAGGCCACCAGAGTTTGCCCATACCTTTTCAATCTATATGCAAAACAGATCATCTGGGAGACTGGGCTCTATGAATAGAAATGCAGTATCAGACTTGGAGGTTGATTTATCAACAATCTGTGTTAAGCACATGACACAACCTTGCTCACTGAAACTGAGAAGGACCTAAAGCACTTGCTGCAGAAGGTCAAGGAGTGCAGCCTTCATCATGGATTGAAACTCAACATCAAGAAAGCAAAGATTCTCACCACTGGGACAAAGGGCAGCATCATGATAGATGGTGAAGAGACTGAGATTGTAAACAGCTTCCATTTGCTTTGCCCCACGATCAACACTCTTGGTACCAGAAACCAGGAAATCAAAAGACAAATTTCACTGGAAAAGCCTGAAACAGGTACCTCTCCAACATACTGAAAAGCAGCAAAATCAATGTGTACCTGATCTAATAGAAAGAATTTTGCGCTGTGGTGCTGGAGAAGAGGACTGCATAGTACTATGAACTGCCAGGAGAACAAACTGGTTTGTCCTAGAGAGGGTGAAACCAGGCTGCTCCCTGGAGGCAAAGATTCTGAGTCTTAATCTGACATACTTTGGGCTTGTTGCAAGGAGGCACCAGTCCTTAGAAAGGGACATCAGGCTTGTAAGTGTGGTAGGACAGTGCAAAAGATGAAGACCTTCAATGAGATGGATTGATTCAGTCACTTGGGGAATGAGGGTAGGTGTGTCAGAGACAATAAGGTTGGTACAGGATAGAGCAAGTTGAGGGCATTTTTACATAGGGTCCCTATGAGTCACAAGCACTCGACAGCACATAACAACACCACATTAAATGTGATTCTTTTCAGGTCAGGTTTGACCATTACCATTTTGTTGTGGGGTTATTTTCCCTGTAATTTCTAATTACGATGGTTCATCCACTTCCCTTTGGTGTCTCCTAGAGAAGGACTTTACTTAAAATTTATTATAGTTTTGGTCTTGTTTTCACAAATTCCTTAAGTTCCTTCTTTTCTGCAAAGCATCTAATTTTTCCTTCATATTCAATGGAGAGCCTTGCTGAGTATAAGATCCTTGGTTGGCAATTGTTTTCTTTCCACTTTCTTAAATGCCATCCATTGTCTTCTAGCTCACATGGTTTCTGTTGAGAAATCAGAACTTAATCCAATTTTTTCCACTCTGTAGGTGACTCTTTTTTTTTCCTCAAGCTGCTTTTTTAGTATTCCATCGTTATCTTTTAATATGTAGAATTTGACTATGCTGTGCACTGACGTTTTTCTTTTTTTGGATCTAGTCTATATGGTGTTTGCTGTACTTCTTGACTGTGGATTTCTCCATTCTTCAAAATACCAAGTTTTCTTCTAGTACTTTTTCTACAGTTTCCTCAGTGAATTCCCTTTCATTCTCATGTTGGTATTCCAACCCTACATATGTTGTTCCTTTTGAAGTTATTCCACATGATGCTAATGATTTCTTCATTTTCTTTATGTCCCATCTCTGATTTTTCGTCTAGTATGTTTTCTGTGAGGCCCTTGTCTTCCAACTCACTGACTCTCTGTTCCATTTCTTTGGTTCTACTTTTTTGTTCTACCAGTGTGTTGGATACTTCTGTCATTTTGGTCTTAATATTATGGATTGCATTTTCAGGCTTTTCTTTTATTTCCAGTACTATGTTGGCTGTACCCTGTATTGTGATTGTTGAATTTTTTACCTCTTTATCAATAATAGAAATTATTTCTTCTGTCTTTTGCATTTTCTTCTATACCTATTCAAGCTGATACTCATCAATGTATTTCTTCTGAATTGTTGTCTCTGGACTATTTGCTCTCTTAATGGCTTCCATTGTTTCTACCATCATTTGCATCTTATCCATAGCTATTCAAATAACTTCACCGCAAAATATTTCTTCTCATTCTCTCTGTCTGGGGTATTCATTGGGTCTGCTTTTTTAAGAGAAGGGGTTTTTTTGGGTTTTTTATGGTGATTTGGGCGGCTCACTGCTTTCTTGACATTATGTGAGTCTTTTCTTAGTAGATGTTACATTTTTTAACTAACTAGTGACCAGAGCATGGCAATGTTTTTTGAAAGACCTGTATCTTTTTGCTCCTTTCTTGAGGCCAAGCCTCTTCTGCTTAAGCTTAAGGAATCCTGCGTGATGTACCTAGACGGCAGTGTTTTACCCAAAATACCTGAAGGCAGAACAGGGAAGTCTGTTCCCTTCCAGAAACCAAGTCTTGCCCTGGCTTGCCTGGGCCAGCCCTTTCCATTCGAGCTTAAGAATCCCACATGGTGTAGATAGACAGCAGTGTTTCACTCACTGTACCTGTGATATTGGTGCACCTGATGCTGGACAGTGGGGACAGCTGCAGGGCAGTCTCCAGGTAGCACAGTAGAGGGGTCTCCAGGCAGCAGGAGCAGCAGTCTAGTGCTCTGAGTGGGATTTCAGTTTGGGCCTCACTGAAACTGTGGCCCTTCAACCTGGCAAGCTGCGGTTCTGTCACCAGACAGCATGTGAGTGAGCCTGGGCTCAGTTGCAGCCTTTAGCAATTGTGGGGAAGCTGTGGCCGGAAGACACTTCTGGGCCGACCATGTCACACACACTTTGGCATCTCACAACAGAGTGGTGGTAAAATTCCCGACAAGTACATCTCAGGAGAAGCAGATTTAAAAAAAAAAAAAAGATGATATATCTGGTACCAATGGAGGAAACTAAGATTGATGTCTAAACAAAACATATGGAGAGTCATTCACTCTTTGGTGGGAAATAAGAGCCACATAAGAAACCCAGTGGTATAGTGGTTAAGCACTTCATTGCTAAAACAAAGATTTGTAGTTCAAACCCCTTGCCACGTTGAAGGAGAAAGATATAGTAAAGTGCTAGTGTAAGGACTATGGCACTGGAAACCCTTTAATTCTCTGTCTTATAAGAGTGCTATGAACTTGAGTCAACTTGAAGGAAATGGATTTGTTTTGTCTTGTTTCATTTCATTTCATTTTGTTTTGTTTCAAACAGCCCTGTTCACCTTGCTGCAAACAGGGTCTGTCACTTCATCATGGTGTGTCTGTGCTCAGAGGCTCCCAAGAAATCCCATTCAAAATACACATGACTTGAGGAGGATAAGTCTTTGCTTGTTCCCCAGCACAGAGTCTAAGCTAAAGAGAATTGCAGTAGTTAAGGATGCTAGAAAACAAGATGGCTTGTTTGAGGGAGTCTTGTTTGGATTTCTTTTACCATTAAGATGGGCAGGGTGGAGGGTGGGGGTCGTAAAAAAAAAAAGAAAGTGTTGATGTGTCTGAAAATAATCATCTAAAATGGACATTTTAGTGGATAAGAACATAAGTTGGTGTGTATGGTCTCCTATATTATATTTCCACCTCATGTGCAAACCTATTGCTTCAGTTTGTGCACTGTTATTTATATGTGTGGAATGTGATGGGAAATTATGTTGAGAAGATGAACATCAGAAGAGGAGTCTTATTCAAGATAAAACTGTTTTGAGTTTTACTGGAAAATGGCTGGGAGTCATTAGCTAAGACTGTGTTAGTGTTAGCACTGGGGCAGAGACACCCTCTTCTTCTTGAGAAGCCCCTCAGTCCCAGCGAAGCAGGACAGTTGCTCTCCCTGGGGAGCTATTATGAAATGTTGCATAAAGACTGTGATTCAATAATTATGAAACTTCATAACAGATAAATATGAATTTTAATTAGTTAAAATGAGCTAATGATGTTTTTCCTCTAGGTAATTTTAGAAAATGATGCAGGAGAACTCACATAATTGTGCATTTCCTCTAACAGAACCTAACAAGCTGACATGAAAGACGAGAAGCAAGAAAATTAGTAATATTAACAACGAACACATTGAGTGCTTAGGTATTGTTTTACGTATTATCTAAATTAAGTCATTTAATCTGCACAACAGTCCTAACAGATGTATTTCCATTTTACAGATAAGAACATAGAGCCACAGAGATCACATATATAATAAAAGTAGGCAATATCTGCCCACCTGGATCCCAAATCTATAGCTACAAATATTTTCTATAAATCATAACAACTGGATAGAACAGTAATTTTCTATATATAATAATTCATATTCATTGACCTTTCCTATGCACCAACCATTATATACTGAGGGTTTTCTATATGTTGTTGTTGTTGTTATTTGCCATTGAGTTGCCTGGGACTTATAACAACAATATGTACAACAGCCCTAAACCCTGCTTTATCTTGTGCCATTCTTATTGTCTCTTTTTTTAAATTAAATTTTATTAGTTTTAATGAACATTTACAGAGATTTGGGGTTTTCATTCATTCATTATTGCACTGTTTTCTCC
>NW_006399807.1:6300867-6308490 GCF_000299155.1 Elephantulus edwardii
AACACCATTTGTTAAATTGTCTCTTATGATACATCTACCCCCACTACCCTAGTGATGGAATCAATCTATTTCATCGAGGGTCTTCATATCTTGTGCTGTTCCTTCACCCTCCTAAGCATAATGTCCCTCTCCAAGGACTGATCTCACCTTGAAACATGTCCAAAGTACATCAGACGAAGCTTCAGAATCCTTTCCTCCAAGGAGCAACCTGGATTCATTTGATTCATTCTTTCCAGAAAGAACTTGTTTGTTCTCTTAGCAGTCTATGGTATATTTAATACTCTTCTCCAGCATTTTTGGGTAATCTTCAGAAGAATCTTGCTTGTGATATGGTTCAATAATTTCTTCACTATGTCAGGTCACCTTTCTTTGGAATGGGAAAAAAATATAGATCTCTTCCAGTCAATTGTCCAGATGGTTGTCCTCCAGATTTCTTGAAACTACTTGGTGAATACATTCAGGGTGGCATCTGTTGAAATATGTCAAGATCAAAGCTGTTGTTAAATGCCATTGAGAACAACCCATTGAGACCCTATGAACAACAGGTCTGAAGTCTGTCCTATTCTGTCCCATCCTCCCATTTCCTGACACATTAGAGCCCATTATGGCAATAACTATGCCAATTAACTTGATCGAGGATTTTCCTCCCCTTCACTAACCCTCCATATTTACAAACATGATATCCCTCTCCAAGGAACCTAGCAACCTGTAGCATGTGAGATGAAGTTTTAGCACTTTTCTAAGAAATATTTGTTTGTTCTTTTAGTCCATGGGATATTCACTACTCTTCTCATCAGCTCAAAGGTATCAACTCTTCTTTTGTCATCCTTCTTCATTTTTCAGCTCTCAGATGCATATCTAGTGACTGAAGAGACCATGGCCTAAATGAGATGCACCTTAGTCCTCAAACTGGCATCATTGTTCCTCAATAATTAGGAGAGGTCCCTGACTGCAGACTTTGCCAGTGCACAAAATCTTCTGATTTCCTGACTGCTGGTACCAAGTGTGTAGATTGTGGATAAAAGCAAGATGAAATAATTTATACCTTCACTCTTTTCTCCATCTATCAAGATGTTGTCTATAGGTTCAGTGGCAAAAATTTCGGGCTGTTTGATGTTGAGATGCAATTCATATTAAAGGTTGTGTTATTTTACTTTCTGCAATAATTGCTTCAAGTCCTCCCTGATGCACTCATTTCTTAGTTTTAAACCATGTAGAGTTCCCTTTCTCTATTTGCACAACAGCCTCTTGGTCTAGGTACAGGTTTAAGTGTTCTGAGATTCAAATTCTTCTCAATGTTAGATATAACTTGTTATGATCCACAAAGTGAAACGCCTTTGCATTGTCAATAAAGCATAAATAGACATTCTTCTGGTTTTCTTTACTTTCAGCCAGGAAAATGAGTATCAATAGCAGGACTCAAGAAAAATTTCTGAAGTTCTAGTATCAGAACTTGGTAGCTGATTAAAAGAGAATGGGTGGAGAAATAATCATTAATTACATACTTTTTAAAAAAAATTTGATAGATGGATAAAAAATAATTCTATCAACTGAACTCAAGGCTACAAAATCCACTTGGAACAGAAGATAATGAGTGACTAGTAATGTGGTATTAGGTCTTTGAAAGTGACTTTTTTATCCCTTTCATAGGGAGCTCTCCTAGCCTACTGGTAAAAAAATTGTGCTGCAATCTCAAAGGCACACAGTTTTAATCCACCAGCTGCTCTGCATAAGAATGGGCAATCTTCTTCTGTCCAATTTACTGTCTCTGAAAACCTGGTGGAGGGTCAGCTATGAGTCAGTTCTAACTCAACAGCACACAACAACAACATCCATTGACTTAGTCCCCCTTGGGGGCATGGTTTCCAGCTGTCTCAACTGCAAACACATAGTTTGTCATTCATTAGCATCTTCAAGATCATCAACAGCTATGAAGTCAACATAAGACAGAGCACTAAGGAGACTAAAACAAAACTGTGGCAAGGCATAGCCTGATGGAACTACACTGAGCCTGGGCCAGAGTCCTTGAGATGGGAACCTCAACACCAGGAAAGAAGAGTAAACAGAGAAAGTGTCATGTATCTTTCAGGGTCAAACGTTCCTGTGCCAGAGGTATCTAACTTGTTATTGACTGTAAAGCTGCCTGGATTAATTGAGGGACTGTATTGTGCTACTGACTAAGAAGTAGTCTGAACTAATTGAGAGGTTGTGTCTTGCTGTTAACCTGGCTTGTGATTGCTATTTATTGAACCTGGACTTTCACTGTGTGATATCCTTTGCCTTTCTCCATCAACCTGTTTCCCTAATAAACACCAAATTGTGAGTAAATAAAAAGGTCTGCAAAGTCTGTCTGCTCATTTATAATGAATTTTGGGCCCCGTAATTAGTCAAAGTAAGTGCAGCATAATGGGGGTCATGTCTGACCTTATAGGGATCAGTTTTATACTGTGGATGTTGTTAATGGAAACAGTTCCCCGCTGTGGAGTTAGTAGAAGAAGTCAGACTTGACTGTCCTGACATTGCCTTTGTTCCTTTTACAACTAGGATGAGCTAAGTTTCATTTTCTAAGGAATATATTAAGTAGATATGGACAGAAGTCCTAGGAACTTATGTCTAAAACTAGGTAGAAGTGATAAGGATCATTAACACAGATGTAGGAATTAAAGTCACAGGTGTAAATAATATTACTGGGAGAAGTGATGATGGTAAATAAGTGATCCCAAGGAAATGTCACATTCCTCAGGTAGCAAGAATCTAGGTTAGAAGAGCCTTCCAAGGAGGCTAGGACCACTTGAGAGGTTGAAGAAAAACTGGAAAACAAGTGGTTGCCTGGAAACCAAAGGAGGAGCAGGGGGCATTAATAGGGAAAATGCTCAGAGAAAACAAACAGGAAGAAGGGTGAAAACTGATCACTGGGCCAAGGGCTAAGAGCAGTAGGTTAGAACATGACCAGACAGCACCAAGTGGAACTGTATTCTTAGGCACCTCCTTCTGACCTTAGTCTCCTTTACAATTTTTTCTGATGGGGCATGAATAGCTCCAGTGCCAGGGCAAGGATATGTGGAGTTTAAGTTAAAGAGGCACAGCAGGGCCCAAGTAGAAGAGGCATTGCCATTTGCCTATTCATTCCGTGATTTTATTTGAAACCTTAAGATTAGTTCTGAAAGGGCCATAGGAACTAAATAAAAAGCAAAACAAACAAATCTGATGTTGGCAGGGCCACTGGCTACAGATAAGTGAAACTGTTCCTCTGTAGAAAGGAAAGGTGAAAACAACAACCACCACAAAAAAAAAAAACAAAAAAACCCAAAACAAACAAAAAACCCACACCCAAACTAATTCTACAACAATGAAATTCTCCACACAAATTTACGGCTGTCTGACCCCTGACCCCTAACCCCAACTGGAGGAAGACTGAGTCTTATCAGCTAATTATGAGTGAAGAGAAGGACAAGATTTTCCAAAGCTTTCATTTCTCTTCTAAACCCAAATAGCTCACAGGCGACCTTGAAACAGTGGAAGATCATTTTTCTCTTCAAGATGATAGAACAAAAGACAAAGTTGTGAAAGGGTTCAGAATGGGAAACTCCATTCATGTCAAGGGGCTCTGTTTTTAATACACCCTGGGGAGAAAATGTGGAAAGCAACAAGACATGAGTAAATCTGACCCTCATTCAATTCCAGGTATTTTGTTCAGGAAGTCAACATATTTTTCAAAGGTCAGCTTTTCAATCTTTCCTTGTGGCTTGCACATCACTTATTTTCACATCCTTAAAATGGTATGACATAAGCACTTCTTACGCTCTGAAGCCAGGCACCATGTACAGATCTGTGTGATCACCCAAGCATTGCAAAGTACCTCAGTCACACACATCATTTTTCATATTGCAGAAGGACTAACCATAGCATCTTCTAGGGGAGAGACTTTCCCCAGGCCTCCTCCACCCCCATTCTTTCATTCTGATAAGTCTCTCATAAATTAAGCCAGGAGGAGAGGCCTCAACCTGTTGTCATTAGTATGCTTTTGTTCTTGACAACACAAGCTTTGTCTCCTGAAAGAAATTCATTCCTTTCAGAAATCAAGAGGATTATAGGGGGCAGGTGAAACAGCAAGCCAAGCCCCTCCACCTCTGGTGAATCATCTCAAGTTGCCGTTTCTGAACATCAAGCGAGCATATCTCATTCTCACTGTATTCCTTTCTGGAGCTTAGCAGCAGTTCTACCACAGAGTGATGTGGCATTTTCCAGGCCTCCATTGCACCATTCCCCATACCTCCCTCCCAGGCTAAACAGACTAATTCACTTGGAAGTTCATTGAGGAGAGATGGTGAGGTGGGAGGGATGGATGAAAGAAGAACACACTAGGTAAAGAAAGCTGTTGATACTCACAGAACAAACAATAGTAAGGTGGATATACATCTCCATGGTATTTGCTTTTGGTGGGCCTCAGACTCGCACTTAGACTTCATTAGTCCCTGCTTCAAAAGGTTCTCAGGCCTGGCCCATTAGAAGGAGAGAGAGGCAGAAGAATCTCAGGGAGGTATCCAGGACACTTAGGCAGTGGTGATTCTATGGTAGAATTCTCTCTCAGCTTCTATGCAGAAGACCTGGGTTTGACTGACAGCCAGTGTCTCTCTTGCACAGCCACCACCCATCTGTCAGGGGGAACAGGTTTCAGCTGAGTTCCAGAAGAAGATGAGCTAGGAGAAAGGCTTGTCAAAAGCCTCTTGATCTACTGGAAAATCAGCCAATGAAAACCACAGAATCATAAAATCAAGGATGACAGTAAGTCAGAAGATGACTGGACAACCAACAGTATCCATGTCATCTGTTCGTAATTTACAGGACTACATCTCCACATTTGTTCTAAAGATGCAAACTGGCCACAAAGACCTTGTCTGTTTGGGTATGCTCTTTTTTACCTACTGGCTTCACTTAAGAAGAGGGCAGAGGCTGTCTGAACTCTTAGATTGCTAAGGCATAGCATGGATCTTCTAAGATCCAGACTCTTCCTAAATCCAACCATTTTCCTAACCAATCACCTTTTCTGGTCATGTCAGCAATTACTTTTGTGTATCTGAATGGACTAGTCATACTGATGAGCCATCTCGGCTGTTGGAGCTGCCAAGAAAATAATTCCAATTTATCTGGTGGTTTTTATCTTACTGACATCAGTTTAACTCAGATAAAGCTGCATTTCATCTTGGGAACATTTCAAATACTGGAAGAAGGAGAGTTCACAAAGTTGCTTATCTCACATGGAAACAGGGTCCTGAGGCTGTGCTGATGACCATGGCTATCGCAGTTAGAGGGGGAATAAACCGTCTGAATGGTGCAACAATAAGCCTCAACTTTAATTGGGGGTGGGTAGGGAGCTCTGGTGGCTTAATAATAAAGAGTTGTGCTGCCAACTCAAAGGCAGATGGTTTGAATCCAACAGCTGTTCCATGGAACAAAGATAGGTGATCTCTTCCCATGTGATTTACTGCCTCTGAAAACCTGCTGGAGGGTCAGCTATGAGAAGACTCCAACACAACATTACATAACAACAAGATTCTAACCCAAAAAAAGCCATTTGGCTCTGTCTGTGTTCTTCTCCCAATACATTATTTTAGAATGCCGAGTGAAGCCAGCATTTATTTTATATATTTAAAAAGTTAACTAAAATTATTTTATTTTGAAATTGTGTGTGTGTGTGTGTGTGTGTGTGTGTGTGTGTGTGTGTGTGTGTGTGTGTGTGTGTATCTTACAATATGCAGTTTGCTCCACAGATCTGGGACTAGGTTTATAGATGCTGAGGAGGATAACTAAAATCTTCATTATTCAGAGCTGAACCTAGATCAACATATACTGTGTATAGCTAGATAAAACCTTGAATATATCCTCTGCTCTGACCTTATCCTAGTAATGCTAGGATGTAGTTGTTTTTGAGAGAAGGGTGACTTAGAGTTATTTTTGGAGTACTTGTGGAAAGAGGAGAGCTAAAGAGATAAAGTTCTCAGTTCTTCCATGACATGTTATCATCCTCCAATAATGACCTTTATGTGCAGAGAGTACCTGGGTCATGCAAAGTATTACCTTCCTTCACTACTAGCTGTAAGGTTGTAAATTTGAATTCATGCAAAGTTGAAAGGCTTGACAATTTACTTCCAAAACAGCAACCATTGCAAATGCCATGAAGCACAATTCAACTGTGACACATATGGAGTCACCATGAGCCAGAAACAACTCAAAGACCATTAGTTTAGTTTGTGCTGAATCCTGCTGAAAGTGTATTAATTTAAACATAGTTGAATTCTCTGAAGAAAGTGATACAAATATCACTATTTGATAGATAAGGAACCTAAAACAGAGATTGACCCAAAGTCACACAGCTCTTTGTGGTAGAGTCAGAATTCTCACAAAGGAAATATGACACCAAAGTTCTTTCTCTTAACTCTATCATGGTAGCATTCAAATTTGGGTGTAGAATCACCTGATGGGCTTGTTAAAACCTGGTGGACCTCAACTACCCCAAAGTTACTGATTTTGTAGGTCTTTCTGGAACCTGAGACTTTGTATTTCTAACACTTCCAAGGTGATGCTGAAGTTAATGTACCACACTGCAAGAACCACTGATCTACACTATTCTGCCTCTGGAGAAAATATTTTTTAAAAACCATAACTCTTGATAGAACCCTGTGTTGTTTCCCATAAACTCCTCCAAATTAGAGAAAAATTCAATGAAAGAACAACATGAAGTATTATCAAATTACTCATTCAATCTCCAATCTTTCAGGAAGTCTCACAGTTCTTCACACTGTGCAAATAACTCTGGGTGCCCAGAAACAGAATCACAGCCTTTTCACAAGAGCTTTTGACCACAAACTGTATAAAATTATATTAACAATTACGTTAAAATGGATAATAGTTTTGTTTTTCATATATACTGTCAAGTTGAGTACAACTCGTAGCAATTCTAGGAACAATGGATCTGAATCCTGTCCTCCTCTGTCTCATCCTCACAATCGCCAATCTACTTTTCCAATCTATATGTGGAACAGATGATCCAGGAGGTTGGGCTTTGAGTTGTGGTGCTGAAGAAGAGTACTGAGTATGCTATGGATTGCTAAGAGAACAAGCAATTTTGTCTTGGAGAGGGTGAAACAACACTGCTCCTTGGAAGCAAAGATGTTGAAGCTTCATCTGACATACTTTGGGTGTGATGCAAGGAGGGACCAGTCCGTAGAGAGGGACATCATGCTTGGAAGGATGGAGGGACAGCTCAAGAGAGGAAGAGCCAGAATGAGATGGATTGACTCAGTGTCTAGGTGCATTGGAGGAGGTGTGTCAGAGACAATGAGGTTGGCTCCAGATAGAAAAGAGTTCAGAGCTATTGTACATAGAGTCATTACGAGTTGCAAGTAATTTGATAGCACATAACAACAACAATGCTATTTATTTGGAACCAAAATCTGTTCTCCACTGGTGAATCACATGAAATAAATCATGTAAAGATTGGCCTATTTTAAGTCTATATTATGGTTGCTTTGGGCAGAATATTAAATGATCCAGGAAGTATTAAAAGAAGATGGAAGGAATATACTGAGTCATTATATAGAAAGGAATTGGCAGATACAGAGG